>NC_086305.1:1272705-1590881 GCF_963924245.1 Chroicocephalus ridibundus
TTAGTGGGATAATCCTAGGTAATTCCAGACAAGACCTAAATGGGTGGATGGATGGATGGACTGAATAATAATCATGACAGACAGAATAATAATAATGGAAATAATGAGGCTAATCTTATTTCCCTGGAAAGGAAAAGAAACAGCTATAAATAAAATACAACGGGAGAAACCCTGTGCCAATTCCCCATATAAAGATTAGAGCCACTTAAATTCAACTTATGCCCTAAAAATAGGTTCTGGTAACTAAAGCTTTGCTCATCTAAGCGAGGCTATTTATTGCCTCGAATATTTTTCCCTCACTCCAGCCATGTATTATCGTTCAGGCACGGAGGAAGCTGTACACCTCGTCCTGCAGCAGGGATCAGCAGGGACAAACCCATGGCTCCCTCCAGACTACCTCATTCTGGGCAGAAAAACCGTGCTCTAAAACGCGCTACCAAACCCAAGCGATCCGCTACAATTAAAACCACGTCAGACCGATGCTGGGCTGGCACGCCGTGCAGCTACCGTGTGTTGTAGTTCAATCGGTTCAAAGAATTTAACGGAAATTAAAACTCTCGGGAAATTTACACGCGCTATAAAGTTACAGAAGAGCTTTTACGGTCCCGGTGGCACCCGCTGAGCACAGAACGGGACGTCCCGGGCCACCTTCCCCGGGCTTTCAGGGCACAAGGCCCGGAGGCTCTCTCCCGCCCCCGGGCCCCGCCTCACACTCGGCTCCGCTCCCTCCGGCCCGGCCCCGGGTCCCCCGCTCGGCGGCCCCGGCCCCGCCTGCTTCAACCTGCGAGAGCCGCGGCCGCTGCCGGAACGCGCGGTGCAGGGGAGGGGGCGAAGCCCGGCCCCCCTCAGCGCCGCGGCCGCCCGCCGCCATCCCGCTCCCCGCCCCAGTGGCCCCGGCGGCGGCGCGGGGGGCGCCGGGAGAGACAGGCCGGGCGCCGCCGAGATCCCGGGCAGGGGCGGCCCGCTGGGCCCGCCGAGACTACAGCTCCCAGCGTGCCCCGCGGCGGGGCGGCCGGCCGTCTCCGGCCACCGCCCCTTTCCTGCTGCCTGCCGGGAAACTGAGTCTTCGGGGAGCTGTTCCCAGCGGGTCTGGCCGGCCCCGGGACTACATTTCCCATCGTCCTTCTCTCTCCCTCCGCCCCCGGGTCCGTGCGGGCTCCATTTTGTTTCGCGCTCCAACCTAAGATGGCGGCCGGGCGAAGAGGCTGAAGGTTGCTGTGCTGAGGTGAGGGGTGTTTCGCTGGGCGCCTCCCCCCCGCAAGGGCTTCTCCCCCCGCTGGGCCGCCCTCGCCCATCCCCTGCCCCGAGCCGAGCTGGGGGCGTGGAGGAGCGGCCGGTCCATGGCCAGGAGGTGGCCGGTGCGGTCGCCGCGGCCCCCGTCGCCATGGACCTGCGCACAGCTGTGTACAACGCGGCCCGCGATGGGAAGCTGAAGCTGCTGCAGAAATTGCTGGGCAGCCGGAGCCGGGAGGAGCTGGAGGCGCTGACGGCAGGGCCCGGCGGGGGTGACGGCCCCGGAGGAGGCAGCACCCCGCTGCTGATCGCCGCCCGGCACGGGCACCTGGAGGTGGTGGAGTATCTGCTGGATCACTGCGGCGCCCGCGTGGAGGAGGGGGGCTCCGTCAACTTCGATGGGGAGACCATCGAGGGGGCCCCGCCGCTCTGGGCCGCCTCTGCTGCCGGGCACCTGGGGGTAGTGCGCAGCCTCCTGGATCACGGCGCGTCGGTGAACCAGACCACGCTGACCAACTCCACGCCGCTGCGGGCCGCTTGCTTTGATGGGCACCTGGAGATTGTGCGCTACCTCGTTGGGGAGCGTGGGGCTGACCTGGAGGTAGCCAATCGGCACGGACATACTTGTTTGATGATTTCTTGCTACAAAGGCCACCGGGAAATTGCCCGTTACTTGCTAGAGAAAGGGGCTGATGTCAACCGCCGGAGTGTGAAGGGGAATACAGCCCTGCATGACTGCGCCGAGTCCGGCAGCCTGGAGATCCTGCAGCTACTGCTCCGCTCCAAAGCCCGCATGGAGAAAGACGGCTATGGCATGACTCCTCTGCTAGCTGCCAGCGTCACCGGTCACACCAATATTGTGGAGTACCTCATTCAAGGAGGGCTGCAGCAGGAGGAGGAGGAGGGTGCAGGGACCCAAAATGGAACCTGTGCATCAGGTGGGAGCCATCAGAGGTGCTGCAGCGCTGGCAAGGAAACTCCTCAGGGCTGCAACGAAGAGGGGCATGAGAGATGTTGTGCCTCAGCTTCCAGTCAGGATGAGCAGCAGGTCCCTAACGTGTTCTGCACTCGAGAGGCTGCTGTGGAAGCACTGGAGTTGCTGGGTGCTACATTTGTGGATAAGAAACGTGATCTTTTGGGAGCGCACAAGTACTGGCGAAGGGCGATGGAGCTTCGGTGTGAGGGTGGGCAATACCTGCCTAAACCTGAGCCCCGGCAGCTGGTGTTGGCCTACGACTATTCCCGGGAAGTGAGTTCGCTGGAGGAACTGGAAGCCTTGATTACTGATCCTGATGAGATGCGCATGCAGGCACTGCTGATTAGAGAGCGCATCTTGGGTCCTTCCCACCCAGACACTTCCTATTACATCCGTTACCGAGGGGCAGTCTATGCCGACTCCGGCAACTTTGAACGCTGCATTAACCTGTGGAAGTACGCACTGGACATGCAGCAAGGCAACCTGGAGCCTCTCAGCCCGATGACTGCCAGCAGCTTCCTTTCCTTTGCTGAGCTTTTCTCTTACGTGCTTCAGGACCGCTCCAAAGGCACTTTAGCTACTCACTTGGGCTTCTCTGACCTCATGGGAGTACTGAGCAAAGGGGTCCGGGAGGTGGAGAGGGCACTTGTGCATGGCAAGGACCCTGTAGTTGATTCGGCGCAGTTCACCAAGACGCTGGCCATTATCCTCCACCTGGTCTTCTTGCTGGAGAAGGTGGAGTGCACCCCGGAGCAGGAACACCAGAAGCGCCAGACTATCTACCGCCTACTAAAGTGCAGCCCCCGGGCCAAGAATGGCTTCACTCCTTTGCATATGGCTGTGGACAAAGATACTACAACGGTGGGACGTTATCCCGTGGGCAAGTTCCCATCGCTCCACGTTGTGAACTTGCTTCTGGAGTGTGGGGCTGACCCAGATAGCCGTGACTATGACAACAACACCCCGCTGCATGTTGCTGCCCGCAACAACTGCCCGCTGATCATGAGTGCCCTGATGGAGGCTGGAGCCCATATGGACGCCACCAATGCCTTCAAGCAGACGGCTTATGAGCTGCTGGATGAGAAGCTGCTCACCAAGAGCATGATGCAGCCCTTCAATTACATCACCCTCCAGTGCCTTGCTGCTCGCGCCCTGGACAAGCACAAGATTCCCTACAAGGGTTTCATCCCCGAGGAGCTGGAAGCCTTCATTGAACTGCACTAGGGTGCGAGAGCTGAATTCCCCAGCCTTTCCCGTCGCCTGTTTCACCCCACAGAGGTAGTGCAGCCTGAGATCTCAGGCCATCCTTGCCTAGGTGCCGAAGGCCGTTGCTGTGCTGAGACAGGCTGCGAGCTTTGTCCTCATCTGTCACCATCAAGCTGGCGTGCGCAGGGGTAGGGGAGGAGGAGGCGGCTCGAGAGCTCATGGCTGTCCCACGTCGTTGTCGCCTTGAGGTACCAGATATCTCCAGTGCACTGTATCCAGAGAAGGCTGCAGCCCCTGCGCTTTCCCATGCCAACCATCTTGTCCTGAGAAGGAAGGAAAATGGAGATTCCCTGGAACCTGCTGCTTCTCCCGTTAGTGCTGGATTAACTCAGCGTTAAGCTTTGGAGCAGCTACACGTCACACATGTGCTCTAGCCCTTCCCATCCCAAATACCGAACAGATAGGAATGCAAGTGAGGAATAAAATATCTTCCAACTAATTCTTTCCCCACCCTGTTCTCCGATTTGGTACAGTACGAGTCTAACAGCCGAGTGGCTTGTGCTCTGCTGAGGTAGTTGCCTTGCTTGGCAGTAGGGCTGGGTATGCTGAGGATGGGGTTTTTTCTCCCTTGGTTGGCCAAATAGCAAGTGGTGTTAAAGGCCTGAGGTTTCAATGATTGTGCATAAAGCTGGGTTATTTTTTCTCTTTTAGAGCCAGGCCCTATCTATGCTGCAAGACTTCTTCAATCCTGTAAGATATAGTAAGGTCAGTTCTGGTTGTATAGTTTCATCAATAGATGTTGATTTTTATGAATGGGGAGGAAAAACTGCTACCCTAAAAACAAAATAATGTGGCATCCAGGCCCTTAGCTTGCCCGTCCTGCACACGTTCACTCCCGCCCCCGTGCAGAGGCCCTTTAGCTCCAGAGGTCAGCAGGGACTGAGCTGTACAGGGTGGATACGGCCAGGTTTCGGAGCCAAACCGGTGCACTCTGAGCCATCTTCGAGGATGTGCTCTTGAAGCTCTTGAGGATGGGAGGTACTTGTAGCGTGGGTGGTGCTTGGGGGTTCATTAAAGCAAGTGAGTGTTGGTGGTCTGTTTGCATGAGGGTGGTCTGAAGGAAGAAGCAAGAAAGAAATGAAAGTTAACGGTGCTTTCTTCTTCTTCTGAGGTTTATTAGTATCAACCGATTGGGCTCTGTTAATTATCCCATTCTGAAAACCTACGTGGAGTGGGTTGTTAGCATCTGGTTTTGGCTTTTGATTCTTTTTGCAACTTCACTGAGGATGGTGCTACTTCAAAGACTGATTTTGAGATCTCATTGGCTCCTATTTGGGCAAGCTCCTTTCTTTAATTAGGATCTGCACACAACTTGTTTTTCTCTTTAAATCTGTAGTCTCAGGGTAGGTATTTGCCTGCATTAGCAGAACCCTCCTTGGTGGTAAACAGTCAGTGGTGGTAAATATGATGCTGTTCCAGCAGTTTATCTTCTTGCAGGGGGAGTGACTGGGCTTTGGCAGCCTGTGGCTCATTTCTTGGCCCCGGGCAGGGTAGAAATCACGGTTGGGGGTGAAGCAGCTGCCTCTGAGCTTTGGGAAAGGTCAAGACTGGGAGAGCAGAATCCTGATAAACAACCATGCACTATATGCTACTGAAGCTTCTCTACTTGTATTTATAAGCCAGCATATCCATACGCCTCAATAATCCAATGCTCTCTGCCCCGTAACGATATTGTAGATCTGCCATTACATTTTTGCAGTGTTAACTATAACATTTATTTATAAAGCAAGGAGGTTTAACTTTTATCGAGATGTAAAGTGCAGAGTTAGTTTAGCTATGTTCTATTATTTTTTTTTTCCTTTTGGCTGAAACCTGAACTAAACTGCAGGAATGGAATTTGTTAATTTGTGAGCTGATGAGCGCTCTTAACTTTAAGTAATAAAACAAAAAATGGCTGCTAGAGTGCAAGTGCCTTGGACTTCTTGCTGGTAAGCCTCTATTTTCAGCTCGTTTCCTAGGGACGGTACGCTTGTGGGTACGGGAGTTTGCAGTCAACAGACGGGATTGTTTCATTTCATCTGAATTTACTCCTGGGAAAAGCTAATCTGTACTGGAATTGCAAGAGTTTCCCCTGAAAAAGGGTAACACCGGCACTGAAATGACACTTCTCTTTAGATACTTTGCCTTATCTTTTGATGTAAATGAAACAGTGTGGAAAGATGCTACTCTGGTGACTTGGGAATTACCTGCCTTAGGTGCAGCTGGGACTGTGGGCACAGCAAGCAGAAAGAGGGACACGGTGTGGCTGTCATCCATTTCTGTTTTTCAACCCCAGAGCTGTCAGTGGGAGGTCAAAAAGCAGATGGAGGAATTAAAGGTACTGGAGTTAGTTCCACACAAGAATTTGGATTTCCAAAAATGCTTGGCCTTCCCCAGGGAGGATGGGAGCAGATGGCTAAAATATTTGAATGTTTGCCCCTTCGTTGATTGCTCCATCCTCAAAAATAAATCTTGCTGGATTGAGCAGTGTTGCTGCCCTCATGCTAGACACCATGTTTGAGCAGTGTCTGCAGTTCCGTGGGACGTGCGTCTCCCGCTGAAATACGACTGCTGTGCTACGGGTGATCTTCAGGTGCGTAGGAGAGCAGCTGCCACCACAGGTACAAGGGACCAGGTGGCCTCAGGACTGAGGCAGCGGCTGATGGTTCCTGACCGTGGTGCTCTCTGGGAGAGAGATGAGAAGGGAATTGTTCCACAGCTGGGGTGGGGAAGCAGCTCTGGAGCTGGGATCTTGTGATCGGGTACCTGGGGCATCCACTCACGTACACAAGCCTCAAGGAGGAGAATACTTTGTGTGATACAAAAGGGCTTTATTTTTTTTCTTTTTTAACACCTAAATAATCTGTAATTACATAGTAAGGACACAGCAATTAAATAATCAAATATTGATAGTAATTCCTGGGTGGGAGAAATCACTGCATGAATTTAGGGATAATTACAATGAAAAGGCCTTACTTATTGCAGGTCTGGGCCAGCTTCAGTATCTGGGGCAAAACAAGGAATTGTGGGGAGCAGTGAGACGTTTCAGTGATGATTTTGTTATCTGAGTAATTATTATCTTGGACAGAGAGTGGAGGTTTTTTACAGTGGGGTGGCTGCAGGCCCTCCTGTAGCACACTGCTCTCAGGAGCCCTTCTGAGCACTGCCACGAACAAAATGTCTGTCTTTATTACTTTTTTAAAACCTAAGATGTGCGTTTTTCTCCCTAATACTGGTCATTGGCCCTCTTGACACTAAAGCCTCCCATACAGGTTTCTTCAGAAATGCAAAAGTGGAGAGAAATTCACTGTTGCCTTTCTATGGACATCTTTGGAGCCTCCTAATGCCATTAAGATCAGTGTTTATAAAGATGGTGGCCTAGAACGTAAAGACAGGCATATGTGTCAGCATTCCTCATCTTCCCAGAGAAACTGGGAAGAATGAGAGGTTCTCCTGGTGAAAACAAGGCCCTGGTGGCAAAGCGTTCCAGGGTGAGCAACAGCAGAGGGCCTTGAAACCGTGGGCAGAGTGACCCTGCTGCTGCAGTTAAACAGGGCTGTGGCTCCCCAGTGGAAGTTGCTCCCGGTAACCTTTGAGCCTCTCTGCCCTCCACACACTCTAAGCTTTAAAAAAAACCCCAACTCTGCAATGTTTTACACTCTGCTGACATGACTTTCTCCCTTTCTCCAACCAAACCTGATGTGACTGTGTTAAGGTTGTTTACAAGCTTGAGCAGCTTCCAGTTGACCAGTTTTGCAGGGGGTTTATTTATAGAAAGCAGAAGAGCTGGGGAAGGAGCGATGTGTGTGTTTTCTCCCAAGGGGAGGGGCTGTCCTGGTGCTTGCACAGCAACTGCTGTGTGACTGGAATTACACTGACACAACACCTAGTCGAACAGAGGTGACGTAGAGGAGAGAAAAAAGGGAAATAGAGGGAATCCAGTCGCTTGGAGGTTTCCAGCAGACTCTATAAAGAGTAAATGAGTTAATCCATTGTCACTGGGTCCTTCGAAGTTAAAAGCCAAATATTTCAGAGCTGGAAGCCAAGAACTGATGGCAGCTTTGAAACAGCAGTGCTTTTATGTGGGTCTTGTTCTGCTCAGGACAGAGAGGGCTTTGATTTTCTGAGCCTGGTGTCTTGTGCTAGTTCTCAGCCAAGGAGGTCCAGGAGGAGCTAAGCTTCCTTGAGCTGGGGGAGGGACGCAGAGAGACCTTCTGTGGACAGATCCGTGGGAAAGGACCTGCAGCCTCTTACGGGGAAATTCTGTGGGATTTAAATCCAGAACTGTGACAGCCACTGCTCCGGTGCAGTTTAAGAGTGGGGACACATCAGCTCTGGGCTCCTGCATCTGGTGGTGCCCAGGAGCTCCAGGGCTTGCACTGGGGTTTGGTCAGTGCCCAGGCTCTCCAGCATCATCCTGCAGACACCCTCGGCCTCTCCTGAGGCGCATAAACTGCTCAAAAATAAAAAGGCAGCACAGGGCTTTCAGCACAGGGCAGGTGGGGACTGTCCTCGTTGTACTGTTACCTGTTGTCTGTGAGGAGCCAGGACTAGGGAGAGACTCCTGTGCTGTTCTGTCCTCCGGGCTGCGGATTCGTGTCTCAGCAATCGGTTGTGTTTAGTAGGCTGGTACTGGTTTGGGAAGGTGCGCTCTGTGCAGAACGAGCTGCACTGAGGAAGAGTGAGTGGTGGACTGCCTTTAGGCCAGTGACCAGAGTGCTCCCTGAGAGGGCGTTAATGTCAGCTGAACACTCTTTTCTCCAAGGACTTATTAATGTCTGTCTTACGCAGGTGTTGTCTGTAAGGCTTGGGTGGTTCCTGGCCAAAGGCTATAATCCAGGATTAGGCCCTGTGAGTGCCCAGTTTGGCTAGTCCCAGGTCCAGGATGGCATGTAGGAGTCCTGCGCTTTGGCTGCCAGACCCTGCTGGCTCCTCTCGATTTGAAATGTACTGGGAGAGCTATTCAGAGCAACACGAGCGCATGCACGTCATCAGAAACAACCAAAATGGGGGGGATCAATCACACTGTTCCTCGAGGTCTACCTTGACAAGGACTTGGCAGCTCTCAGGCTCTTCCCTCGGCTGAGGAGTGGGACCAGCAGCTCACAGAGGGTGAGGTGACTCTGGAGCCCAGTGCTGCTGGCTGGGCTCTGGTCTGCAGAGGGAACAGTCCCATTTCTAGTCATCTGGTGGCTTTGGGCTGACCTCTACTGACAGAGCAGGCAAACGGCCGCCACAGAAGCCATCAGAGGAAAAGCGTGGTGTCTGGGGCTTTGCTTCAGGTGCCCTCCTTGGGTTAAAAGCTCAGTAGATACCTGCCTGGTACAGCCCTCGCCCAGGTCCTGCAGAACACCATCCCATTCCTGGCCTTTCTCCACCCCTTCTGCAGTGCTCTGCTTTTCCGTCAAACTTCTTTTTCCTGAAACACAATAACATAAATCGGTGGAGTAATCTCTGTAGGGAACATTTCTCTGTGCAACAGAGCCTAGCAGCGCCCTGCTCCTACCTTTGACTGTTTACACGCAGGTAAGAATGGAGGAGCGAACACTCAGCTTTTGCCTCCTCAGATTTTCTCCACATTTTCCCTCTCTCATTCCACATTCATTAAGTATTTTTGTTCCTAAGTACAGCTTTACTGTAAAGATTCTTGTTTAGCCTTGTGTCTAATGTGTAGTTTCGGTTCTTTACCAGATTCTTCTTAAATATGAAAATACTTCAAGGTATGCCTCTAGGGGCACATGTGAGTTTTGTCTTTCACAAACAAAACCTTCTCTCTCGCTAGTTTCAGAGGGGAACTGGGAAAAGTGGTCTCTTGATGCTGCAGCCTCTCCGAAGGCTGTGAAGCTGCTTTCTTGAACCTTCCTGGGTCTGATGCGAGAGGCTTGGAGGAAATGGCGCTGCTGGTGAGGCACCGTGCATGCAAAGTGGGATCGGCGTGAAGGCCTGAGAGGATACTCTGTGATCCCAAGCAAAGAGGAGTGCTGAAGAAAACAGGACCTTGTGGTGCTTAGCACCTTGACGGGGGTTACAGCGACTCCCCAAAGCATCCCCTGAAGATTTTCCCTCAAATGCTTTGGTCAGCAGCAGGTTATGAAAGAAACCTAGCGTGCCATCTCCCAGCCCTCTCCACCCCAGAGGTACAGACAGAACAGTTTTCCCGATATCCCTGACTGCCCCTTTGCTAATTCTAAAGAAAAGAAACAGAAAACCACAAATAAATTAATTAAAATTTATTTATAAAACCTTTCAGTAGCCTCAGAAGATCAAGAAAAAAGTTTTCTCAGTTATTTGAAAATAAAGCATGAGGAAAACAGTTTCAGGAGATTGCAACCTATTTTGTCCAACAAAAGAGGTAATTTTCTCCTGTTCTTCAAGAAAGCAGCACCTTTTACCCGCAGTGAAATAAGAATAGTCCCAGTCCCAGCAGAATCACTGTAATTTAGGGTTTGAAACTAAGTGGGAGTATCTGGCCTTGGCTGACCTGCTGCATCTCTGGTCAAGCTTTCTACCTGGTTTCGTCCTCGCTATCCTGTGGGCCTGGCGTGACAGTTTCTACCTGCATCGTGTTGTGGTTCCCAATCTGAACCATTCGAGCGTGTTGAATGATGAGGTGCGGGACACCTTCCAGACCTGGCATCACGTTGTAGTGGCCCGATGGGAGATGAGGGGGTTGGAAAGGAGGGGGACCCATCTGAGCAGGCACGGGGTGACCAGTGTGGGGAGGAGCGCATGTGGCAGGAGGGACAGCTGAAGTGGGGGGGCACCACTGTTGGGGTGATTGCTCCAATAGCTGCTGCCTCGCTGATGGAGGTGCCTGCAGAATAGAGCCAAGGTTCAGAGCAGCTAAATTCTGCAGCGTTTGATACTGCTCCTGGTACTGCTGTAGTTTCCTTCTCTGCATCTGGTCCCACATGGCTTTCCTCTTACTGATCCTGATGGTGGTAAAGGTGTTCTGCACTGTCTTGGAGAACCCAGGAGAGTTCTCATCCAAGGGCATGAGCCCACCAAGCGTGCTGGGAAGCTGGCTCCGCTCCAAGGGGTTCTCCTTGGGTACAAAAGGGATGACTGAGTCGCGCTTGGATGGTTTCAGGATGGACTCCATCAGAGCAGTGTTTGTCTGAAACATACACAGGTCGCATGGGAAGTTCTTGGTCAGCAGAAGGATGATGAAAGCAGAGTTTTCCATAGCATCCTGGAAGCAAGTCAGATGGCTGCGTCCAGCAATGAAGAAGTCCTCAGAGAGCGTGGCACCGTTGGGAACCCCCATATTCTCCAGCAGTTTCTTGACCCGATGGGCAACAATCTCATCTTCACTAGCGTGCAGGACAACAAAAGTGAAGAACTTTCTCTCTCCACCATCTGGCTCTGATATGAGCCCTGCTTCTACAGTTTGGAGAGGAGGAGGCCGGGCTGGAGAGGGGGATGAGCGGAGGGGAGTGGGATATGATAAGCTGAAAGCAGCTCCTGGAAGAGGAGGAGGAAGGGTTGAGGAGAAGGAATAGGTAGGAGGAAGGGAACAGACTGAAGTGGAAGGAGATGCAGAGTTAAAAGAAATGCCTGCTGGAACATAGGAGTCCTTCCTGGCTGTACAGGCAGGCTCAGTATCCACTGTAGCTCTTAAGTCAGGAAGACCTGTAGATAATTGCTTTTCGTCTTGCTTTTTGTCTGTGCTTTCTTTTGGTGCATGAGGTTCTGCTGCCACAGTGCTGGAAACATCACTACTTTCGACAGGTTGGTTTGCAGCACCCAGGGTGGGCAGCTGCGTTTCAGGAATAGGGAGAGTTGGATGGGATGACCTGGCCTGCAGAACCTTCTCCGGCTGGGGAGCTTGGGCACCTGCGTCCTGCCCGGGAGGAGAGTTGGTTCTGCTGGCCCAGCTTGTTTCCTCCAGGCCGTGGTGCTCTCGGTCCCCGTCAGGGTGTCCAACACCGCTGGTGCTCCCTTCGCACAGCTGGCTGGGCTGGAGGAGGCGCTCGGGGGAAGAAGGCTGGGTGTGAAAAACAACTGTTGGCGATGCGCTGATCTCAAAGCGACTGGGTAAAGAGGGACTCCCCAGGGAGTGCAAGGTCTGCGGGCCCAAAAGGTCTGAGTTGCCTCCAGTCTGCATTGGGGAACTTCTCACCATGTAGTTTGGGCTGGGCATCTGGAGAAATCCTATGCCTACATCAGATCTCAGGGTCTGAAATTTGCCACCTGGGCCAACGTTGACAGCAGAGCCATGTTTTTCCTGCTCCTCGGGTGGGATGCTGTTGAGCGTGTCCCCCTGAGTTTCCTTGCTGGCGTTGCTGGCTTTGGTGGCAGCCTGGCAGGCTTTGTCCATGGCTTCATGACTGCACAGTTTTTCCTCTGCCAAGAGGGAGTAGATCTGTGCCAGCAGTGCCATGGCACCCACATCCAGCTGGAGGGGCTGCAAATCCTCCCCGTCCTCCTGCACTCCTGCAGCACCCAGTTTGGTCTGGTGGACATACTGGGCTGCCCGGTTATCTCCCAAGGCATCCAAACAGATTCTTGCATCCCCTTCTCGCCCCAGAGTGAGCAGGATCATGGCTTGCAGTAATTTGCTGCTGGGCCCAAATATCAAGTGCTTCAGTTTATATTTGAGGCTAAGGAGTTTGTCTTGTGGGATCTGGGATAGAATATTAAAAACGTCCTCAAAGCTTGGCTGGAGGTCGGCACTCTGTGCCATCTCCTCAGCTGGTGGCCCAGATGATGGACTGAAGCAGGATGGATGGCAAAAGCATATTACAGCTCTTGGATTGAAGGTGATGCCCTGCTCACACTTCACGTACCGCACACGCGATGGCTCTTTGCTGCTCAGGCGCTCATCTCAGAACCAGGATTTCTCCGTCATGAGGAACTGGCCAGATGAACCTGCGAGAAGAACAGAGGGCAACGTTCAGAAATAGCGATGTGGGGAGCTGGGGGCTCCTCACAAGGTTTGCTGAGCTCCCCGGCTCTGCCTTGCGGCCCTCAAGTGTTTTTGCATCTGTTAAGCGCTTGCAGTTCTGCCAGTGCTCCATGCATTATTCCAGCTCTTATTAAGCAAAGATCAAGTTCTTTGTGTTCATTTCACACTCATTACAACTGTTTGCTGGACTAATAATGTATTTAGGTAAATCCAAGTGTCTGTGTCCTCCAGGCAGCTGGTTGCAGGGGCCTCGCAGGCTCCTTGCGATGGGCAGTCGAGGAGTAAAGTGCGCTTAGAGGAAGCCCTTTCAAATTGCTCATGCCAGGAGGGTGGATAACCCACATGCACCCTCTGTCAGGCTGCCGAATGTGACTGTGGACATTTTATCTGTGTCCACATCTAATCCCTGAGCCCTGCTAAACCTTTGCACTCACCAGAGGCCTCTGACTGGGATAATTAAACAGCAGAACTCGACTGGAGCAGAGGAGTAGGTGCCTGGTGGGACACTGCCCACAGGCACTGATGGAGCCTGGTGGAAAAGCCTTCCCTATTTAAAGGGAGCACCAGCGAGTGCCCCAGAATAGCTCAAAACTGGGGAAAGTTTATAATTTCAAATTGCTTTTTTTCTATCTCATAAAAATCCTCTGATTGCCTAATGAATGAGCTCGGGCTGAACCTGAGGAAGTCGCTGGCTCCCCCCACGAAACCCCTGATGAAGTGAAAGGGCAGGAGAAGGCCCGGGAAGGCGAGGGCGGGCGCTGGGAGCGGCCACTCAGGCGGCAGCCGCCGGCCATCGCCCTTCCGCGCGCTGACTCGCCGCGGCGCCCCGCTCCTCGCCCGCTCCCGCCGCGCCCCGGGAAGGGGCCAGCCCCAGCCTACCTCCGCCCGGCCCTGCTCCGCCGTCCCCCGGCCTCCCCGCGGCGGGGCCGGCTCCTCCGGACCCTCCGCGGGGTCCGCCCGCCCCGCCGGAGCCTGCGGGCACACGAGGAAGCGGCGGCGGGGCGGGGCGGAGCGGGGCACGGCCGGGGCGGAGCGGGGCCGGCGCAGCCCGGGGTGTCCGGCCCGGTTCTCGGGTGTCCGTGGCGGAAGCGGCTCGGCGAGCTGCCACCTCCCTCCCCGTGGGCAGGGTCGCCGTCCCGGTACAGGGCCGCCGGTGGTAGAGGAGAGGCCGGCAGAGCGCTAGCCCCGAGCCTGGTGCCAGGCGCCGTCTGCGGGTGCCCGGTGTCCCCGGCACGAGCGCCTGACGGCCTTAAACCGAACCGGGAACCGAGGTTTCCCTCTAGCGAGAGGCTGCCAGCACTACCTCCGTAAGGAGCCGGGCGAGAAACTGTGGACTGGGGGAGGTCGGGGCGTAGGGGAGAGCGGGCGCAGCAGGAGCTGAAGCTCAGGAGCACCGGCAGCAGGCTGGGGCACAGAACAGCGGAGATACTCTTCTGCTTAAGGCTGAGGCAGAACACGGGACATTCTGAAGTCATTTATTTTTCCTTCCTCCAGCAAGACGCCCAGAGAAGTTTTTTGTTAAATGTTAAGCTCCTTACCCCCTCAGGCTAAGGGGAAAACAGCTTTAGACACGTACAGGAGACAGGTATTTCTTTGAACACAGGTCACACTTTATTCTGAAGTCCGCTTGCCGTTATTCCAGCCTTAGCACAGGACATAAGTTATCAAAATAAGTTACATTAGGAATGATTACAGAGCACTGTTTGCTGGGGAAATAACTAGCACTTATCTCCCTAATTTTAATAACAGGATATCCTATTACCATGACAGAGTAACTCCTGGCAAGAGCTGCCTCACGTGCCAGCTTCTTAATGGCTGCAAAAGGCTTCACCCATGGAGTTACTCACACACAAACAGATGATCCCTGAAGTCATTTATATGACTAAAAGATAATCCCACTGCAAATTAGCATGCTTAAAAGAAAGTCCCACCTTGCTAAGTATTTCTCTATGAAAGAAGTGTTTGGCTGATGCGCAGGGAGAAGTCTCTTTTTGAGAAGCAGCCCCTTGCCCCCACCTGCTCCCGCTCTGCTGCAGGGCTGAGCCTTGCCGGAAGCGCAACAGGCAGAAAGGAAGTTGTGTCCGTATTTAAACTTGTAGAAGGAGGGAAATAGTATCAAAGGCCAAGCGCATCACCCTTTCAGGATCTCTGCAGCTTGGATGAATTAAAAACAAACCCAACATTAAAAGAAAAAAAAAGTCATGACCACTACTTCTCTCCCACAACTTGTCTCAGCAAGAATTAGCCAGTCATACATACAGCTGGCCTGGCTTAAAAAGCTGAAGTACAGTTCCCCTTCTTCCCTCTCAGTGCAGCAGCATGATTTAAAAAAAAAAAACAAAAAACAACGTAAATCAAGATATGGAATCAGCCCACCTTAGTTATCAAGTGTGCATGCAAACTACATCTTACTGTAAACTGAGCCTGGGACAGGGAGAGAGCAGGAGATACTCTTGCACGACTGTCAGTGGGACACACTGCCAAAAGATGAAGTGCTGTTCTAGCCAAGGAATCTTGTCCAGAAGAGCTAGAATTTCTCAGAGATCTTCCTCTGGTGCATTAGTTTTTGTCTCCTTTGCAGCCAGTGACACCTCTGTGTCTTCCTCTGCCTTCTCTTCCAGCTTCTCTGGCACTTCACACCCTTTCCCTGGGATCGTGTTTGCCCCCTTTGGTTCTTCGGGCGCCTTAGCCGCCCCCTTTGGTTCTTCGGGCGCCTTAGCCGCCCCCTTTGGTGATGTAGCCTTTCCCAACACAGGTGATTCTCTATCAGTTACCGTATGTTTCTTCTTATGCTTCCTGCTATCCTGTGACACTTTAGCTATCGCCCTGAAGGGACCTACAAGCCAGTTTAGAGGGATGTTGTGAGTTACATACTCAAACAGGTCATCTAGGGACCTTCGGGCTTCTGCCACACAGTCCTGGCTCTGGGTCAGGGTGGTGCTGGAGAGGTCCTGGAAAGACGTAGCACTGGAAAAAGAACTATGGAGCTTGTGGATATTTCGAGTGGCCTGAAACACAGCTTCCTGGATGTTGCTGGGGAGGCCGTGGATGCTGGCTTTCAGCTTCTCATAAGCAGGTTGTAGCTGCTGGGTGATGATACGCAGCATAGCTAGAGTCCGTGACTCTACCTGCTGGGAAAGAGATATAGCTCAGTTACTAGAGCAGATGAGATGTACACCATCCACCAGAGGCCTGATTAAATACGCCCTTCTAGGGATACCTCTGGTTGGGAAGCAGTTTTTACTTGGTTTCCTTTGGGTTGGGTCAGGCTCCAGTCCACCCACAGCTGATGGAGCTTCTCCTGCCCATCCAGAAGCTTCTGGCCAACCTCCTGTTTCACAGATTCAATCTGATGGGAAAAATGAGAGGAACAGCTGTATTGCAAGCACACACAATCAGGGAAGCACAAGTACTTCCTTCCCAGGGAGGGATCCAAGATGACATGCAGCTGGTAGAGGATGGAGGAAGAGCTTCTGTCTGGAGAGCAGGGCAGGAAGACTACAGACAGGAGGAAAAGAGGAAAAAGTGTGTTTGTACCAGTTTTATTGCCAGCTGTAGTCGTGAGAGTGTCTCCTGGGTGCTTTTCTTAATGCATTGCAGTTTGTTCAGGGAGTGCTGGTAGGCTCGGTGGCGGACTTTGTCAGAGAGTGAACCCAGACGCACGAAGTAACTCTGTTGCTGTTTCTGCTCCTCCACAGAAGCCATACCAAATCCCTGGACAGTGGTGGCCAGTTCACCTGGAGGAAACAAGAATAGAGATGCAGCTGTGCTCCGCTCGCCCAGCTGCGGAGAGGGGGGAAGAGGTAAGATCACCCATTGAAAAACATGAAGGCTGAAGCTTGGTGTGTGAACAGTAGAGGTTTGTAGTTGCTCAGGTATTAAAAGGTAGGCTAGTCCCTGCTCAACATGTTCTTTTCAGATAAGCAGACTTGACAGATAGGTTTAAGCATGTACCCGCATGTTTGTTTGCCTTGAGGCTGATAGGCAAGGACCAGCTAGCAAATGCTTGAACTCTGTCCCATACCATGTGGCAAGTCAGTGTTGACAGACAGACAACTTGGTGACAAATTCAGAGCTACCCGTCTACTTCAGAAGATGAGTCTTGCAGTGTCAGGTGCTCTCTAGTCATGTGGGAAAGGATTTGTATTTACAACCGCCAGCTAAGCATTTTCTCACCTAGTTCTTCCTCTGTCATTGGGAGGTAGTGATCCACCAGATCTTCCGATATACCCAGGACAGATTCCACACCACCTGCCACTGCTTGGCTCACTGCCTTGGCTTTGCTTATGCTGTTGGTCACCACTGAATTTGTCATCTTTACACCCTCCTGGATGGCCTCTCTGCTCTGCTCCAAGGCTGTATTTATTTTGCCGCTTATGGTGCCATATGCGGCATCCAGAGCTGTATTGACTGTAGAAGTGACCATCAATTTGGTCTTCTCAACACTGTCCTGAACAGCCCCTTTGGTTCGGTCCATTGCTTCAGTCACTGTGTTGGTCACAAGATCCTTTGCACCCTGGGCAGCCCCTACAGCAGCAGTAATCGTAGAAGCAACTGCAGACTTGGTCAGTTCAACGCTGTCCTCCACAATATGTTTACTGAGGTCCACAGCTTCGGTCACCTTGTTAGTCACAAGGTCCTTTGCACCCTGGGCGGCCTCCACAGCATTGACAATAGTAGAAGCAACTGCAGACTTGGTCAGTTCAACGCTGTCCTCCACAATGTGTTTACTGAGGTCCACAGCTTCAGTCACCTTGTTAGTCACAAGGTCCTTTGCACCCTGGGCGGCCTCCACAGCATTGACAATAGTAGAAGCAACTGCAGACTTGGTCAGTTCAACGCTGTCCTCCACAATATGTTTACTGAGGTCCACAGCTTCAGTCACCTTGTTAGTCACAAGGTCCTTTGCACCCTGGGCGGCCTCCACAGCATTGACAATAGTAGAAGCAACTGCAGACTTGGTCAGTTCAACGCTGTCCTCCACAATATGTTTACTGAGGTCCACAGCTTCAGTCACCTTGTTAGTCACAAGGTCCTTTGCACCCTGGGCGGCCTCCACAGCACTGTTAACAGTGGAGGTGACCATTGATCTAGTCAGCTTGACACTGTCCCCAACAACATTTTTAGTGAGGTCTACAGCTTCAGTCACTTTATCAGCCATTGCTTCTTTTGCCTCACAGGCAGCATCCATAGCAGATGTCACTTTGGTGGAAACCAGCTGCTTGGTGTCTGAGATTACCTGTGACAGGGAGAGACAGAGAAAGATACATTTTTTCCTGAAACAGGTTTTCCCTCCTTGAAGTAGCTTTTCCGTGCTAAATTGGGCTTGCAGTCTTGTGGGAGAGCTGGGGAAGTCAGCGCACCTGTATTTACATGGACATAGTCGCCTCCACACACTGAAGGCATGTCTCCAGCTTTCATCAGCTAGCAGTGCCCCCTCTAGTCCATACCAGGGACTGACCCGACAAAGCGGTGCTGAAGTTTTTCCCCCCCATATTCTCCTGCACCCGTAACAATTCCATCAAGAGATGAAGTCATGGCTTCCCCAGGAGAAGCCTGTATTTTACCTTATCTGCTGGCTGTTGAAGAAAAGGCAAGTTCTCCTCCAGTTGATCCAGTCCTTTACAGGCATATTCATTTACAAGTGCAACTAGAGAAGACAACAGGTACCAGTTTATTCTTCAATTTGGAGAGGGGGTTTTGACCCCTACAATGGCCAATTCAGGATACACTCATGAAAGCAAGCCAAAAAATTACCATTCTGGGGCGGTGTGTGGGGGGACATCTCGTTAAAAAATGAGCCCTACAATGTGGCAGGTTCAAACAGTCTCTGTTTTGCTTTCCCAGCTTTCTAGCTATTGGCAGCACATTGCTCCAACTGGAATGTCATATTTGCCCCTGCTGGGTAGGGCAGTTGGTTTAAAAGGTTGAAAAGTGTTGGGATGAGACAGACTGAGCTATATCCAAAATGGACACTGCTGCTACCAGTTGGGATGCTCATAACTTGGAGTGGTAGAGAAAAAGCAGGGAGTTTTTGCTGACTTAAAGAAACTACAGACAGGAGGCCAAGCTTTCTTTGTGATAGTAACAGTTTCATGTCCATGAAATTCAGTGGGTTCACTGAGCGGCTGGGAGCAGCTGAGTTGGAGACTCAGTGCTAGAACTAAGTAGAACAATGTGCTATAGGAGATGGGTATCACCCAACAGGCACATGAAACTCCCCTCCCCACCCATTCCTCTGTGTGGAAAGGGTTGCTCCAGCCTCTTCACTTACTTTGTGGCTCAAGCTGGTTCAGGATGGGCTGTGCCCCACCAACCACACTACCTACTGCGACAGCAGCCACAGTCTCAGCCACATTGCAGACACCACTGAGGTAAGGATGCGTCTCCTTGGTGTGGTTGTAAGCAGATGAGACCAGGTTGAATGCAGAGTTGAGCAAGGGCAAGCTAGTTACCCGATTGACAGCACTCTAAAACCCAAGAGAAAAAGTGACATTAGAGACTCGCCTTAAGCTGGTGGGTGAATACAAGCCACGTATCTGTCCAGAAAGGTCCTAAGGGGACATCCAGTCCATCTCCTTATCGTTCTTAAACCGTTGAACGGACTCATCCAAAGACTGCTAGCAAGTCAGTGACAAGCCAGAATTAGAAGTTCGAGCTCTGGGGTCATGAATTCTGAGTCACACTGGGTTTCACCACCAAACCCAGATGTGGAAATAGGACCTATAACAGCTCATGTTTCAGAGTTACTTGCATTGCTTGAGCCAGCCCTGAAGTTCTCTCTTGAGCGAAAAAAGTTAGCTTCTGTATTAACCGAGTTTAGATTTAACCACAGCTTCATACGGTTAATCTTTCTACCACTCCCAGCCTGGTTGAGGTGCTGACAAAAGTTAATTTACCAGCACATCTGTCAGTGGGTGGTTTAACTGTTGCATGTTAGAGTACTGGCCACCCTGGCACCTACCGCTTGCTGCTGTTCCTCAGCCTTTACCAGATCTTTTTTTGTGGTCTTTTCTGATGCCATACTGAATTCAACTGCAGCTGAAAGGAAAAACAAGAGTATAACAGCATGAGTACAACTTAATTTCCTCCAGTGAATTAAAGTCTTAGCAGAACTGGTGAAAAGCAGAAGGCAAAGTTGGGATCCATCATTCAGCATGTCCTAGGAACATTAGCGTGGCATCATTAATCTTTCTTGCAAGGGTGTGAAGGTATTTGAGAGGCTCCATGATTTATGATATGCAAATAATTATGTAGGATAAAGACTGTACTTGGTCACCTCCCTCAATCCCCAAACAGCCAAATACTTTAAACTAAATAACCATCCTACTTATTTTACTGCTGATAACTGGTTTCAAAGTTGCAGGTTAGAAGTGGGTGATAACTGTCTTATCTGTCATGCATTTTCTCTGCTAGAGATACTTCTGGTTCAGCTTCCCACTGCACAGGCTCTTTGCTGGCCAAGGACTGGAATACTTGAAGGAAAGATGCACCGTGCAAAGTGGGGCTAATGGTGGGAATCGCTGAATGTTGTCTCGGTATCATGACAGACTGCTGTCCTTCTAACAAGCCCTGCTGAAATGCTACCTTGAAACTTGCATTCCCATCCTACTGGCCAGCTAGGCAGGGAATCTTTCTGCACTTCCTCTGAAACCAAGTCTCAGAAGTATTCTCATTACATAACGGGATCAAAGTAGTACAAGTATAAAAGTTACGCAATATCTTGAATGTGTATTGGCTTCCTCAGCCTAGACCTAGGTCAGTATCTGGACAGTCCAGTATTGTGTGATAAATCCAGGATTACTTCTCAGCCTTAGTCAGGCACAACAGGGATTTCAGCATATTTGTTCTTCAGTGTAGCATCTGCTTTTCCCTCCCGTGCCAGTTAATTCCTATTCTTAGAATTGCTACGGCATTTTCCAATGGAAAAGCCCCAAACCAAAATTCCTCACAAACTGGATTCCCAAACCAAGCACTGCTGCAGGCTCACTGGCAGACTCTACCCAAAAAGAATTTGCCATCTGATTTGTGACAGAGACCATTGTCTTGTTTCTTGTGTTCTTTGACTTGTGTAAGGTTTTTATTTTGCTGTGGAAACAGTAACAGAGAGCTGGGGAAGAAGTGGCAAGAAAGGCATTTGTTAGCCCTGGATTGACTATGGATAGAGCTAGGGTAGACATCTCGGGAGGCAACTTGGCAGGATGTCAAGTATTGCTGCACTAACTGAGCAATTAGTCATCATTTTAGTGATATTCAAGCAAGGCAGGGATGCGAGTGTCTACAGCAAGAGTTGTCACAGACGTTGGGACCTTCAGCCGCTGAAGTGAGAAGCCTGGAGCCAGCACTCTTCCACATGTTCCAGGTCACTACCCAGCCCAGGGGGCTGCCTCATTTAACAGCGCAGCAAAATACAGCCTGAACTTCATCAGCCTGGGAGAACTTCTAGAAAACTGCTCCAAACAAAAGCAGGGCTTGAACATAAAGTCTCAGTCCCAAAGTCCACAGGGTTTGCTCTTGCTCCGCTTTAAGGCAAGTTTGTTGGGTTTTTTGGGTTGGGTTTTTTTTTTTGGAAGCCAAGTAGGCTGAATCAGTCTGCAGCCCTGTCACAGGGCAAAGCGCAACTATTTCAACACCATTACAAACAATCCCTTTGCTCAGTTATTTTACTTTAGACAGTTATGAAAAACCTCAAACTGCAGAGTGCGTTACTGACCTTGGTGTCAGGGTTAGCACACAGGGACACACTGCCACAAAAAGAAGGGAGGACTCTAGTTGTTAGCGTAAGGCAGGGGTAGCTCCTTGGCTGATACAAAAGTTAGTATAAGATCAGAATCAACCTCTGAAGTACTATGAGCCCATCTTAATTATGGATGCAGCTGTGCCAGTTCTTGCAGCACAGTCATGTTACAACATGGTTCGCTCCCCTTTGTGTAGGGGGAATTGCGGTGTGTTGCAACACCAGCATTTGTTGTGCGGGCAAGTCTTCATGAGCCCACAGCATGGTTTTATTTTCTCTTTCTAGTCTCTCCTCTGCAAAAAGTGCTGAGCAGACCTTGGTTTGCTTCAGAGATTGCAGGAAAGCACAGTGCTCAGCAACTCTGGGTCAGTTGTTTCAGAATCCTTTGGAGGAAGGCACAGCTTCAAGCCAGGGTAGTTGCAATTGGGAGTCCCAGCAGGCAGACCCCATGTGTGGGAACCACCAGGCAGAAGAACAGAAACAGCATCAGCATTTGCTTTGCATGAAAGTGATGATCAGATGATTTCATACCATTGCTACATCAGAAATATTTAAGTCACTGCTGGAGAAAGTTCTTGAAACTGGCAGTTTCAGAAAGATTAAACTCCTCAGTGCGCATTTCTGGCGTGGCACAATAGCTTAACTGCTGATCATTGCCCAATTCAGCACAAGTCTGAACTCAGTCAAATGGCAAAGGCAGCGGCACCACAACTGCCGAGCTGCGATCCGTTCTCCCTGCCTCAGACTGTCGCAGCCAGTGCAACACGCCAGCCTGGCAGAAGAGCAAGTCCTTTCTGCTGGGGTAAGCCCCTCCCTTGATTTCTGTCACTCTGACAGTGACCAGCATACATAAAACTGGTGCTTTAACCTGTCTAAGGTTTTTATTTTTCCCTGGGGAAAGCAGCTCTGCCCCATGGAGCTAGCCTGCTGTTATGCTGCCCTGCAGACAGAGAGGCAGGCTTGTTGTTCAGGAAGCTTTTCTCCCCTCCAGATGTGTTTTGCCTTGGGAAGACTGATTGAGCTATAGCTAGCGTGCCTGGTTCAATAGCTTAACTGGCAATTCCTTGATGACCACTTAGGAAAACAAAGCTAAATTTAGTGCTTTAGATATGAGCAGGGACGGCTACTCAGGGCAGAAGTATTAATTTGTGGTTAAAGCACTTATTTACATTCTTGTCGAGATTTGCCACTGATACCCCGGTTACCATAAATGCAGTCGGCAGAAGTGGGTCACAGGATGTCCGCTGCAGCGGGAATGGCACTGCCCACGAGGGAGTTGTTTGCAAACGCTCTGAGGGCAGAGTTGGTTTTAGGAGGAGGATCAGATGATTTTCAGCTTTGACCTTAGGACATTAGTTTCAGAATTGCTGGCAGAGGTGCCTATCTAACCTTTCTGGAAGGGCACCAGCATCAGGGATCCTCAGAGATTAAAGCCACTTTTGTAGATGAAAACAGGGTTTTCCCCACACACGTTTCCAATGGAAATTAAGCACCACAGCTGGTGGCCATTACTAGGTCAGTAACTCCTTGGACAGTGAATGTATAAGCTATCCAAGCTACTACAATTTGGAGATTTAGGAAACAGGGCGTGGCATTTAATTAAAGCAGCTTCTGGGCTTTCCAGTATTTTCAATTTACCAATTTTTCCATGAGGACAGGCCTCTTTGTTTCAGACAGAAGCTGTAACTTGCCAAGCAAGCAGCATGCTGCTTGCTCTTTAGCACACATTTTCATCTGCAAGTTTCAGCAGAACCAGCTTCAGTAATTGTCCTTCACAGCCATAGACAGTTTCAGGTAGTCACAACCACATTTAAGAACCCTTTTAGACTTCAGAAACACTAAGCTAGCTTGCCAAGTGCTACCTCCAGCAAGCCAGCAGAGCCGTGCATGGCTGCAGCCTCCCTCTGCAGAGACACGGTGCTCTTGGGCAAAAGAGAAGTTACCTTATCGCTCAAGCCACCCCCTTCGTTAACACTATTATCATGCCCACACCAAATGATCATGTGAAATAGCTACAGGCAGGTCTGACAGCACTGTCAACAGGAAGGGAATGCCCAAGTGATCCATCTACCTCCTGAGGCATGTACCGCTTCCCCCAGCATCAACACAAGTCAGCAGTGATGGCCAGAATGCACATCACGTGCTGTCCCTGCATGGCTGGGAGGGAGAGCCACCTCCTGTGGACCCCCTCACACAACTTTGATCTTCACCAGATAAGCAGAGAAGAGCTTTCAGACCCAAAACTGCTCAAATACAGATCAGAGACCTATAGTGTTACCCAGAAGTCATCTTGGGGCTAGGAAGAAGCCTTTAGGGAAAGATCTGAACCCTTTCAGCTCTTCTCCAAGGCACAGCAGATGCAGCATGCCATCAGGTGACCTTCAACCTCAAAAAGCCAAGGCACCCCCCACCCACAGATAGGTAAAAGCAGCAGAGACACAATACACAGCCCTGTGCTTTCCCAGGGAGCTGGAAAAGCCCAGTGGGCAGGGAACAGCTGGAGGAACACAGCCCCTCAGCAGGTACATTTTAACCTCAGTGCTCCCTGGGGCCTGGCGCCAAGGCCTCCAGGGATGGAGCCAGCTCCGAGCCCAGCTTCCACCCTCCATCCCTGGGAGGGCTGCAAAAAGCCACCAAGGTGAGGGGCTGCAGAGCCCCTGGGGGAGCAAGGGGCAGGCCGGGGGAGCCCCCCCCCCCCAGCCCTAAGCCAAGCCACAAACCCCATAAACACCTTCCCCACCAGCCCTGCCTTACCTGTACCTCTGCTCCTCAGCACTGACAAGACAGGGAGTGCTGGGCCTTGCCCAGTTAAATACCCCACGGGCCCGATGAGCAGCTGCGGGAGCCAATCGGGGCGCTGCAGGAGCCGCCCTGGCCAATGGGGAGTGGACGGGGGTGGGAGGTGTGTGTGGGGCCAGGTGAGGGAGGCAGGTGAGGGGCCTGGGGGTCCCTCCAGGGACCCGATGGCTGTGGGGTGGGAGTGGACTGCTGCTTGTCCCCCCAGGAGGGACATACCTGCTGGGGTGTCTCAGAGGGCCCTGTTGGAGGGTGTCCATCCCTGAGCTCTTTGGATGTGGGGTGTGTTGCCCCCCAGCAGCTGTGGACAGGGATGCACCCCCTGCCGTGGCGGGTGCCGAGGGACACGGGCACTGGAAGTTGATGGGGATCGTCCCCGTGGTTGCGACATGGGCTCAGCCCGTCAGCCTGCAGGCACCGCTCCTGTTCCCATGCCCTTGCACGCCCATTCAGCTAAATCCCTGAGCTGGACGATCCTGCTTGCCGCCACATCGGCTCAAAGGCACTGCCTTGCTTCTGGGAGCCAAGAAAGGCCTGGCCAGAGACCGAGATGTTGCTGCAGACCCTGTAGCAAAGCCGTGCTCACGAAGATGTGTCTGTGCTGCTGGGGATGCAGATTCAAGCCTGGGCCTTGCCGCCATCCGCAGTAGGGAGGTGAAACACATCCTTGGTCTGGGTTTAGCCGTAGCACTGGAGCTGCTCGGAAGGAGGGTGCTGGGGCAGAAGTTCAGCCCCTGTTCCCCAGGTCAGGGGACCTTTGCCCCTGGTTGGCAAGTGTGGGGCCAGCCAGTGCCAGCAGGTAGCTCGTGCTTGGCTTTTTACGAAGAGCAGCTCTGTCAGCAGCCAGTAGCGTAGTTGGAAAGTCCTTGCATGGGTGGCGGGGCTCAGCACGCCAGCGCCTGCTCTTGGGCTGCTCCATGGCATTGCAGCTGTTGTCAGGAAGCCCCAGAGAAGCAAGATGTGGGGTCTGTGATGTGAAAACATCTCTCAGCTGTGATGTTTTCTTGGCAAATCTCTCCTACCCTGCAGCATGGGTGCTGTAACTACCCGTGGAGTAAGACGTGCTCTTCCGCTCTCACCCCTTGCCTGGCTACAGCAAATACGTGATGGTGAAACGTTCTGCTTCTCAAGTTTGCTGTGATTTTCAAGATAGGAGTTGCCTTTTATTTTTATACTTGCAGAGGGTGCAGCAATGCAGGACTCTGAGCCTGGCTGGGGGAGGTTTGGGTTTTTTAATAGCAATAACAAATAATGAAAATTTTAGTTAATGCTCTGCTTTTCCATTTGTGCCTTTTCATCTTCAGACCTCAAAAACTGGTTTGAAACCATCAATTATACTTCCTGTTGTCTGTTTTCAAGATCAGTGGGGGAGGAAACTGAGGCACAGGTAAGAATTATCTGAAGTCTTCTAAAGCTATTAAACTGATTGAGTCACTTTGTTTTTGGCCAGTGAATGCAGGAGACTTGGGTTTCGTTTCTCTATTGCCCACAGTAAGCCACGAAGGCAGTGGGAACAGGAGGTTGTTAATGTTTTTTTGAAAATGCGCTGTTAAGCTGACAAAAATGTAGAAAATTATCACTTCTCAGCTTTGAGGTTAGAAGGAATACCCCTCGTTACTTGAGTCAGAGTTATCATGGACTCATCGGCTGAAAAGACCTCTGGAGGTCAGGTAGTCCAACCTGCTGCTGGAGACAGGACTATTAGCAATGCTAGGACAGGTCAGCTGGGGGCTTTGTCTAGCTGATCTTGGAAAAACTCCCAGGGATGGAGGTCCCGCACAGCCTCTCTGGGTATTGGATGCAGTATTGCATTATGCTCCTAATGAAGAAGCAGTTCCCAAAGTCAACTCTGAACTTCCCCAGAAACAAATTGTGGCTTTTGTCTCTTGTTTTACAATGTGCGCTGCTGAGAAGACTTTGTGTGCATTTGTCTGTGTGACATAAACTTCATATTCTAGCATCACCTGGCAACCTTTAATCTAACAAACTTGTGGTCCCTCCTTTGATCTTGTTCCCTTCGCAGAGTAAATTGCAATTTTGAAGTCTTCAGTGTCTTGTACTAAACCCGAAGCTGCTTAGCAGGTGTCACAAGGTGTCTTTTATAGGTTGTGATGTGCGTAGGGGAAAGAATGGATGTTCTTGTCTGTCCTCTGAAGATCTGATGAAATGTGGGAGGGGTTTGCAGGAACCAGGAATCGAGAAATTAGTCCTGTGTTTTTCTGAATGTTGGCCTGTATATAGACAGTGGCTGCCTCCTCAGGTGAAGTGTCAATGACACAAATTGTCAGTTAGTTGATGGGTGTGAAGTGCCTGAGTAGGCCAGTTGTGGCGGTGATGGTGAAAGTCTCATGAGGCAGGTTATATTTCATCACCCAAGTGGGTGAAACAGTTTTATTTGCACCATACACATCCATGCGGCTTGTAATGTGGCACTACGAATGTGAGCAGAAATGTCAAGTGCTTTGCCTGAGATAACATCGATAATTATAATTAATGAGACAATGTTTAGTATCTAAAGTGTCGCTTTAGATACAGGTCAAAATACCAATGCTTGAAGCTCCTGCTCGGTGGTGGACCTGCCTGCAATGTCAGAACACTGAAAAATTGGAGATAGCAATTTTAGAGCAAAGGTTTGCAGGATCATTTCTGTGATTCGTGTTACTGTATAAATGCCACATACTTAAAGCTGAGATAAAATCAGTTCTAAGAAGTTTGGTGGGCGTGGGAAGGGCGTAGGAGGAAGCAGAGAAACACGTTTGGGGAAGAGAAAGGGAGTTGTGTTGGCTGGAGTGAACCAGCCCTGTGGCACTGGGCAGCGCTTCCCACAAAAAGCAGCATCACATCGGTAACTGCAGCCTTTGTGCTAACGCTGCATCAAGACATGGGACAGGATCCTTCTGGTGATCCCCAGGCATAAACCCTGTCTCCTGTGCCTGTGGGCAGCCAGGAAACCCCGCTTCTGTGCGGCCTTGCTGCTACCTTACAGCTCTTGTTTCAGCTCCATCCTGGGGTCTGCATGCGGACCAGGCCTCTCCAGCTATGTGCTTCTCAGTTCTCCCAGTCCTGTTTGGGTTTCTGTTGAGCGGAAAACACGCCGGTATGTGGAGGATTTGGAGGATCAGGCCCTTATTTTGAGTCCCTGCTGTTCAGTGCAATTCCTTTTGCTGTGCTGCGGTGCGTCACAGCTCAACATTGTCTCTTTGGGGACCAGAGGCCACATGTGACACTGAAGTGCCCCATCTGCAAGTGTTCATCTACTGCAACGGAAATGATCTTGTTGATCTTCCATGGCATTTACTCCATTAGTAACCTGCCATGAAGCCCTGATTGCCTTCCCCGGGGCAGACACAGGCACGAGAAAAGATGATTCAAGGGTGAGGCATGCGTTGCTTTGACTTCTGTTCCTCACTTAAGTTGAGCAAAGCCCTTGGGCTTCCAGCAAACTGCTTGAGAAGCTCTGTACTGTTGAACTCAGGTGTTCCTCTTTTAGGAGCTGCAGCGTGGTGTTGTCTGGAGCCCACTGAGGGGACAAGTCGGCTGTGGTCTTTGCCATTCATTGATGTGCAAGGTCCCCAGGATGTTTGCTGACAGCCCCATCTGTTTCCACTTCCTGGAGGTGCTTTCTCATATTCCTGTCTTCCTCTCCTCCACCATTTCCCCTTGCTGGGAGTGAGTGGTCCTTGGGTAGCAGTGGCAGAAATAGTTTTAGCAGGTCACATCAACTCAAAGCACTCTTTCCCCCTCATGCTCCAGCTTCCTGTCAGCTGCAGGAGTTGTTGGTGCTCCTCACAGCAGCCTGGTCCAAGGCCACAGTCTGAAGGAATGTTGGGTGTCCTTGAGCTGGTCCTGCAGCACTGGGTGTCTGGATCCAGAGCAGAGTGATGGAGGCAGGGCCGTGGCAGAAGATCCTGTCCTACGCTACCCATCTGTTAAGTCTCTTTCACCAGACTTTGCATTACAGTCTCCTAAGGACAAGGGCCTTCAGAGTGCTATGGCCTCCTGAAAACAGTTCTCCAGTGAGATATCAAGAGTTTCAGCCCAGCTCTTGCCTCCCAGCAAACCTCCCTGGTCTCTCCAAGTCTTCAAAGCACTTTCCTGGTTCAGGGCATGCTGCAGCTCTCTGCTGCCCTCACCCTGCATCAGCAGAAACAGGACTTTGTCTCCTGTTGCCTGGCTGCCCATCTCACCTGAGGGTGTCGAGCCCCTGCTTCCCTCCCAGCAGCACCTACCCTAGCATAAGGGCAGGCGGCGGCAGCTCAGGCGGGTTCCTGCTCTGAGCCCTAGACAGCTTTGCCTTCACTGCAGGGAACAACCTGACGGGTTCTTGGCTGCTCTCCCACTCTTCCAGTTCACCTTTCTGCTGGTTTTCAGACCACAGGCTGTTTTCCTACACACCCGTTTGCTCCTCCCTCCGCTGCTGCACTCTTGCCTCGTACCTTTAGGTAGAGGTGGCATGAGTTAACATAACACTGGTTGGTTTTGATAGATGAGGGGGTGGATGTCATCTGAGCCTGCTAAGTGTCTCCTCTCCATCTCAGGGCATTGCTGAGGCCCTTACTCTTGCTTCTCCAGTAATCAGAAACACAGGCTCTCTTTACATTACTCCCCAGTCTTAGGGTTTGGCTAGCTTGACCCCAATTATTTTGGAAATTGTAGAAGTGTTAAGGAGGGCAGCATTTGTCCTGGGCTCCAGCATCATCTCTTTCATTTTGGTCTTCCAAGAAGTGGTGAAGGTCTCATTTAGGACAACTGAGTGCAAAATAAATAACATGTTTTAAATGTCTTTGCTTAACCTGTTGTTGATATCTATATAATGCAGACAGTGGTTTCACCAAGGGCAAATATATTTTTCCCTAGGGAAATCTGAAGAATCACAGAGCCTCTCTGCTGAAGCAACAGAAACTGCTCCTTGTTCAGCTTCCATCACCAAAGAACCTTTGCATGGAGGGAGTGGAAAACGAAACCTGGTGAGTTCCTGTTGCTGGATGCAGTGTGACTCTGCATCAACCCACTGCACGTGGAAACGTGAACACACCCGCTGAGACTGCTGGACGTTACGTGTGGGCCCTGCTGCTTAGCCTAGGGAAAAGTCTCTTACTGCGTTGAATCGTCCTGCTTCAGGGAGTCTCAGAGCCCTTCTTGCAGCTCAGGGGTTAAGCCGTGCAATGCATCATGTGCTAGAAAAGAAACATAGTGCAAACCCCAGGACAGAGATGGCAGAATTTAGCTAAGGTGTCACTTGAACACTAAGAGGAAGAAGGCTCAGCAAAGTGATGGAAGTTTGTGGATGTTGAGTAGTATAAAATTAAGGCTCTGAGTGAGAAGATGAGAACTCTTGTGTCCCCAGCTCAGATAGTTTTGCTTTGGGACCCATGTTTTCCTGTGCTGGTTTCCACATCTGAGCATTGATTTCCAAGCACCACAAAACCCAAACTATTTTTCTTAGAAAAGGTGGAAGAGAGAATTAAGTTATTTGCACATCAGAGAATGATTTTTTACAAGAACATTCAAGTTTTAGTGATGGGCAAGCCATTGAATAGCTACCTGGGGTAGCAAAGGGTCTGTTCTTGGCATTTTTTCCACCTACGTCAGGTAGAATAATGTATTTCCCTTACCTGGTCTTGCATGTGTCCTTCGTGATTCACAAGGGATCGTCTCTATAGCTCGTATAGCTGCCTCTCTACAGCCTCTCTATATCTGGGACCATTTCAGAGCCACAGCAAGTCCCTCGGGCAAAGCAAATGTGGCCTCTTTAGCTGATGAGTGTGGAGGGGAGCCAGGGAGGTTAGCTGAAGAAGTTAAAGGTGCCCATTCCTGAACCCAGCTGGCCTCCTGCAAGCAAAGCAACTTGCCATTGCCACAAGCCTTTTAAAGATTTGGGGGTTTTGTACCTCTTGTGATGCTTCTTGTGGTTTTATGGGACCAGCCCCCCCTGCCATTTTTCCCAGAAAGTGCTGTGAAGGCATTGTAAGGGATGGACTATGAAGGGCTGTAACGGGGAGACCGTGCTGCTTACCCAAGGGTAAATTTGGGCCCCTTGAATGAATAAGACTGGCTATCAATTCTTCTTCGTCCATGACTTGTTTTAATGATGTTTATCAGCTGGCGGTTCTTGTGGGCATGCCTGGACTTTTGTTTCTCCTAAAACTTTGTGCCAAAACTTGACTTTGAACAGTATTTCCACGGACTGGGAGACTGTTAGAATTTTGTCTTGCTAACTGCATCTTTTTGCAAATGAATTCAAGAATGTTTAAGTCTTCATAAACTGAACTGGATATCCCCGCTGGCGGGAGAACCGAGATATTGTTTCCTCACAGCATGGGGTATCTACCAGATGGCAGAACAGTGTTTTCAATCAGAATTGTAACTCCAAAGAAAAGAAATGCCTCAAACAATCTGAAAGGGAGGAAACTAAACCCCACCAGCCTTGTAGATAACTGCAATAAAACCAATTCATGTTCTGTTTTCTGACAGTCTATGGAAACCTGATGCTCCCAGGGCTTTATCTCACTGGCAACAAGTTCTCTGTAAGTTACGCTGTCAATGTTCTTGTTTTAATAGAAGAGAGGACCTTAAAAGGAGAGCAGATATGATTTAACCTCTAATGAAACTAGTGTTCTGCTACTAGAATGACCTAGAATTGAGCCTTATTTTAAGTGATTTGTAGACCCAACTGAACAGTGTGTAGGACGCAGCACAGTTTTTGCAGTATGCGGATTCACTGAATGAGTAAGTTTCTCTCGAAAGTGGGCTGCTTGTCTTGACTCTGATGGTTCCAGGGGTGCCACCAGTCATACGCAGCAACTGGCTGCACCTTTTCCTTGAAGAGTCGGTGTCTTACAGTAAGGCTGTGTTCCCTCTGCTGGGATGGGGAGTGCCGAGGGCAAAAGGACGTGTGTGTATTACACACCGGGATACAAGTATATCTAGCTCTTAAGTGGGGGTGAGACGGGACCCTAATAGGGTATATGGTAGGGTGAAATGCAGGCAATAAGATGCTATCAGAAACATATTTAGAATCCGAGTGTGTGTGACGTGAATAGCCAACCGATCAAATATACAATCCTTGTACATCGGGTAATGGGACACAGAGTACTCAAGGAAAGAAGGGACAGGTCTGTGTCTCAAAGTGGCTTTTTTGAGCTTCTTATGGCACTTCAATAGAGAAGCAACGCTGAAAAAATGTCTGAAAGAGGGTGGTGAAAGACTGTTGTAAACTGTCTGGCATCTGGAAGTCATGAGGGATGTGGGTTCTCCGCTCCTCTGGAGATGGGACTTATGTGGATGACAGAATATGGATCCACTGTTAAGCAATGCTAATTTGAACTTCAGGCTCAGAGATCCAAACCCGGGATGCTTTAGACGCGTGACCTGTCCTTACACAGGTTAAAACGCTTTTTCCAGCGCTCAGCCTTTCCCCTGCTCCCTGCCAGGTCAGTGACGCCTGGTAAAACTCTTTAAGTTTTAACTCTTTTAACCAACAACCTCTTGGGCTGTGGGAAGGGCTCGCTGCTGTGGTAGGTCAAGGTTAAAACTCTGGTGCATCTACAGAGGGAAAAAATAACTTTCTGGCAAAGCAAAGCCCTCAGATCTGAGAGGAAATGGAGCCTGACTGCTGCAGGTCGCAGGTCAGATGCAAGGCTTTTGTGCGTTGACACATGTCTAACCTTTGGTACTAACCTAATCTGGGCCAGCGACTTTCAACCTGCGGCTGGTGGCTTAACTGTGGGATCCCGACGGATCCTACCGGAGGAGGGGAGTAAGGCAGAGGCGTAGGCGGCTTTAGGAGGGTTTTACGTGCTGTTCTGTACAGCAGTGTGCACATCGGGTGGATCGGGGGGGTGCTATATCCCTCTGACTTTGTATTTTTTAATGTGAGAGGTTGGCTCTGTGGGCGCAGGGGGTATAACATGGGAAACGCTGGTTTGCATGTATCTTCGGCACGCCTCGTGCTCTCTTTGTCCGCAGAGGCAGGAGAGCGGCTCCGCGGGGCCTCGGCACGCTGCAGTGTCGCTGGAGCTATTCCGGCAGCGCCCGACCCGCCGCCATTCCTGCCTTCCCGGGGTCTCTCCCCCCCAACCGCTGATTTTCAGGCTTTTGTCCGTCTTTTGAAGCCGATTCTTCTCCAACAGCTCTTGGTAATCCCCTGCTTACAGTTTACTCCATCCGATGGGCATCTTAAGCAAACTTTATCGTTTTTTATTTCCTCGTAGTGTTAGTAGTTTGGGGGAAAAAACATCCTTCCGGACCAGACCTTTTGTCAGCCCTTGCAGACGCGCGTGGCCCTGCCGTGTCACCCAGGCCACGTTTTCAGGAGTGGGGCCCTACACAAACCCCAGGAGCCACCGGGAGCTAACGGCCTGGGGAGTTAGAGGCCTTTTGCGGATTATTCCGATTATTCGGATTATTCACATCCCAGCAGGGCCCAGAGCACCCTGGAGCTCCCGGGACCCCTCGGGTGAGGGGGTGCCTTGGGAGGGGGAGTCACGGGGGTCTCCCCTCCCGACGGCTGCTGGCCGGGCTCTCGGTGGCCCGGTTTTTAAGAACAATAACCGGCACCGTGGCTGGCGGCCCTGGAGGGCCAGGGGCTTTCCCGGCGGCGGAGCGGGGGGCGCCAGGCCGGGGATCCCCGGTGCCGCCCCCGGGGATCGCCGGTTCCGGCGGGTCCCGTCCGCGTCCCCCCCGTTCCATCCCCGGTCCCGGGAGGCGGTGGCGGCCCCGCCCCGCCCGCTGGTTCCCGCCAGCGGCGGCCAATGGGCGGGCGCCCGCCGCGCACGGGGCTTTTCCGCGCCAAACTCCAAAGCCCGGGGAGAGCGCGGGCGGCGGCCGCGGGGCGCAGCGCGGCACCGGCCTCCAGCACCGCCACGCCGGTGAGTCCCGCCGGGCCGCCCCCCGGCCCCATCCTGCCGCGGGGCGGGGAGCGGCCGCCGGCACCGGGAGGGGGAGGATGGCGGGGGGGTGTTCCCCCCTGGGTCCGCGCTGGGGGCGGCCCGGTGACAGCTGCCGGGGCCCGGTGCGCGGGGCCGCTGCTCCCCGCCACCCCTGCGCCGGGGCCGGTCTCCCCGGGGGGTGAGCGGGACGCGTCGCTCGGGGACGGCGGCAGCGGGACCGACCCCCCCGGCCCCCGAAACGGGAACGGCGGGTGTGACTGGGAGGGGCGGTGGCGGTGACCAGCGGTGGCGGTGACCGGCGGTGGCGGGGCGCGGACCGGCGACGCCCCGCTTAGCTTTCGGGGCTGGTGCGGACGGGGCCGGGGGCGGCGGAGGCCGGTGAGACCCCCCGGTTTTTCCGGGGTTGGGACGAAAGCGATCCCCCACCGGGGTGAGTTGTGGGGCTGCGGCCCCGGCGGGGGCTGTCCCCGTGACCACCCCGTCCCCCGCGGGGAGCTCCCGGTGGTTACGGGCCCTTTAAGACCGCCCGTTACCCCCCGCCCTCATTTGCATGATCTCGCGAGACCTGGGCCCGCGGGGGGGAGCGTTTCAATTGTGGCGCGAGATACAGTTGGCGCGCGAGGCGGCGGGGGGGGAGCGCATCCAAAGCCGTTAGGCGCGGCGTGGGAGGGGCGGGGCTAAACCCTTCCCAGTAACCAATCGGTGCCGGAACCGGCCGGATTGTCGACCAATGGTAGAGGGCGGGCGGGGCCGGCCGGCTGGCTGGCGGGCCGGGCCGGCGCGGTAGGTTGAGCGGTCTCATTGATACGGTACCGGACGCGGCGGTTTAACACCGGTCCGTTCTCTTTTACCCGGTGCCAACAGGAAACCGGCGCCATGTGGATCCAGGTACGCACCATGGACGGGAAGGAGACCCACCGCGTGGATTCGCTCTCCAAACTCACCAAGGTGGAAGGGCTGCGGCTACGGATACACGAGGTTTTCGGTATCGAGCCTCACCGGCAACGGCTCTTCTACCGCGGCAAGCAGGTACCGGGGCGGCGGGGGGAGGTTTGACAGCCACAACCCCCCAGCAACAGGGTGAGCGGGGGCGGGCGGGGGGTCCGCAGCCGCTTCCGCGGCTGCGGCCGCCCCCGCCCGCCCCAAACCCTGTCCCCCGCTAGCTGAGGAGGGATATTTTAATTTATTTTTGCCTTTAATTGCCTAAAAATGGGATGTTTTGCTGCCATCTAGTGACTCCCGGGCTCCCTTCCGCGCCGCCCGAGCGGTGGGTCTGCGAGGAGAATAGTCAGTAAGGCAGTGGGCTGGGTTTTTTTTAAATTTAATTTTATTTTTCCTTCTTGTTTCTCATCTAGTGCGTTGCTTTTCTGTCTTGACACCGCCTTTGCGAAGTCTCTGAAAATACGGCGGGTTTGTGGGATTAAAAGTTTTTGAACTTTGCAAGTCTTAGTGCTCTGAAAGCCTTAGAGATCCTGTTTCCCATTTGTCTTTGGGACTTGTGATAGGAGCTCGTGACTTTTGAGTTATTCTGCTCTTATATCAAAATATCAGGTTCAGAACTCGCTGTGAAATCTCGAGTGGCTCAGAAGTGTGTTATGTCCTCGACAGTATGTTTACTATCGTGGTTGCACGACAACTGTTTCCTTCCACATGTGTTAATAATGTATCTAAATTACTATTAAAGACAACTGAAACGGTTTTCAAATACTTTTTCCGTATCCTGCATGGTACCGCACTCTAAACCTTTGCCCTAAAGAAATTTCTGAACCGGTGGTTGGTTGTTCAAAGAAATTAATTTCAGAAATAGCGGGGTACTTCAGTCTGCAATTGAAACACTGTGAGGTGGGTGGAGTCAAACAACTTCTTGTTGCTTTTTTCCCCTCCGTTTTGGGTTGATTAGAGCAGCTGTAGGTTATAATTTGCAGGTGTGACTGCGGGATATGGAAATACAGCTCTGCTAGCTCTAATCTAAGGAGCTCGGATACCAGTGGTAGTAAAAAAAAGAGGCTCGTAGGGATCCGGAGCATCTCTGGAGGGCTGGTATCGCCTCCTTCCTCTTGCGTTAGGGAAGATTCGGGTGCAGTAATTGCCCTTTTGTGGTTGTAGATAAAAGTGATAAGGGAAGATTAGTCTAGGGCACATACCAGCTGTCAGCCCGTCTTACACTGAAGCCTGTGCAGATAACTAAGGTTAAACAGATTTTCATAAGGGTAACTCTTTTCAGTAGGGATGCACTTGCCTTGCAAAGAGAATTCCTCTTTCTGTAATTCCAGTAGTTGTTGGTTCAGGTGTGGTTTTAGACAGAAACATTTAACCCGTGTGCTCTGACCGCCCTTAGTCACCGTTCCCGTGCTGCGCTTTGTCTGGCTCTTTGACTTATCAGAAACGTTCAAATTCGTATCAGGTAAAATTTTAAAATGATGTATGGAAAATAGTCGTTAATTAAAAAAGTTTTTAATTAAAAAACCTGCCTCCTTTGTTGGAGGCATATATGCAGAACTGGCACCTCTTTCAGAGCCCTTTGAGCTGCCGTGGTTGTGTGTCCTGTGTGTGTTCTCTGCTTTTCCATTCCTGCTCGCACCTGTGTCGCCCGTGTTCCGTGGTGATAACGCTGCTGATAGTGGTGCCATGTTTATGATGTTGTCCTTTTGTTAAGAAGAAACGACTGATCTCTCATTTGTTCTTGTGCATCTCGATGAGTTTTCATCTCTAAAGCAGAAAAAGTCCAGATCACTTCCTGTACAGTCAGATTTCCAGGGATTGTTCCATAGCCATTTTATGCCATAAATCAGAATTGAATTATCATAGTGATTCCTGTGAAGTGTAAATTTTTGTGGTTTTGCTCTGTTTCCCCCGATAGAGAACAAAGCTCTGGGGATTGCTTTTTCTGGTGGTTTGGGCTGGAAGGGGACGATCATTTCCTGTATAATTTCTTAGTCAGACCTTAAATATGTGGTGAAGCTTGTCTAAACTTCTGACTGCGCTGTGGGCTCGAGTATTACATTTTAACTCTAAAATGCTTGTGCTCCTTGGAGTTCTTGAAAGATGCCGAGACGCCTATTTGGTCCTCTCTAGTTCTCTTGACTTTTTGCAGGGGTAGGATCTTGATTTGACTACATGCCATGCCAGACTTGCAGAATAAACTCTTAAAATTAGAGAGGGTGTGAAAATAGGACACGCCTGGCTAGGCTAAAAGGTGATTGGGTAGTTTCAAGTTGAATTGAATCTTTTTTTGATTTTACTTGCAATGGAAAAATTGTGGGCTTGCCCAGAGAAAAGTAGGTGATTAACTCTTTGGCTTCTACTTAATGCCACGTTTGACAGAGCGATGTTGTAACAATAATCTGGAAGATGCGTAATTACAATACAAAGACTCGTCTGCATTGATGTTCGTGTTACGGGATGTGTCTGAATTAAGGAAGAAGAGAGTTTGTAGGTAAAGTGGAATTATCTTTAAAACCTGATAGGAATTTAGGGGATCTTTAGTTCTTGAAGTCCTCCTTCCCAGAATCGATACTTTTAGGGAATGTGCTGCAAACCTTTTCAAATCTGGAACTCTGTGACTTATTCTGGGTAGCAAGTCTACCGCAGCCTGGAAGCCTTGGTTTTCTAGCTTGTAGAGTTTGTTGAAAAAAGAACATTTTAAATAGTAAGAATAACAATCTATAAGTAACTGTGATGCTGAAGAGCTGCCAAGTTCCTTGATTGTTAATGGTCTTCAAGCAACGTGGTCTTTCCTGGTGCATAGAGACAGTTACAGCCTGATGGGTGGTTTTGCGTTGGTGAACCTCTGTGGAATGAAATGACCAGATTATTTTGGTGCTTTCCCTGTAGATGGAAGATGGTCACTCCCTTTTTGATTACAGCGTCGGACTGAACGATATTGTTCAACTCTTGGTGAGACAAAGCCCAGCGGTGCTTCCTGCTGTGAGTAAGGAAAAGGATTCTGAACTCTCCGACACAGACTCTGGCTGTGGCTCTGGCCAAAGTGAATCCGACAAAAGCTCCCACAATGGAGAAGGTGCCATGGAGCTGGAGGGACAGCCCAGCACAGCGGCGCAGCCCGACTGGACTGACCCGGGATTTGGCCTCTATAAGGTGAGTCATTAAAAAACTAACATTGCTTAAAGCTGCACTTTGGGAGGGGAGTTGTTTCTCTGTAGTTGAGACTTTCTGAAAATCTTTCATGTCCCAATTCTGTGGGTGCTTTGTTTTTGTGTTTTTTTCCCTTAAGCCCTCCAAGAACAAACAAAAAAAAATACCAACCAACCCACAAACCAATTGAATGTAACATGTTGTAGGTCAAAATATTTTATTTTTCATTTTATCCTTTTGACTAAAACTACAATACATTAATTGATTTAAAAAAAAAACAAACCAAAAAACAAACATTCAGAGTGCCTGTTTTGATTTAAAAAAATTTCCCAATATTTTTCCTTGGAGTCACTGCATTTGTCAAAGCTGAAACTTTTTTGAATGAACAAAAGAAAATCTCAACCAGCTGTTCAGAATCGTTTTACTTGTCTGTTTCAATGGATTTTATTACAGATCTAGTCATGCCTTTGCCAGGCTATGAGCAAGACAGTCCTGAAGGTCTGTTGTAGACCAACTAATAACGGTTTGTACTAATAAGACACGTTAAATCATGTTTGTACACGTGTCAGTGTAGAATGTATTTTTAGCCTTGGAGGTTCAGCCTGAGAGGACTGTAGAGTGCACAATGGGATCAGGAAGGCAAAGGAAATCTTAATTTTTAAATAATCTGTTAAATATCTTGATAACGGTGAAGTCCTTCAGATGGTTAAATCTTCAAGTAGGCTTGGAAATGAATGCTAAATTTGAAAATCCATTTTAGTGAGCTGTATGCTTTGCTTTGTGCAGATCAATGACTTGGTCGATGCTCGAGATATGAATATGGGAGCGTGGTTTGAAGCCCAGGTTGTAAATGTAACCAGAAAAAAACCTACAAATGAATCAGCTGACAATTGCACAGACCCCGATCAGCCAACAACCATTCCTGAAGAAGATGTAATATACCACGTGAAATACGAAGAGTGAGTTTTGTTACCTTCTTGGCTAATAAAATCATTTGGATCATGATGTTGATGGGAAGTTTTATTGTTGAGATCCACAAGGTAAAACAGAACTGGGCCGACTCGGTAATTACATTATTGACCCCTATTAACTGTAAGTTGGTTTTACAGTTGGAATTCCAGCTGGAATTCCAGTGGGCTGGAATGATGGTTTTTAGAAATATGAAATGCCATTATCCAAGTTTTAAATGGGATACAATAGTAGGAAAATTAGACCGCCCGATTCTGTCTGTGTGGGAGAAGGGGATTTTATTCTCGTGCGTTGTGTGGCATCAGTTCTTTAATAGACCTGTCTGGATAAAATCTGTCACTTACAATAACTTGTGATGTTGAATCTGCGTTTTCTTCTCTGTCCCTCTGTGCCTCCCTTCTACTTCAAGTTATCCAGAGAATGGAGTTGTAGAATTGAGTTCGAATGATGTACGGGCTCGTGCACGGACTATTTTGAAGTGGCACCAGCTAGAGGTAGGGCAGGTGGTGATGGTCAACTATAATCCCGATGAACCAAAAGAGAGAGGTTTTTGGTACGATGCGGAGATTCTGCAAAAAAGGGAGACGAAAATGATCAAGGAGATAAATGCAAAGATATTACTTGGGTAAGCAAATTCATAACATGGAATAAATTGAGTTCCCCAACTCTGTTTAAGCTTTCATGAGGTCTGTGTGACTCTGCTGAAAAAACTGATGCAAGAAAAATGATGCGAGGGCAGTGCTGGGGAGGGAAGCTGGGCTGAGCTTCTTGGGCGATTGACTTCCTACCCCACTTCTGATGAACTTCCACTGGAGGAACTGGACTTTAAGGAACCAGAGGGCATGCTGCTCTGTGGGTTCATATAATGCTGGGAGGATGTGAAGCCCCATACACGCTAAGAGGCAAAGAAATGTCTACGCTGTGAACTATCCGTCATGGTTTAGCAAAAACTTCAGTGTAATATTTTGTGCTAGATATGATAACGTAGGCTGAACCCTCGCTTTATATCCAGTTCTCTCCTAAAGGAGAAAATGAACCTACATCTAAGGGACTCTCAGCTTCAGGAAAAAGAAAATATTTTTTTTTTTTTTTAGAAAGTTTCAGGTAAGCTTCACAGGGTTGCCAGAATATTCCCCTCTTTCCTCTCACCACAGCGATTCTGGCTTGTTAACTATAAAATATGAGAAGTGTTAGTCTGAAAGAGGGAGAACAGTTACTAATGATAAACTGAATGCTACAAGTGCTTGGATTCTCATTGAGTCAAGAGAGGGTATGCTTTAATTGCATGAAAATGATTTGATTTGTGGCGACGCTGTCATGCCACTGTCCTAGATGACGTGATGCTGTAGCAGGTTTCTTGTGATACAGGACTAATACCAGAGCAGTCTGCATTGCTGGCGTATATGCACAGCTCTGAATTCACGCTGTGGGATACTTTCAAAGTCTGATCTTGACTTTTATGAACTTCTCCTTATAGGGATGCCGGTGATTCCTTGAATGACTGCAGAATTACATTAGTGGATGAAATCTATAAAATTGAAGAACCAGGCACCGCTTCTCCAATTAGTGCTGGTCCATTAAAGCGTGAGTCTGTTGCGTAGTTCTTGCGTGTCTCATTCTTACCTTGTGATATTCTGATAATTGTCTTTGTGAGGATCAAGGGTCTGAGTTCAAGACGTTTATAGTTGTGACTCCTTTGACCATTTCCAGCCTATCTTGGCACTTTCTGGAGTCTGAAGTAGACTGTGGTTTCCTTTGGCTAACAGGACAAAATGGACCTGTGTGTAAAGCTTGTAAGGACAACCCCAACAAGACCTGCAGAATCTGCGCTTGCCATATCTGTGGGGGTAAACAAGATCCAGATAAACAGCTGATGTGTGACGAGTGCGATATGGCTTTCCACATCTACTGCCTCAACCCTCCCCTTAGCAGTATTCCAGATGATGAGGACTGGTAAGTTCTAAGTATGTGTGTGAGGAATCGCAATTACCACCTAATTAGGAGCGCTAAGTGAGGTCTAGGGCTTCATGCTGCCCTTAGCTGGCAACACTGTGACCGTACCAGGTGAAGAGATGTCTCTGTTGTTTTTAGGGTGGGTTTTTTTTTTTTTGGTAGGACTTCATAGCTTTTCTTGAGCATCAGTTTAGTGAGAGTATGTTTTTAAGCCAGTGGCTTTCAAACTTCTTTTCCTCGTTTTGGGATCTCTATGCCTGTTCAAAGAGAAGTGCAGCCACCTATAAACCAACTGCAAACCTGGTGACAGGAGGCTTAACTTGGGTAATGGTTTTTGTAGGTTCCTTATAGGCAGTCCACAGGCCCCGGCACCATGTTAGGCTGGTGATACGTACTGTTTTATATGTGAAATACATATGGTGAGAGAGAGAGATAGGGAAATGTATCTATATACATATAAGTAGTGCAATATACTGTTTTATTCCTTGTGTCCTACTTCATCATTTTATACAATGTTTTTATGATACAGCTGTTTTCCTGACACATCTGCAATGGGTTAGAAGATTGTGTAAGGACATTGGCTAATGCAGGTCTAATTCCAGCATGGAGAGTTGTTTCATGTCCTGTTTAGTTTCACACGGGGAAATCGTAACATTATAACTCCATATGTTTTGAGGAAATTCCCTTTTAGTTTAAGGCTTTGCTACTAGTTAATTTTAATTGATTTTAGGTATTGCCCTGAATGTCGAAATGATGCAAGTGAGGTGGTTTTAGCAGGAGAGAAATTAAAAGAAAGTAAAAAGAAACAAAAGATGGCATCTGCTAATTCATCCTCGCGGAGAGACTGGGGCAAGGTCAGTTCAAAAGCTATTTTATTTTGAAGAATAGTGTGTGTTACTTCCTTGTAATTCTTGGCTGATCGGTCTTGCTCTATGAAACAGGGTATGGCATGTGTTGGTCGCACAAAGGAATGTACCATTGTCCCCTCGAACCACTATGGACCAATTCCTGGGATTCCGGTCGGCACCATGTGGAAGTTCCGAGTTCAGGTATGAAGCTGAATCCTGGCCTGAGCCCCTGTAGGGAAAAATGGGAATGATCCAGCTCTTCCACGGCACCTGAAACAGTTAATCTTGGAGTGTATGTCACTGGACGTGTAAGTGCAGAAAGGAAAGAATTCTGGCTTTGTCTAGGTCAAGTGTTCCATAACTAATGCCGCATTGTCCAGGCATTTCAAGTGGTTTTTTTCTTCAGTCCTTTTCTCGGTGATTCAAAACCCCCAAACCAATGTGTTTGTTTCCAGTAGCTTGTCCTGGAGGTGTGTGGTATCTCCTTCTTGTTCTGCTGGTAAGGGTCTCTGTCAGGTACCTAGATATATTAAACAGGTTTTCTCATCCTGTACGAAAGTTGGGGAAGAAAAAGCCCTGCACTACCCGTATCTTGTTTTCAAGTATTAGATGCAGGCTGCTATTGCAAGCCTTCCAAAACCTATCCCCTTATACAAGCATTTAATATCTACATCACTCTAAAATTCCCGGAGCTTTTAATAAGCAATCTCAGTGAGAAAGATCCAAATTTCTAAATTAACATCACGAAAAAAATATCCATGCATTCAATTTACTGAAATATTCAGTGGCTTATTTTTTTTTTTAAAGTATTTTTTCTTTCCTCTGCCTGAGGCTTTTTGGAGGACAGTGGTGAGAACACAATTTCGCACTGTAATCTATGCAAACCAAATCTGAACTAGTACTATTAGTTAATTCAGTTCCAAGACCAATGGGCAGTCATATTGTTCGTAGCCTGTTGACAGCAGTTGCCCAGCAAACTTTATTTTTGCCCTAGGTGAGCGAATCCGGTGTTCACAGGCCCCACGTCGCAGGTATCCATGGCAGAAGTAACGATGGCGCCTATTCCTTGGTTCTGGCAGGAGGCTATGAAGACGACATAGTAAGTGAATCTTGATTATTTATGTCTGAGAACAAAACTAACTCCTTGTTACAGACCTGACCGTAATTACCTTTTACACTCTGTATCATTTACCTGTCTCGACGATCCTTATGTTCTTCAGAAGAAAACTAGGCGAAGGAATATTAGGCAAAAGAAAACTAGGCAGAGTCTGGTAATAGGTGCCAACCTGAGAAACGGGATCATCTGAATTAAGTTTAATATCCATGTGTCAGCTTTTAATCCAAGAGTCCTTAGCTGCCTTTCCAGGGTCTGCATTGCATCCGTGGTTTGAACAGTCTCACGGTACGTGCTGCCAGACTTTCATGTGCCAGGGGAGTGTTCAGGGCAAAACTAGGGACAGGGCCCTACTTCTGGATGCACCTTTATGTTCTGCTGGCCAAACCCAACCTTACTAGGCTGTACCAGGCTCCGCTGCTCATCCTGCTTGTGGGTCACCGGCGTGTTACCAGCCTGCTCCTCTTCACCCCAAATGCCTGTTAGGACTCATGGACAGAGCTATGAATCTCAGGAGCCATTCCAAGTCTGAATTCTGACTGCGGAGTCATGCACCTCGTGCTTCAGTACTTGCACTGCGACGTTACCCTTCTCTGGAACGTGCCCCTGCACCCCCAGGCAGACCCTGTGCAAGCAGCGTGCTGCTCTCTTGGCAGGGGTTCTGTTAAGGTGTGTGACAAGACAACAGTTGTCACGCCGACTCTCTTCCCTTGGCAATATAAGGGAGGACCGTAGACTAACTGAGTCTGGGAGCTTAAATGGAGGAAGCATCTTTCCTTCTTTCCGTATTAAGGCTACTTAATTGGAAGACTATTCTCCTTTTATTGAATTATTGAATAATTTTTTTATGAATGTGTCGAAACCATCCATATACGTTTCAGGATCATGGAAATTCCTTCACATATACAGGGAGCGGAGGGCGTGATCTTTCTGGAAACAAACGCACAGCAGAACAGTCTTGTGATCAAAAACTCACCAATATGAACAGGTCAGCAATGTTCGCGCTCCGTTCCTAACTTTAGTAGTTGGCAGTTGTCAACCTGAAAAATTGTTTGTCCTGTTTCCAAAAGAAACTGGTGAAGTGGGAAAACTGTCAAAATTAGGTTTCAACTGTGTTGTAGGCTGCAGATCAGTTGCACAATGGAAATGCTTCTTACAGTGAATGAATTAACGAAACAGAATTGTAAATGGTATTAGTCTCGTGTTTAATATTGACTCAGATTTAAGGAACAGAGTTATAAATTAGCGTAGACGTTTTCATACTCTCTCCTGAAGACCTGTGCAGCCACTGGTCACCTTGTGAGACCAGATCACTTGTAATTCTGAACTGTTACTCTTAAAAATAAGTGTGGATTTGCGTGGAGGAGGTGGTCAGTTCAATTAAATTAGGGTGATGTAATGAATAATCAATGTATTTAAAATGTGGCTTCCAGTCAGGAAGCTTAATTACCATCTCCCAGAGTTCTTGGTGTTATACAAGATACTTGATAGTGTCGCTAGTTAAGATAAACTAATAAAAAGCCTGGTTACATCCTTTTTCCTGGGAAGAGATTCAGAAGGGGCTCCTGTACCTGCAAAGAGGCAGCAGCTTGCAGGTTTTTGGTAGCCGTCGCTGTGGTTCAGCACAATGCCAATATGCTGCTACTCCTAGTATTGTACTCAACTGTCTCAATGTATTCTTCTGAGCAGAATGGCACAGTTTAAACTTATTAGTTCCTAGTAGCTGGTCTACCATGCAAGCTTTGCTTTGCTCCGTCCTCCCTCTGATTCTGAAGGGCTCTGCCTGGTAAATTCACTAAGTCGATTGGACTTTCTCTTGCAGAGCTTTGGCTCTGAACTGCAGTGCCCCCATCAACGACAAAAATGGAGCTGAAGCCAAGGACTGGAGAGCCGGAAAACCAGTCCGAGTAGTGAGGAATGTAAAAGGAGGCAAACATAGCAAATACGCTCCTGTAGAAGGGAACAGATATGATGGAATATATAAGGTAAGAAGGATTTGAATTCCCCTGCTGAATTAGGAGAATTGGGTTATGGCCAATGGGTTTTTACAGTGTATGATGGACTTGCATCTGACTTTTTTTAGGTTGTGAAATACTGGCCCGAGACGGGGAAATCTGGATTTCTAGTGTGGCGTTACTTACTTAGGAGGGATGATGAAGAACCTGCTCCTTGGACCAAAGAAGGAAAGGACAGGATGAAAAAGCTCGGCCTAACAATGCAGGTACTTTTTTAGAACATCATCAGGGTTCCCTTGGACAATGAACCTGAGGGACAGCAGGAATTCTTCTATTATACGTTCTTATTGATTGTTGTGTAAGAATTGAGATGGGCCCCCTTACACTGAGTGGGGCACGAGTGCTTTCAGTCTTGTGGGTGGTTTGCTTTCTTTTTACATCAGGAGGCTAAATGGAAAAAACTTACTTTCTAGTACAGACTAGAAAGATTCAGACTAACAGTCTGAATAAAAGCTTTGCAAGAGCAGGGATCTATTGCTGAAACTAGAGAGCCCCAGAGCAGCTCTCCAGAGGTCATTCTTCCGACCTGTAATAGTCTGTAAGTCTGCGAATGGGCGTGTTTGCATTGGATGCTTTTTGTTTTGTGTTTTCCTGTAGTATCCTGAAGGGTATTTGGAAGCTGTTGCAAACAAAGATAAGGAAAAAGAAAATAATGGAGATGATGAGTTTGATACCCCGGGGAAAGGAAAGAGGAAAAGGAAATCAGCAGGTTTGTGGAGTAGGCAAGTGCATATAGAAAGCCTTGTAGGTTTTTGCGCGTTTTATCTAGTTACTCTTTTCTGGTTGCTTTTCGTTTATTTGTTTAAGAAGTTGTTGTGTTTTCTTTCAGGTGGGGAGGAAAAGCTCATTACCTCTCCTACAGGGACTCCAAAGAAAACTAAAGTTGAGCCATACAAGCTGACATCTCAGCAAAAATCTCTTATAAAAAGTGATGAATCCAATGAAAAACTGTGGAATGAGGTACTAGAAGCTCTCAAAGACGGACCGGTATGTCATGCTTTTCTTTACAGAAATAAAGTGACCATTAATTAGTGTACTATCCCCAGACACAGATCTTTTGCCTGCATAAAGAAACAGCCTCAGACCTATAGAATTCTTTTTCAGTGTAGACATCCCTAGCATAGATTTAAAGTATTATATTTGAGGTCAGTAAGTAGGATAAGAACTTCTTAATGTGACTATTTTTATCCTTGTAGAAAAATTTTCTATGTCTAAAGTAATCCCTTGCATCTAATGTGGGGCGGCTTTTTTTTTTTGGCTGTATCTTTCGGAGAGCGGTAGCAATCAGTTGATTCGTGTGTTGTCTTCACAGAAATTTCTAAATAAAGTCGAAGAGGCCTTCTTGTGTATCTGCTGTCAGGAGGTTGTGTTTCGCCCAGTCACAACCGTGTGCCAACACAACGTGTGCAAGGTGAGCAATCGAAACAACTCTTCTGTCGAGGTCTGTGGAGCCAACAAGCCTTGAGCTGACTCGTTCAGTGGGGAGAGGTGGTGGGGTGTATGTAGGTCTGGGGGGTTTTGCCAGTAGTTAGTCTTTTAGCACTTTACAGAATCACAGAACCGTCTAGGTTGGAAAGGACTTCTAAGATCGAGTCCAACCATCAACCCAACACTGCCAAACCCACCGCTAAACCACGTCCCCTGATTTGATGAAAGTTCTTTGGTATAGAGGTCTGTGCCTTAAAGAAAATCCCACCGTTGCATTACTACTATCCAATTCCTTTAAAAGATGATGGAGCTTCTCTGCTGGCTCAGTAATGGCTCTAGGTGACACTGATGGGTTCCACAGGGTTACAGAGGGTAGGGGGTTTTGGTTTTTGATGAGTGATGTGAAGTGTTTTTGCAGAAGCTCCAACAGTCTTCAACAGCTGCAGGGGAATTCTTGATCTTTAGAAATTTAATTGAATGAAAGAGTACCATAGACTGAAATACTGTGTCCATGACTAACGTGCTCTGTTGAAGTGCAGGTGCTATTGCATGTAACAAAGGCAGTTTTCTCTCCAGCTGCCAGCCCTGCCTTGCTCTCGGCTTTTCTCAGCTCTGGTCACTACCTGGCTGACCTACGAGATAAAAGGAATCTTATTTTTTCCATTGTGGGCTTTGTAGAATAAGCTAACCGGCACAGCTCTCTTTCTTGACCAATTATCTCTTGTTCTTCACCAGGATTGTTTGGATAGATCCTTCAAAGCGGATGTGTACAGTTGTCCAGCCTGCCGCTACGATCTTGGCAAAAATTATACCATGCAAGTGAATGAGACACTGCAGACCGTTCTAACTCAGCTCTTTCCTGGATACGGCAATGGACGGTGATTCTGTAAAGCACTTCTAATTTTCTTTTATTCAAACTTATTAATGAGTTTTCAATGGGCTTAATTTAAAAAAAAAAAAAAACAAACAGTAGTCTGTGTTTTCCCAGACCCCTAAAAAAGTTTAATGTCTTCCTTGTTTTTAAAAAAACTATAAACTTCAAGGAATATCCTTTTGTATGTTCGTGGGTTTTGTTTCTGTTCTAAACGTTAAATTTTGCATTGCATTTTTGCTGCCCCCCCCTCAAAACTGCCATTCATCAGCACAAAATTTCTTTTTTTTTTTTTATGGATTTACAAAGTGCTTCCGGTAAGGCTGCTAATGATTACGAAAGTTCTCGGAGTGCCCCTTCTTTTCTTTTTTGTTTCTTCCTATTCCAAAAAATGGCTTAGTTGCTAGAACAATCTTCAATGTTTGGGGATTTGGCCATAAAGGTAAACCTGTGCATCGCCTTGGCAGCGTTTTGACACTCAGTTTGTACAAGATGGTTCCTGGCTTATGATCTTTTTACCACAAGTGGGTATTTGCCTTTTTTTTTTTTTTTTTTTAAAAGAACTGGTTTTTATACATTTGACAAACCCATCAAAAGCCATTTCCGGCTCATTTTGTATATTGGGGAAAAAAAAAAAAGCTGCTTGTGTATAGCCAAGTGGCTGGAGCAATATGAAGTACTACCTCAGCTGGACTTCCTTCTGATTAGGGAACTATTTGTTCAGCCAGGTGCTGTCTTCTATCCAGAAATGCCATTGTGGAATATACTAAAGCCATTCTTAAGTGCCTTTTGTCCTTTTCTGAAAGACTGGGCTCTGAATCACCATATATATATTTTTTTCATAAGCACTGAATTGTTTAAACTTGCCAACCGGATTTTATTTTTTGGGTAAAATATAACACTGTAGTTGTATACGATTAGCACGGATTTGCAAATTTTCAGGTTTCCTCCTAATGCTAGGTGTATTATGGTAACACGACTCTCTTTTTTCCTTTGTTTCATTGCATTTCTATCTGAAATGGAGAATAACCAATTCTGACTTTTTTTAATGAAATATTGTGTTTATTGTCCATGACACCGAGAAGGCGTGCTTTTGTGAATGGGTTGTCTTTTTCTACCATTACCAAAGTTTGCAGTTTAATACCTCAACAAGACAGGGATGTTTTTAATCACACTTTACTGCAGACAGACTGGAACAAATGTGCCTATTTTTGGTTTTCTTAACCCTTTTAAAATTATAATGTTAATATGTTAGGGAAAAAAAAAATGCGTTTTATAGGGTTTTTTGCTGAATTTGTCAATTTTTTTGTACAATGTGCAAGTTGAAGTTCTCAAAATAAATATCTTTTCAGATGAAAATGTTGACTGTTTTCCTTTAATTCTTTTTATCTGAAGCAGGTTTCCAGACCTACTTGTTTGTGCATAAATTTGTATTTATGTTCCATTATGCTAAGCCTTTTATTTTCTAATGCCTATTATTTCCATTATGATTTTTCACTATGAAGAAAACGGGGAAAATACTAATTTGATATTCTGGTCTTCAAAGTATCTCTTCTAGGCCCTAGGGAAAGGCTTATGTTATGTTCAACTGAAAAAAACAGACTCCCAGAATCTCTTTTCTGGGGCATAACTTATGTTAGACTTCCACAGTAGTGAAATCCACGTTATCAACTGGTAATTGGAATTGCCTGCGCATTTAATGAACAAGACCCAAATTGGTACCACTTGCCACGTCATGCATCGTATTGGAGGTGTTTGTAGCAAGTAGTGCGAGGATCTCCGTATCAAACCAGAGGAATAAATTAAAACACTGAGGTTTTCATAAACAAATGCAAATGAAATAAATGAAGAAAACGCAAGCATTTAAGATGCTGAAAGCAAAAGCTGTGAAACTGTGCAACTGCTGCTTAATCTGCCCTCTTTATGTAAGGTTAGTGTTAACATTAAACATGTCCAATTGCAGTGAATTTGCCCATCTAAGTTTTAATCTATATTGTGATGAGAAGAATTTGGGTTGAGTGGATGAAATTGGAGGAAGTGTGTGTATTTAAATTGAAAGAACCTATTGGAATGAGTTCCTTAGTATTACTGGTTTTGTTGTTATTGGAAAACAAACTTTGTTTTCCTACATAGGTTTCAGTGTAATGTTCTGATGATTCTCAGATTTTTAGGATGGTGCTTCATTTCCCATCCATACTTGTGTATGGGAAATATGTACAGTGTGAAGTTCTGGAGTAAATATCCAATATGTGATTTGGTAAAATAAATGTTTTATGGATAACGAATTGGGAAGCCAGAATGACAACACTGCAAAAAACCCAACACAAGGATCTTGGATCTTTCTTCTATTTTGGGAATTCCTACCTTGCTTCCCAGCAAGTGTACGCAATCTATGGTCTGTGGGGTTTAATTGAGCACAAATTAAAAAAATGCCCTGATAGTTCTTCATCCTGGCAGGCTTCCATGCTCCTGTAATTGTAGCCACTTTGGAAAGAGCTACCTGTGGTGGTGCTGCCGATGGCTGAGCTCAGGGCACAGGTACTCGCCACAGCCCCCAGAAGGGGGATCCGCAGGGCTGGGTGGGGGCTGCTGGCAGGAGAAGGGCCCCCATCCCTTGTCCCAAACCAGGCTCCCATAACAGCATGGTGCTGCTCTATCTTCCCTGGGGGAACGGGAACTTGGTGGAGGGAAATCCCCCTGCTTTGAGAGCATGACCTGGTGTGGAGAGAGACAGTTGGCGCACTGTCAGTAGCGAATGGTTAACTTTTTTATTTTTTTTTAAAGCTCCAGGTACTGGAGTCTACAAGGAGCCTCAAACTACTACCTGAATATCGTGAGAGCTTAAGCACCTTCCAGCTGCACACCTGATCTTTTATTTCTACGTTCATTTCCCTCATCAGGTGCTGTGGTTCCTCGGGTCCCTGGGCGGCTGCCCCCCCCTGCAGGGGCGAGGTGCCAGGTAAGGCCGGGGGAGACCCTGCCACCGTCTGTGACGTGACATGTGCCGTCTTTAACGCCCTTCTGCCCCCGCCACCGCTCCAGGTTCTCCTCAGGAGCAGAGGGGCTGCGGCCGCCCTGTCAGGCCGCTGCTCGGGCCTGTGCGGGTCCGCCTCAGGGTGAACCCCCTCAGCCTGCAACGCTACGGCCCCGGGGCCGCTGCCTGCGGGCTGGGGGACCCGGCGAAGGTTAACGACAGCCCCCCCGCGGGCCCGGCGCCCTCCTGCCGGGCCGCCGTCGGGCCGCCCCCGGCCGGTCCCTCCCCGCCCCATTGGCGCAGGGCGTCCGCAGCGCCCCCCCCCCACCCCAGCGCGCTGCTGTGCGGCTCCTCACGTACTCACCGCCCCGCGCCCTCGCCGGAGCGCACGGCCGCGGGGCCTTGACGGGCATCCCGCGCCGCCTATGGGAGCCCGCCTTACCCCTCTCTCAGCCAATAGCATCCGGGGGCGGGCCGCCGTCTCCCAGCGGCCGTGCGCTATTGGCGGGCAGTGACTGAGCGACGTGAGCGCGCCCGGCCGCCCCGCCTGTTGGTGGGCGGGCCGTTACCCAGAGCAACCCACCAATCAACGCACGCCCTCGCCTTGTTGTTTGGTGACCGCCTTCGCCATGGGGCGCGCCCGCCGCCGCTCACGGGCGCTGCGCCCAATCGCTGCGAAGGCGGCGTCGGCCGCAGCCAACGAGCGGAGCGAAGAGGCGGGCGGCAGGTGCTGGCCGCGGGGTGCTGCGCTCTGCTCGCCGCCCCCCTTCCGCTCTGCCCCCCGCGCCGGGCCGCTCGGCGCTCCGCTGACGGGCAGCCCGGGGCCGCCGCCGCTGAGGGGGACCGACGGCGGGCTCAGGTACGGGGGCGGCCGGCGCCTCCCTCCCTCCCTCTCTCCCCACGGGGGCCTGCGGCTCCACCCCCGGGACCGCGGCGCCGGAGCCCCCCGCTGCTCGGCGCTGCTCCCCCCTTCCTGGGCCGCCGGACCCTTCCCCGCCGCCTCTCCTCAACGACGGGCCCTGGGTTTACCTCTCGCTTCCGGACGGCGGCCTTCGCCCTCCTCCTCCTCCTGGCGGCCCGGCCCTCGGCCGCCGCCGGGGCCCGGCCCCGGGGGGCCCGGCCTGTGCAGCCGGGGGACGGGACGGGCCCGTCGCGGCCCGCTCCTCCCGGCCCCGCGGCCCGCTTTGTCTCGGGGAGGCGCGGTGGGAGCCCCCCCCATCCACCGTCCGTGTCCCCCCGGTGCCTCGGGCCCCGCGTCCGCGGGAGGCTCCGCGGCCGGGCGCGGTGTTTCTGCGCAGGGGTTTGGGTGTGGAGGCGGGGGAGGCCCCGGGTAGTCTCCCTTGTCCCCCCCCTCCCCGGGGGCGCCGGCGGCGGTGGCGTTCGGGGGCGGTTGCTCGCGGCGATCGGGGCTTGGTTCGTGCGGTGGGCGATATATCGGCCGGTCGGCGATGGGCGGCGGAGGCCGATGTTGGCGACTCAGAGCTGCCGACGGGTCTGCGATTCCGTCCCTGCGCCCGGCGGCTGCAGCAGGCCCGGGGGAGAGAAACCTGCTGGCAAGAATATGATACCGGCCTTTTTCTTTTTTTCCCCTCTTTTTTTTTTTTCTTTTTTTTTTTGTCTCCAGAGACTGTCAAAGTTTAGGGCCAAAACTAGAATTTTTCTCTTTTTTTTTTTTTTCTAATAAGTCCGACGTGAATGGAAACCCCCATGGTTATATGCAGAGGTCCTTCCTCTTGCCCCTTGCCCGAGCAACACAAATGTTGTGGGCTGGAAAAGTGAGATGACCAGGTCGCTTGTCTTCTGAGTGTAAAAAAAAGTGAAAAAGTAAGAGAACCGGGTGTCCCTGCCCGTGGCAGGGGGTTGGAACTGGATGATCATTAAGGTCCCTTCCAACCCAAACCGTTCTATGGGCTCTGGAACAATTCTGGGCTGCAGAAATGGTTTGTCTGGTCACGCTTTGGTGACTTGCCCTAGGTTTACTGCTCAGTTTGCCCTTTGTTTAAGAAATAAATCAAAGATGTATTAGGCTTTTTTGGGATGTAGTATGTGGTGGAAGGGGAAACGATTCAGGAAACCCTTCATCTGAAGGTGGCACTTGGCTTTCCTTTAAAGCCGGCTTTGATTCTTGTTCCTGAGGATGGTGTATATAGCTGCGTAGGAGCTGCGGATATTGCAGAAAGTCTATTTTGGATGCCTGTTTTTAAAGGGTTAAAGTCACTAATTAGATTTAGTTTTATACGCATTCTTTAACTGTTACACTTTTTAATAAAAGCTGCTGTAGAGAATGGGTGCTGTTCAGGGGCACAAACTGGTTTTGTGTTGCTGTTAAAGCCGAGAACATTGGAGTTTTGCGATGTGACTCGGTTGTCTTTGTGCTGGGGCCGTGTAAATACATAATCCCGTTATAGCAAGCTTTACCCTTCCAAAGTTAAGTTTCCTTTAACCAAAAGGAGTTGATTTTAAGGAACTCTGTTCACCAGAAACCTAATAGTGGTTTTTTTTTCCCTTTTCACACATAATAAGTCACTTCTTTCTTACGAACTTTTCCTTTTTTCTTTTCCTGTTTTGTTAAAATTCACATAATCACTCAAAATCTTAAGACTAGAATTTGAAACTTACAGTTACATTTCAGCAATTATAAAAATAACCATTGGAGTATGTAGGGGTAATTGCTTTTTGACAGTAAGTTCCTAATTCTTAGGTTCCCCTGTAATAAGCGTAAGAAGTTGAGGCAGGTAGAGTGACTCCGCCAGTGCCAAAAGGAGTCGGCGGCTGTTTCTTTCTCATTAGTGGTAGGAGTTACTCCTGTGCAAAGCATCCGTAGGTGGATATACTTGATTCCTTGTTACAGAGCTCCTGCTCATGTATAAGATGTTCACTGAAACATCTTTTGACAGGAAAATGCTGTCCAACACTCCTCAAAGCATTATTCTCTCTCCTATTTTTGCTCCTTGAAAAGAGATAATTCACTTAACCGATCCAGTGGGACCAGAATATACATGGTCTTATACATTAGAAGTTAATTGTCTCCTTAAGTTTAGAACACATGGGCGAAGAAACAAAGTCTGACGTTCAAAGCTTGACTTTAGGGTGAATATGGGCTTTTCTATGTAAGACCTTTACATGCAGGAGAGGTTTCATCAGCTTTTGATGAGAAGTTGATAGCGAAATGCATTTTCAGGGAGAATCCCACCTATTTCCTCTGGATAGTGCTGGTTATTGGGCTGAGGCAAATACAGTGCGCAGAACAACTTACGGCCTGTTAAACGGAACTGCTGGAGCAAAATGAAGTGAAAAGTATTTCTAGCGATACCATCAACTCCTGTCATTTAAGAGATAATGCAGAGTGGTTGTTTTACAGATCTGCAGGCACGAGGCATTTTAAATCATCAAAAATATAGGCAACTTCTGAAAACTTTGAGCTATTTCCATACAAGAGGTCGCAAGACATTTTAGATGAGTTGTGAAAACCAGTTTGTCCAGATGTGCTGGATAAGCACGTTAGCTATATGGGGTGTCTTATCAAGAGTTATGTATTCTTATTTTCTACTAGGATGTCCAGCTGTAATGCAATAAACAATGTTTTGGCATTCAGGTAGCTGTAATTAGTCTTCAAAGTTTACCTCTAATTTCGATGAATAGGGCAGTTCACACCTAAACAGAAATAATGGCACTGTCTTGCTGCAGGCTGAGGCAGCCAAGCCTCAGTTAACACGTTTCGAAAATCTCTTTGCAGAATTAGAAACTTGATTTCCTTTAAATTCATTCTAGGCAATACAGAACTGCAGACCGGTGAATTTTCCACCCTTTCTGACTCGCTTTTTAATGTTTTACCCTGTGCTATTGAAAAGGCTTTGCAGCGCCTGTTCCTGTCTGTCTGCTCGTTGCCTGCCCGTGCTACGCGCAGCATTACTTGCAATATAGCATCTGTTAATATCGAAGATGGATGACAGCTAAATATGTCACTGCAAGTGGGGGCTTTGCTTAATGTATTTGGATGCCATCAGGATTCTCTGTGGCTGTGCAAGGCGCTGTTTGAAATTATTATTTGTCATCTATTTAAGAATCAAAAGCTGGTTTGTCTGATTGATGCCCTCGGAAGCTGGAATCCTTGAGTAATGCAAAACGTTGGCAGAAATCTTGTGATTGTACATAGGCTTAGTGATATTAATGTCATGATATCCTTCTCAGTGTAAAACCATTGTGAGATGAGAAAGATGTGTTTCCATTTTCAGTACACTGATCATTTCTTAGTAAGATTTTTTTTTTTGTTTTGGACCACATATGTTCTATTTGGTCACAACTTAGTGATATAGCCATTTATGGCTTAATTAAGGTACTTACTTTCACTTATATTTTCATGGAGTAATTCATTCTCGTTTATAAATTAAGCAGTTCCTCAATTATGTTCTTACGGGATGGCTGTTAACACAGGAGAACGCGTTTGTGTTCTGCTGTAATAGTTTTGTGTAGCATAAAATCCTTACTTGGTCTGTGCACGCCTCAGTCATGGCAGAAATGACCCGCAACTTAATTCTTCCTTTTGTTTGTTTAATTTGCTGTTTCAGAAGGCTCATGAACAAGCCACAATTCCTGATCTATTGGAAGATATGGGTTTGTTCTTTTCTTTCCTAAACCTGTTTGATAAAAATACCATACTTGAATATGGCCAAAGAAGACAATGCTGGTGGTGTGTTACGATGATTTCCTGAGGTGTTCTGATATTCCTTGACAATCGCTGATACGCGTTCAGAGTAGTGGGGAGGATTTTGGTGAGCCTCTGTGGTTTTTTTTTTCTGTTGAGATAAGAAGTTCATATGAAGTTTGCCGTATTTGTTCTCAGTTCTGGGTTGGCAAAACAAGCAGGGCAGCTTTGGCGGTGATGTACGTGTTAAGGTCTGGAGCTCCCAGAGAGAAGAACTGGATAAAATCGATCTGGGAGAGATTAAAATTGTCAAATGCTACCTTGAAGCTGATGTGAAACTGATTGGTTTTCTCCTAGGTTTTGCTTTAATTTAAGTTTTAAACTGACATGCCTTTCAGTTGTAATTTTGGTTAAAAAGTCTGAAATGGATAAGAAATGAGATATGCAGTGCATAGCAGAAGACGGTGGGGTTCTCCCGCTTCTCTGTGCGTGGATGGGGAGTTGAAGTTGTTTCCAGGTGCAGCTGCCGGGCGGGCACTGCCGGAGCCCTCGGAATTGTGTTACGCTCTCAGTCCCCTTCCTCCTCCTCCTGGCTTTGCCTCTCGCTCCGGCTTGTCCCCAGCAGATCGTTTTCTGGCAATGCAGCTGCTCTTAAGCCTGCAATCTGGGTCAGTGTGTCACAGCCACTCTGGGCAGGACCTAAAGCACCTTCTGCAAAAAAATGCAACCAAGATTTTGATTTTTACCTTGGCAAAATAGTCAAAAGCACTTACAGTAATCACATTTGTTGAAATTCTGTTTTACGATGATCTGAAGCAACCCTGAGACGTTGAGCAAGTTACCGAGGACATTGCTGCAGGCTTGTAGTTCTGGCAGTTTGTTGAAGGAAGACTGTAGGGAATTAGTCCTCATTAAGGTATTAATCTGATGTAGGATTTACCTTTTTGTACAAAGCAGTGTGGTAATCAAGTTTTCTGAAATGCGTATGCTTTCCGATAAGAATAATAGATTATAGGTTACTTTACAATATTTTAAGGTCTGGATTCAGGTGCCATGGGTTGAGAATTTGAATTCTTGTTCAGAGCGAACAGGAATACGTAAAAAAGAGGTACTTTTTTTCAACTTCATTTGCTCCAGGTCTGGGCAGGAGGTTTCTCCTTTCACTGTGGTCTCACAGATTGAAATGGTGAGCTCCTAAATGCTGTCTTTTATATTCTAGCAGCGTGAACCCAACGTAGTTCTGTGTACCTGGCATCAAAGATCCAAGTCTCAGTAGAGCTGCTGAGAACCAGTCCAGGTTAAATGCCTTTTTATTTATTTTAAAAAACCCACAACAAACTTCTATACCCTTGCAGTAAATATAGTGAAGATAATAAAAGACAGCAAAGATGACTACTGTGGCGTGCAGCAAACTGAAGTTCGTGAGATACCTGGTTGTAGATTTTGCCTCTGTAATAGTCGTATGCTGATTTGTGTGGTTTTAGTATGAGTTTATCCTACCTGTTCAGTAAAACATTGAATTTGAGGAGGAAGACAGTTGGGTGCTGATTCTGAATTTAGTCAGGAATAAACCTTCTGTGTTGAATACCTTGCTTCAAGCAATAATGAGTTGTTTCAATTTCTTACAGATTTATTGCTCTTAAATCTAAGCACTTTTTCTGCTTTTAAATGCTGTTTGTGACTAAATAATTTTGCTTCAGTTTGGAGAAATGTATGAGTAACTGTACATTTATATAGCTACCAGGATGTTTGGAGGCAAAATTTTATTTTACTTTAATGAGCTACATATGCTGTTTGGTTTCAAGTACAGGAACTGTGGAGAAGCCTTGTGGAGTGTAAAATTTAATAGAAGATACTCTAATTTGTCAAGTCCCAAGCACTGTAGATCTTCATCCGCTCGGCTGGCGGGTACTCGCCGTGCCTCTGTGGGAATGTTGGCGCCCTGTTCCTCCTCCTTCAGTCCTTCCTCGGTTATGCTTGCTTAGACCTCCTGAAGGATATGCAAAACTCAAAGCAATCTGGAGGTTAAAAATGTCATGAACTGTGCATATAAATAATTTTGAGGGAAAGGTGTTAGTTTAAAATTCTTGCTGTAATTGTATAAAACTGGGCTGAGCAACACCACAAAAAACTGCGAACTTAAAAATTTACGCTCTCTTTGTCTAAATGCTGTAATCTGATTCTCGGGAATAAAGTGGAAGAAAAGGAGAGTTGTCTCAGCTACACTGGCAACACTTAACTGTTCTCTAAAACTACTGATATGTAATTGCCTATTTTATACAGGCAATTGTTGTTTTGCAAAAGTTTGTCTTTTGTTCTGCTAAGAAACTTTTGATAGTGCCTGATCCATGAGAATCTAGATGTAAATTTGGGTATAATTATTTGGCTTACTGAGAAAGGATGTAGATGAAAACAGAAGAATCTGCCCTCTATGTTCCAGCCTAATTCATCAAAAAAATGTCATTTCAAATAAACACATGAGGTTTCCGTTAATACTTGTGCATAGTAGTTAGTAGTCAAATAATGAGTTAAGAGTACATTTAAAGAATTTTTTCATGAATGAGGTTCTTACCTCATTGTATCTGAAGCGCCTCAGAAATACTAAGTGAGTCAGAACAAGAAGTTAATTCAGGCACACTTAAAACCTGTGTTTTGTTGGTTTTGGTTTCATTTTGTAACTTTACAGTATTTTCAGTTGATGAGCAGATTATTTTTTTCCTTTAAACTAAACTTATTTCAAGTTTGCCAGGGTTTTTGAAGTAGACTTAGGCAAAACTCACGCACCACGCGCTTTCCTGTTTTCGGATCCTGAAGGGGGGCTCGGGCCGGGCCCCGCTGCAGGCCGGAGCCTGGGGCTGCGGCTCCTAGAGAAGGTCCCCGTGGCGTTCCTGGGAGCCCTTCTGGCAGAGCAGAGCGGGGTAAAGACTCGGAACAGGGCTGCGAATCCTGATTCCTGGGCTGCTCGGCTGTCTGGTCGACTCCACAGTGTGGGTTTGGTTTTGCTGGGAACAGCGCATTACTGCCGGTGAGGGAGGCTGCTCTGCCTCCTCCACGCTCCGTCAGTGCCCGGCTTGGCCCCATCTCCCTGGGAACGGGCATAAACCCAACCTGATGGGCAGTTTAGTTGAGCACAGTGAGATAAATGACCAAGTTTAAGTCCTTTGTTCAGATTTTCAGTTTTCTGAGCACTGGCAGAAGTAGTTGTGCGAACGTTTTGCCCATGCCTGTGGGGAAAACTAGGATGTCCCACCATCTTGAAAGAGCATCTCTGGGTACAGCTGTGGAGACATGGCATATGAGCTAAGCCATGAGGTAAGGATGGATTTCCTTCAACGTTCTGCAGGAGTTTCTGGAGAGCGCACGGTGGTAAATGCATGGTAGGTTGCTTCTTAGTGATGGTGGAGTAGGGCACGTTGCATTAGCTGGTGAGCACCCTGTCCAGGTAACGAGGAATTCTTAATATGCCATCCAGCCTGCTCTACGAGGAGGAATCCTAGGATGAGTCAAACCTCTCTATTTGTCGTTATTATGGAAAGGACAGGGGAGGTTTAGTAGATATATTTGGAGCAATACACATGAGTTTTCATGGGAAATTGCCAGGTAAGGCAAGAAGAGAGAAGGTTGAACAATTTGGGTGTTGAAACAGAGAATTTGTTACCATTGATATTTGGTTTCCCATTGTGTTACGCAGTGCTGCCAGGCTTTCTTTGCGCTCCGATGCATCCAGAGGGTTATAATGAAATGGAGGGCAAGGGAGGTTTTAAGATTTTGTTGTTGTGATTTAAAAACCTTGCTTAAGATACGACATCTCTCTTTATCTTTCTAAAGTATTAAAACAGTAAATAACTTGCCTGGTAGCAGCTTCCTCCACTCAGGAGTAGAATGCACTCAGAATTTCTTCCCCAAAGAGTGAGCTGCTGTTTTCAGCATTGAAATGAATAATTTGTAATATATTAATGATTTTTGTGCTTTGTGCTGGATACATCTTCTTTATGTCTTCAATTATCTAAGCTATTTAGATGTGCCTCATTTAGATCTTCTCATTATATCTCCTCTTTTTTCCTCCTCAGTATCTGGGACTTATTAAGCTTTCCTGCCTTGGGTTGGCGTGCATTGTCCTCACTATCTCCTGCAAGGGTGTATAATTCACAGTCCTTACCTAGTGTAATGAGCTGTGGAACTTAATTTTCTCAACTGCTAACAGCAGTTTTACTGGTGTTACAAGTGTGGTGATGTTTGTTGTCTGCATTGATTCGATTAAGAGTTATTAGGTTCAGTGCTCTGTAATAAAAGGGCAATGCGATTGAAGAGCACCAGTAACCCTCGATCCATTTTTAGACGTGTACCAGCTCCAATTTCGGTAGGAGATAACAAGCTCTCCCGGTTGGGGAAAAGAGACTATGTTGTAGGAGGCGAATTTGTTGTAAGTGTGCCTTCTAGAGAAGTTTCATCCGCTAAGACTTTTCATATAACTGTTTCAGATGTTTGAAACTCGCTTTGTCGCGTGCTGAGGCTGCGGTTTGAGATGGCGGCTTTGCACTATTGCCGTGAAAGTCCCACCACTGCAGCTACGCGCCTGTTTTAAAGCACAGCCGTGTAACCAGAGTCAGCTCCCTGATCATTTTGCACCGTGGCACCACAAATCATCATATTTGGCACAGGAGAAGAACAAATGGCTGTGGATGGGAGCTCAGTAGCTATCGAAGTTGGTACTGCTGTGAAATTTCCTCCTGCTTCGAACTGCGGCCAGTTGGCCAGCGCTTTGTTTATTCTGTGAAATTTTGATGGCCGTGGTTCTCTTTCCCTCGGCAGGGAGCAGTACCGGTGCCAGCGTGTGTGCCACCACCCGTGCGCCTGGGCTACCTGTGTATCTTCTGCTCAGAGTTGGCATCAGGTTGCAGGGTGCGCTCGGGAGGATGTTTTCTTGTGTCTTTTCAGTCCCTTCCAGCACAAACCAAGTGAAATCTTGTGGAGTCGCTGTGGATGCCATCTATCCTCTTCTCACAAAGTGATTTTTGCTTCCTGTGGCTTCCATGAAATGGTTTTGTCTACCAGATTTTGAACGCCTACTTTCTCCTTTTTTGCTCTAGGCATATGTTCTGAAGGGCCTTTTCCTTCCTCTTTCTGAATTTTGGTTATCTGGCTTCTAGGGAAAAAGCTAGTGGGAGTTTTTGTGGGGCTGATGGTGGAGAACTGCACCTTTGGAGAGACAGCAAGTTGTTTAAAAGTGGGTTTTGCCAGTTGTGTACAGTGTAATGTACACGGTGGTAGGGCATCCAGCACTTGGGTAGAAGTTCACCTTTAGACCTGGTGCCTTCTTTAAAAGGCTCTGAAGGTACATACCTTCTGGTTTATCGAAGAAATTGATAATCCCAGAGAGCATATTTTTTTATTTAGCAAGATTAAAGATGGTCTTCTAGTATTGCTGGATAAACAAAGTGAGTCTTCTGTTGTAAATTCTGCTGAGTTTTTGCTGTTCAGATCTGGATTGATAATGGAGGGTTTACAGCAGACTGGCAGGACTGGTTTGCAGACGTGTGTGCCCTGGGTGCAGGTACTGGATTTAGCTCCAGCGCTAGTGCCTAAAGGCAGATTCGTTGCCACTAATAGTTGCTACCTTCAGTCAAAGTCACCCCCCCCCCGACTCAAAAGCGGAGGAGAATGAGTTGGCATTATCCACTCCTCTGAGATCAGTAGCCCGGGAGCAGCAGGGAACTACTTGAAAGTTCCAAGCCTGTCCCTGGAGAAAGGATTCCCCATCCTGGAAGTCCTTTCACCAGCGCGAGTGGTTGATCTCGGCTGGGTTTCTTGGGCTTTTTCTCTGCCATACAAAGGTTTCAATCAACAGGTGTAGGATTTCAGTCACAAAAGTGTCTTGGTTCACATCAGTTTTAGAGGGAAAAGTCTCATGTAAAAGTCACTGGAATGAAAAACTGCGCTCTTTGTGTCCACCGAGATCATCCCGCTGGAGACAAGTTTTAGTGTTTCCTTACAGCGGTTGCAAATTAGAAGGTTATAATATTTCAGGTTGTTACGCTCTCTTACAAAGAAACAGAATGCACCCAGCTGAGAAAAATACCCTAAAACTTCTTTTCAAGAACTAATAGGGGGCTTAGGCTCTTTCTGCAAAAATCATCCTTTTCAGTGTTAATAGTGAAGAGAGAAGAGTTTGTTCACGTTGTCGCCATCCTCCCTGCTGCACAGCAGAGCCGTGGATGAAAGCAAAATGCTTTCGGTGTTCTCAGAATGGTCGGATTCTGCTGTGAAACCCCCAGCGCTGCTGGCGAGCTCGTCACAGCACCGTTTCATCCAGGCCGCCTCCTGCCAATCCCACAGGGAAGCTGGGCTAATGTCGCTTGTCTGCCGTCCTCTGTGATACCCGGAGCTGGGAAGGAGTTGACAGTAAATACTGCCACTATTTATCCAAAATACATTAGTGCTGCTATGTGCAAAGTAGTTAAGAAAAAAATTCTTTTCATCCAAAGCTCTTCTTGCTCCCTGGGACTGGTAAGGGGGAGCACGTACAAGGCAGGGACTTCGGACACTGATTCTCCTTTCCTGTGTGCTCCGTAGCTATTTTTTTTGTAATAGCTTAATTAGTTTAGTTAGACAAACATACCTTGCAGCAAGCATTATCTAGGGTAGGTGTTAAGATGTTCCTTAGAATATAGAGATGGGATTAAACACAGAAAAATCTGTTGTGCTTTGCTGTCTCTGCACTACAGAGTTCCAGAGTGCTGAACTTGAGGCAGGTAGACCCTTTAATTAATTGATTAAACTTTGCATGAAGTAGTTTTTGATCCCACCCCCTTGTTGGAACATGTGTTTTGACTATTTGCTCCCAGTTCAGGGAACAAAAATTGGAATTGCTGGAGGTGATCTTGAGGAAAGGGTGGGATAAAGCCTGGCTTTCACTATTTTTTTTTTTTTTCCCCTGGTTGTGGGTAAAGCTGCGGGTACTGGGAAGGCATCCCTGGAGCAGATGGTGCTGGCAGGGATCCTCCTCAGGACGGAATTCAAGTTCCTTTCCCCGAGCCAGACACCCCGATGGGCCGATGCTGCTGCAGAGCCTGGCTCGGGGCTGAACCTCCCCGGCATTTCTCGACCCGGGTTGAAAATAGCAGCAGTATTTTCAGTACGACTGTGTTGGAATAGAAGTTTGGGGATGGTTTCTGTCTATGTCCCACTTCTCAACAGTCACTTTTCTTTTTCTTTTGATTCTTTACCAGGATTTTCGTGGTGAACAATGTTTTGTTCAGTAGCTTGGAGGAAACCTTGGGCAGATGGATGCCCTGAGCTTATCATCTCCCGTGGTTTGTCTCGGGGACGGGAGATACTGTTTCCTTTTTTTGTATTTCTGCAAAACATTTATGTAGTAAATTGTTCTTGTGGGTATAGATCAAGTATGTTTCTTATCTTAAAGTGCTGACCCTGAAACATAGCAGATTTTTTTTTCTGTATGGCAAAGTTGTAAATCTCTTCCAGCAAGGCCAGCCTGGAGATGGCGGGGGGCTGGTTAAAGGCAAAGGGCCTTTTTGTTTTAAGACTGCAGCGATTTCTGTTGGAAACGCAGTTGGTAGAAGTATCTGTCGGGGTGAAGGGAGTGCTCTGGGATGTTGTGCAATACTGGGGTTTGTAGTTTGATTTTATTACGGAGCGTGCCTTGCATCTTTGGCTCCTGGCTTGGGAAGAGCTCTTTGGACGTCGCCTTCAGTAATGCTGCGGCTGGGGAGGCACCAGGCAGGTGCTGGAGGACGGACGAGCATGCGAGAGGCTGCGATTTTGTGCATGGAATTCCTTTAAAGACTGCCTTGGGGGGAAGGACTTGGACTTGCAGACCACTGCGTTGAAATAAACTTTACATAAAAGTTACTCTGAAAATTTCTGAAATTTTCTAGAACGTCAAGTCAAAACTGTTAATTTGATTTTGAAATGAAAAAGAAATGTTTTACCCAGTTAAAATTGTAAAGGAAACCTTGGTGCCTTGGGCGAGGTGGGTGTTGAGTCTGTCTAAGTTAGTGCATGATGCTGTTTTAAATCAAAGGAGCAGGCGAGAGTATCAGCTGTCTCTGCTGGAGAAATGTCAGTTTTGTGCCATGCTCACTGATTGAAACACTGATATAGCAACACATCTCTGCTTTGTTTTGTTTTTCCTAACACAAAGAGTACTTTTAGTAGTATTTGGAATACTTCTTGGCTAGTTCAAAATCTATTTAAATCGAAACATGCTTTGCTTGTGATTTAGAAGTCACATTTGACATAGTGTTGCTGCACCTTTGATTCCTTAAAAGCCCCGTACTGCCCTCTCGTGATCGCTTGGGCGTATTGTGTGTGCTGTCGCTGCTTTTCTGACATGGAGAATGTTTTTGTAGTTATGTTTGCAGCTGAAATGCCATTAAAATATGTTGTTTGCTGTATAAGTTCCCAGCATAGCTGTACAAAAGTCCATTTTAAAAATTGTGGTTTCATCCTGAATTGTTTTGGTTTTTTTTTTCCCTGCAAACTTCGAAATAAATTGAGAATTTTACTTTTCACATTGAAATTTCACATTGTTTTGAAATTGTGCATCTGCATTTCTTTTAGGAATTGTTTGAGCCTTTGTCTATGCACATTGCAAATACAAAGTGTAGTGAAGTTACATTTTAAAAAACCTAATTTTATAATTTTTAATGTAGTCTAGCACATGAAAATAAAAAAAAGAACCTTGGCCAAAGCTGTTAGTTTTTGAACCTAGATACAGAAAAAGATGAAGCGTTCTGGTGGAGAATGCATGTTCCACACATGCCCTGAATAGATGCTGAAGGTAGTGAGAAATCTGTTGTTGGTGGCCGCTGTTCTGCTGAGCTCCAGCTTCGTGCGATGAATGGAGGGGGCGAAGTTCAGTCTGTGCTCTATATTTAGGCCCCATCCGATCTCTCGGATGAAGCTGGTGTTGGGAGTTCCCTGATACTTGACCCTACTAACAAATAGACTAAGTGGATTTTTGGTCAGAAGCTCTTCAATATCCATTAGAGGATGGTACTTAAAAATACTTTCTTGGGGGAACAGGGGAGAAAAATGAAAAATATATCCATGCCTTTCTGTGAAATTCATTAAAGCACGTAGAAAGGAAACAAAGGTTTTTAACCAGTATTTTTTTTCTACTTCTTTCTTTCTCCCTTTTCGTTTCCCCTCTTCAGGCGCTGCCACCATACTAGAAATATGGGGTCGGAGCAGAACCCTGGCTGTAAGATCATGACCTTTCGTCCCACCCTTGAGGAGTTTCGGGACTTTGGCAAGTACATCGCTTACATGGAATCGCAAGGAGCTCACCGAGCAGGGCTTGCCAAGGTGAGTTGCCCCGGCTTAGGTAGCCGAAAGCTTCCCGCAGGCTGCCTTCCCGAGGCTCTGCTTTATGTAAGGTGCCTGTGAAGTTACATCGCTCAGAAGTAGTTTGCTTTCATGTAGTCAAGAGTCTGCATTTGAAAACGGTACTTGCGATCTCTGTTTTGGTTTAGCAAGAGAGGAAAGGCAGAGGAGTTGCAGGCCTTTTGTAAGAGTGAAAGAAGTCTTTATTTGCAGGATGTCTTTTCCTGATCCCTAACTGGAAAACAAGGATGTTCCAGCCCTTGCGGAGATGGGTTAAGGGTATTTCCGTGTCCTGGTTCTGTAGCTGAGGGCACAGATAGTGGTAGCCATGGTCCACATGGGCTGGAGGTGTGAGGTTTCCAACTCTCACAGAGCGTAGGGTAAAGGATCAATCTTTTGGAGACTGCATAGGTTTTAATGGGGGAGAGGGGCTAAATCATATCTGTATGAATTGGGAAGACTTTTTACTCTTCTCTTTTTTATGTTCTGGGCTACCACCTTATGCTGACTTGAATCTAGACCTGCAAATGTGTCCTCTGTGCACGTGTGATTCCCAAAATACCTGAAAGCCTTTTTGACCTTCAGGAACCAGTTCTCCAGCCAGCTCTAAAGCATCTTTTTGCTTCCTTCCCATTCACATCTTTCCACTGAAACTGCTGAAACGTGATGAGAACTCTTCATGTGAAACTTCTAAATTCCAGTACTTGACAGACAACTGCTTGGAAAAAATCAGGACTAACTGATTAGAAAGAGTATTTCTGTGGCCGTGTCGTGTTGCACCATAGGCTGAGGGAGATACTTGTTCCGACAAGGTAGTTGTTACGTATGGTATTTAGCAGGACTTAATAAAGCACAACAGAGAAATAAAGCTGTTAGGCATGAAATAATTCTTATTTCTTCTAAAACATAGGTCAATTACTATTTTTATTACAGTTCTAAATAGAGCTGGGTATTGATAAAAAGCTCTCTCTGAAATGTTTCCTTGTCCACTCAAGTGTACTAGCAATTACATTCTATGAGTCTGCTAGGGTAGATTATTTTAATAAAGGTTGTTGGTGAATTCCAGATGCTGTAAAGAAATTATTCGTAGGACTAAATCTGAGCATTTCAAGTTAATTTTTGTGTCTCTATTGCAACTGCAGTTCAGAGCCTTGTAATGGAAGTAGAGCTCATCATATCCTGGAAGAACCATTGCCCACAAAAATCAGTAACTTGTCCTCCGGTTCCCGTAACTTTTTTTTGTTAACCCTTACACCAAATTGGATAGCAGATACTTTATTTTTTCATTCCACATGCCCACTGAATGTCCTACTGATTGTTCTCTGATCTTGAGCCTAGAATTGTTGGCAGCTCTTCTGTTTAAAATTATAGCTTTCTTCTTCTAGATTCAGCCCTGCTTTGCAGCATTTATTTTGCACAGCCTCCAAGAGTGAGGAAAGAGTTCTGGACGAGTTCCCCACAGTTTGCTTTTGTTCTTTTCTATCCCTCACCCCTTTTCATTTAGGGAGTTGGTCCCCAGTGTGTCCCCTGCAAATGAAGAAACATCAACACAATAAGGCAGCAGGATTTTGAGCCTTTGTAGTTAAAAAAAAAACACCAAACAAACAAACCAAAAAAGACACACCTGCCTCGAAGAAACCTAGTGTAAGGGATCTTCTAGATGGAATAGTGGTTTAGACTGCTGTAAAAGGTTATGGAGTTGTAGGGATGGAAGATAAAGCTGAGTCTTCGTGCAGCTTTGTGGAATAGTAGGTGAGAGAGGAACGCCACTCCGGAGGGAGAGCATGTGCAGTCCTTCTGGCATGCAGTGTAGTTCCTTGGTATCACTATATCTCTGTTTATCATCACTGGCCACCTTCTGTGACACTGGACTGAAGGGACCTCTAGCAGGCAGGCGGTCGGCCCTCTGGCCGCGTCAGCTAGTCCTGCAGTCCCGCAGATGCAGAGCAGGTGTCTTGTCATACGCACTGGTTATTCGAGACGCGGATGTCATCTGATAACCTGCAGCAGCGGGTGAAATACCTTCCGCTTCAACAGGGTTTTTTTTCCTTCAGTAGAAGTCGTGTTTGCCTGTTGTGAACATGGAAGTTTGGTTTTCTTTTATTCCAATTTCAGGTGATTCCTCCCAAGGAATGGAAGCCCCGAAAAACCTATGACGACATAGATGACATGGTTATCCCAGCTCCCATTCAGCAGGTGGTTACTGGACAGTCGGGATTATTCACCCAGTATAATATACAGAAGAAACCCATGACTGTGGGAGAATACCGGCGGCTGGCTAACAGTGAGAAGTATGTTGGTGCTAAGTGATGTGCCTTCATTGTGAATGGGGGAGGTGTGTGGAAAGCCTTTCTTTCTAGAAACAAGCTGAAAAGAAAATGCGGTCTTGTTAAATGAGAAGCATTTTGGAGGAAACCGATTTTTCTTGAAAGCTTACATCCAGAATCTCAAACAAGTTTGTAACTTGGCGGCTTTTGGTGCGTCTTAGATCTTTTTCTGAGAGTTGGTATAGAAAGATTCTTCAGAGTCAGTATTTGGCTAAGAATCTGCCTGAAAAGAATGGCTTGGGGCTCAGAGAAGAGCTCTTGGTGTATTAATGGTTGTTCTGGAAAATGTGTTCCATTGCTGAGATAGAAATTCAAGTATCTTGGAGTGCCTGAGCTAATACTGATAACACGAGTGTCTCCCGAAGTGACTGGGACCTTTGCAGAGCACTTCAGGTCGCTGGGACAAGCCAACTGCTACAAGCAATACTGACATCACGGGTCGACTTTGAAATATTGCGAATTCAGCGTATCCACGAGTGCTTTACCTGCCGTCAGCTCCCTGTGCACTAACTTCGTCTCAGGCATCCTCAGGATGGGGATCTGGTGCTTCACAGAAGTGCATATCCCATGTGTCGATAAGCATTAAGAGGTTTTGTAGAAAGATTTAAAAGGCAGTAAATTATATGAATCTGAGTAGAATTAAAAATGAAACACACCTTCAGTAACCTCCTGAGTGTGCCTGCTTTGAAGTGCATGCTTCTTTTCAGTCGTTTATCAGTCTGCAATGAGGGTTCCTTAGGACTTCTTACCTCCTTGTCTTCTCCCCGTTCTTATCAGGTATTGTACTCCACGCCATCAAGATTTTGAAGACTTGGAACGCAAGTACTGGAAGAATCTCACATTTGTCTCGCCAATTTATGGGGCTGATATCAGTGGCTCGCTATATGATGCAGTAAGTGAAATGCTTCTTTTTTATTTATTTTAAATATGGATATTGACTTACTTATTACTCTTCTCATTAAGGAACAGTAATTCAGGATTTATTTGATTTAGCAACCTTAAAAAAAAAAAAAAAAGGCAAATAATGTCTTTATTTTTCCCTCATTACAAAAGCGTGACTAAACTTCCCACCTTCCCTAGAGATTCAGGAGAATAGAGTCAATGGAAGCTGTGAAAAGCTTAGTTTTACTAAAGAAATGAAAAAAATAAAAGTGATTTAAGCGAGGTCTTACAAAGTGTGTGGCCAAAAATTGTATATAGCTTGCAGAAAAGATTGTTAAAGACGACCGGACTGGTATCATAATGGTGTGCCCAGATATACGTGATGGTGTGCAGGTAAATTAAAAGGAAGCTGCTGAACCCAGATCTCTATCATGTTAGGGTTTGATTTTTTTTTCCCCCCTCTTTCTTTTTTTTTAAAGGGAATAAAATAGAGATTTCTGCTGAAGCACCTTAGAAAGCCAGAAAAAAGCAGCATTTCAAGGAATTGGGTGCTTCATCAAAAATACTTTTTTTGACTCTTAGCACAACTGAAATATTTGCATTTGGATTTTTTCTTTGTAGGCAGCTTTATTAGGATACAATGCACCTGTGTGCTAAATTATTTTACAATTCAAATTGTTTAAGCTTTTCCTTGCTGAAATTGCATCCTAAGCTTAAAGTAATTCTGTTGTGGTTTCTTCTGCTGTAAATGAAAAAGGCTGTTTGTCTTCTTACTCTGCTTAGGCAGCTAACCTAAACCAGTGCCCTTCCTCGGTAGTTTTCTTTTGAGAGTAAAGTGGCCTTTTTTTGGAGTGTTGTCGATTGTCTGCAGTATAAACTGTGTGTTAGTGTGAAAGTGCCTTTTTATTATCAGTATGGTTTAATTAATTAGAATAAACAGATATCTGAGGCCTTCACAGACATGGAAGTTATACGTAGTATTTGGTGCTTTGATGAGGCTGTCGCGTTCTTGTCGGTGGTGTGATCAGGGAAGGTGACATACCCGGGCACAAATGCAAGCTGTAGAAGAAGTAGCTTCTGCAATGTACTGGATATACAGTGTATTTCCTTCAAGTTCCTATTAGCAGAAATGAAATAACTGAATTACTAGTCAGACTTCAAGAACATTTCCTATTGTCCCCTTACTGATGTTGCTGCAAGCATTGGGGGTGTCAGAGTTGTGAAGAACGTTCTCCCTCCGCACTCCTTTTCCTCTCGCTTCTCAGCTGCTTCCTTTCCTCAGCCCTTCCCTCCCTGCCCCTGTGGGGGTTTTGTCAGGTTGATTCAGAAAGTTTCAAGACTGAGCAGCTTGAGTTTCACTGTCTTGCAGTTTCTCCAGCGAGCAGCAGAAGCTGGGATTGCTGTCGGTTACTCGCGTGCCTGTAAAGTGCACGGGGGAAAAGGGTGTGAAGGGGACTGTTTGTGTCCTTCTGGAGGTTTCTTCAGGCAATCTCAAGGTTAAAGATTTTCACCAGTTTATGTGACTTTCTCTATTTCACATTGAAGTAGAGAAAATCAACTATCGGATTTAGACCTCCTTTTTATTGCTCTTTCTGTTTAAATATTGATAATAACAAAACTGTCTTCCCCGTTCTTTACCTGAAGCACTGAGCTGATGTAGAGGCTTCTGCCACTTGGGCCACGTTGAAGTCTTGTGTTTCTCATGAGCTGGTACATATTCATCAGGTGAAGAACGTCTGGAACATGTGATTGAGAGACGTGTACTTTACCCTTAGTTTATCTTATATAAGTTTATCAGCAGAACAGTTACTTAATGGTCGAGTATCACATAGTGCAAGTGCCTCTTCAGTGAACACATTTAGTGAGAAGCTGGTAATCAGTCCCTTTGCCCCAAAGTAGTAGTAATGCATCCTTTTCATGGTTATGGATGAACATTAAAAGTAAGCCTTCTGGAAGCAGGTGGAATGAAATTAATGCGGATACCAGTAGGACATCCACATTGTGAGGCACTGAAAGGAAGCCGTGGGCTATTATTCTGCCAGAGCAAGTCCTGGTGTGTTCCAGTACAGAACGTTTCTTTTTGAATTGCAGGATGTGGAAGAATGGAATATTGGCAATCTGAACACCCTCTTAGACATGGTGGAACATGAGTGTGGCATTATCATAGAAGGCGTAAACACTCCCTACCTCTACTTTGGGATGTGGAAGACAACATTTGCCTGGCACACAGAGGACATGGATCTCTACAGTATCAACTACTTGCATTTTGGGGAGCCAAAGTCCTGGTAAGTGACAGAGTACTAATAGATGGCGGCTACGTACCTTTGTCCTCTACTTTGAAACCACTGCAATATACTTTTCTTCAGGTCTGCTTAATTCCATCAGGCTTACCTAATCTCTCACTTCCCATTTTACTTTCTTTCGTGCTGTCGTGCTCAGAGGCCTAACTCCTGACTTTCTAGAAAAGCAGCAGATTTAGGGAGACGTGTTGACATTATGGTTAAAACCAGATTTCAGCACCTGGGGCTTTTTGAAAACTAACGCACAGGAGAGCAGTCCCACTAATTGGGGAGTGCAAGTGGGGATGACAACGTGTGGGTGCTTCAGATGCACTTTAATAGTGAAAGACTGTTATTCTTGCATTGTGCTGTAGGCTGGAAACATCTGTTATTTAAAATTTCCATTATTTAAATATGTAGATATTCTTACAACTTCAGGGAAAAGGTAGGTCAAAGGGTTACTTTTTCTTGGTCAATTCTTAGAATGACAATAAGCATTTTTCAACACTATTAATGTCTAGACTGATTGGAAATAACTTTCCACAAAAATAATCAATAGATAAGAATGCAATTAAGAAGCTAGGAAATCTGGAATAAGTTACTGAGTCTCCAATTTAAAAGTATAACCAGAGAGACTTAGCAACCCAGAACTTTACCGAAGATCTTGATGTGACTAATAAATATTGACATTTGCGTGCAAATGAGAGCTTAAATGTCACGGTGAAGCTGCTGTCATTGTGCCCTGGCAGTGGCAGACAAGATCCTCCCATCTCTCTGCAATACGAGTCCCCAGTGACACCGAGTATCTCCAGGCTGTTCGTGCCTGCGGGCATATAAAAGCTACCAAGAGCAAAGGGGCTGTAATGAATGGGTGTAGTGTTCTTGTACAGTCTCAAAAAGGAGTGGAAGGAGGGGCTGAATCTCTAACACTCAGTTACAGTCTTAATGTTCATTTTTGAAATCTTTCCAACATGTTAGAAAATCTGTTTCCCCAACATACCTGCTTCTTAGTTTCCCTCTTTCAGGCAAATGCACAAGGATTTTGCAGAATCTCTTATGATGCCTCTGTTAAACAAGCTTGATGTCAAGAAACAGATCTGTGGATTAGGAATGAAACGTGACACGCTCTCATTTTAGATACTGTCAGTGTTTTCCCTTATCTTCAGAGGCGGTTCATCAAACCCATTTTTATTCGGTCCCCGTCTCCAGTAGATGGTGCCACCAGCACAGGAAAGCCCTTCCTTTCCTTTGCCCCTGCGGTGCCGTCACCACCAGCAAACCGGTGTCTCGCTGGCGCGGTGGCAGGCTTGGCACAGGAGAGTTGCCGGCTCTGAGGGCTGCACGAGCATCAGACCTGAGGTTTGCGTTAGATTCATGTGATCATGGCTGTGTCTGACCGCTCCGTTCATGCCTGCCTGTTAATCGGTTCTGCCTCATCTGTCTTCTGCTTTCTTTTTGTTCCCAGCCCAGAACAGAGGATTATCACTTTAAAAAAGTAGAAATAAGAGATTACCTTGAAAAGAGAAGCTGGTTACAGCATGGAAGTAATGGCTGTTCTGCAAACTCTCACATTGTGAGCAAAAGTTAAAGAACAGATGCCAAATCAAGTATACATGAAATATTTGTAGCCTGACCTAGAATTTTTTTCTTCTTGCATTCATCTTAGGAACTTCATGCTGTTGTTTGGTTTTGGGTTTCTTGTTTTGTTGGGCTTGGTAGGGGATTTTTGGTGGTTTTCGGAGGGTTTGGAATTGTAGATATGTGGATATCCACATACTGTGTGTATCATAAGGATGATAAACTCATTGTATGAAGCTGTTGCCTCATCTTTCACTAAACAGTGGTTTTTCCTATGTCCTTATGTTTGCTGTTGTTTCTGTGGGAAATACAGATTGCATAGTAGAGAAACAAAAAAACAAACCTCCAAACAGTAAAACCCAAAACACCTTTGTGTAGCATGTTTGTGTGAAGAGGTTCAGAATCAGAAAGTAGTGGAAACTGTAGCTGGAAAATGGTATTTGGCAAATATCAGGTCTTAGAAGTTCTTGGTAGCTTTTATTTCTGTCAAATCTTTTGAGGATGTGGGGGAGATGCTGGGGAACACCTAATACTGCCCTAAAAGGGATTTCAGTTGTGCTTATAATTGGAATAGAGAAGACAAATCATAAAATCTGTAAAGGAGCTCAGGTATTGCTGGTTAAAAATCAAAGCAGGAACACGCTCTGCACCTGGTTGGTTTTTGGTTTGTTTGTTTGTTCTCTGTGAGTTTGGGTTTTTTTAATGGTACTTCCACTTAAAAAGGAGGGGAGTATTTTTATCCAGACATTCAGTGTTTGTGTAGTTCTTTATAGTAACTTGTTGTGTAAACCTTCCACGGTTTGGGGAAAATGAGGATTTTAAGGACAGACCGTGTTTTGGGCAAAGCGTTTTCCTATTCAGTTGAGTTTTCTTATACAGATGACAGTGTGTAACACAAAACTAGATGTATTGTGACAGAACGCCACTGCTGGTTTGGCTGGGCTCCCTGCTGTTCCCTTAAGCATCAGGCAAGAGTATGCCACTTGCCCAAGACATTTCTTCCTTGTTCTTCACCGTGACAGCTTCTGTTAATGAGTTCTCAAGCTCTTTTTGTGAACAAGCATTGACTTCTGAGGAGTAAATCTGAACATCCCTTTGAGCAGACCTGGAACTTTCCAGGCACCCAAGCGATTGCCCGTCTTCTGGTTGTGCTTGCAGTCACCCCAGAGCTCAGCTGGGGGAGCTCTTGGACTTCAGTGATGAAATTCCAGTGGTGCAGCCTGGCGTTACTCAAACATGGCTAAAATGTTGGTTCTGTTTTTCTGGCACCACCTCTGTGGAAATTTCCCAGCTTCCTTCATCCTTTTTATAGACTCTTTGACAGTGATCATCGTAGAAGCACCTCGGAGAATAGCAGCAGCGTGGAGAGTTACGAAGTCTTACCAGTTTGGGGTTGAGCTCTAAAATAAGAGGCAGAGTTATTGTTTGGCTGTCAGATATTTATATAGTGAAACCAGAGACCGTGCATATTGGTAGTATTCTGCTTCAAAAATTTCTGTTTAAAAACCATAACTCTTTCTTCATGTCTCCCATAAATTATCTTAGGCTACTTTAATCCAGGCTATGCAACCAAAGCCCTGCTTAGCTTAGTGCATAGGAGTGGTGAGAAGCCACCAGCTGTTTCCTTACGAAGGCAAGATGAGAAAGGAATCGGGCCGATTGAGGTTACCTCCCAGACCTCGTTCAAGTGGGTTCTGCAAGAAATCTCTATGTTTGTTTGCTGTGGAAGAGGTGGAGTACCTTCTCAGGGAGGTCTGGAGGATATGTTCAGGCCATGAGAAGCCACCTCAGTGGGCAAAGGTAAGCTGAGAAAGGAATCTGTCTCATGGATCAGGGAGGATCGTTACTGAAGTACTATTCCATGTGTCTTTTGTTCCTGTCTTTGGAATTTTGGGTTATACCTCTTAAAAAACAGGTGCTTTGAGGACTGTTGGGATTACAGTTAAAATAAACGTCTGTGACTCAAGAACTGAAGATGGCTTCTTTGTACAACCTAATGAGCATCTGCTGGGTCATACAACTCCCTGATTAATGTGTGTCTCTGTCACTGCAGAGAAGTCCTGCTGCCAACACTTTCTCATACGCAGAGCAGAACAGGCTGCAGCAATGCGAGTTGTCTACGCAGAGTTGTGTCACTGGCGATGCAGGTTAAGAAATTGTTCAGCTCTAAGTGAGGTTCTTGAGCAGTAAAGTGTCATCTGGTGATGAGGGAGAGGAAGGGGGGTAATAACGGAAGACAGTGTTTTTTCCTGCTTCCAGTCTCATTAAAAGATTTATCTGTGCCTGCAGATTGCAACGCATTTATTTCTTAAATTCTGTCTTGTTGCACCTAGAAGAATGAGCACTGTTTATGTCTTCAGCCATAACGACTGCTGCTGCAAAGATACCCACGCTGCCCCTTTCGGGTTACACGTGCCTGCTGTTGAAGATGATCATCGTTTCTGCTGCGCCCTTTCTCAGGCGTATGCATCTGGTCCACATTGTGGTTGCTCTGTCATTGTTTGTAACTGGGAAATCGTTCTGACGGGCTGAGGAGGTCGCACGGGAGGTGCGGGCGCTTCCCACCGACGGTGCCGGCAGCTGGAGCTGCTGCGTGACCTCCTGTTGAGCCGTTTCTCAGGTGGGGAGCTGCTGGGCGCAGCCGTCGCTTGCTTGTTTCTCAAATTACAATAAAATGGCCATCTCCCATTAGTAGTTTAATTACAACCTTTTCATAATCTGTCTTCAGGTTTTTCAAAAGTTTGAATGTATTTCATTTTGCAGCCCTATATTAAACCTCTTGTGGTAGGAGTTTTTACTGTATCAATTATACATATTATGTATAATTACCTGATACATTCATATGCTGAAATCTGAAATTGAGCGTATTGTCAAACGAAGACTGATTTTTATAATGACAGAAGCAACAAAACCGAATGCCAAGCCTAATACTCCATGGTTACTGCGGCATTGTATTGAGGAACGTGTGTGTCTCGGCCCTTGCAATTTCAAAAGCATATTTTTATACACTGAGCTACTCCACCTTCGCTTCGTTTCATCTCTATAAAAATGTGCAGTACCGGCCTCGAGGGCTTCCTGGGGTAGGGAAGTGCCAAAGGAAACTTAAAATGTGGGTAATGTGAATTTGGTGGATACACTTTGGAGGTGTAACGTCTCCATCTTGTTTTGTCAACACTGTAACACCTGGCTGGGCAATAAGATTATTTTTCTCAGATATTTTGTGGCTGATCTTGCTGTAGAGCAACAATATCTAATATACCTTCTGTAAGTACTAATGGGACGTTACACTATTCTTTCCCTCAGAAGCTGCAGGTGTTAAATCAGAGTGACACCGAGGATGGTAACTGATTTTATAAAATGTCCCTGTTTCCTTATCATGATGGATGTTTAATCCCCTTTAATTAAAATAGGGAGCCAGCTTTAGCTTTTAAGTTACATGGTCTCCTCTCCAAAACATTCCCTTGCTGAAAGTGGATCATGCCTAATCTGTTTGACTTTGATATCACAAAGTACGCTTTATGCCAGAACAGCAGTTTATGTGGAATTAAGGACAAATTACCAATGGAACTTTAAAATAATATGATTAGTTGGAAGCACTGCTCACAGATACAATTACAATTTAAAAAACACTTCTGGAATTCTCTCTTGTAGAAGTCTTAACACTGCTTACTTGAAAGTACATAGAGTTACCCGAGAACTTTGTTGGTTAAAGTGTTTTAGAATGTCTGCTTTCTCTCGCCTGGGTGTCTAGCGAGGTTCCCAGCGTAGGGTACGTCTCCCTGTAGGAACTGAGGAGCACAAGGCCACGGGAGGACTTGCTTGTAACATCTACAATTTATGAATTTGTAGTATCTGTTACTGACGCCACCATCGACAGGGAAACCTCACATTTTCTAACGGTGTTGTGATGGGGAGATTTAAAGCAAGACATGATTGCTCACCTGGGAGAGGACTGGAAAAGGAGCCCTCTTTATTCTTGGCTAAAAGAATATAGTAAAGCAGCTGCAGATACGTGAGTGCAGAGGATCTCACTGCTGATTTTATTTCTCATTGTTGTCTCAGGGAGCACTGCAGCTCTCTTAGTCGGAACTCTTTTGCTGTCCTCCCCCCAGGATAGAAAATGTTAATCCCTGGAAAACTATCTTGGAGAAGGAAAATGACCTAATACAGTCGTGGAGCTTAACTCTTTCAGCTTCTCTCCTTCTTCATTTTCAGTGCGGGATGCCGGGTCCTTATCCCCATTTCCCCATGTGGCATTCTGCACCATCTCTCTGCCTTAACACGCTCTCACATATGCTGCAGTTTGTTGCGAGCTTGGTGTAATCTCATTTAAAGCAGCTGGGTTTAACGTTTGATACTGAATTGTACGGCAGCAGGGGGGAAGGGCCCTTGTCCCTTGCGTCATTTATTGCCTTCTAACTGTTACGTTCCCTTAGGGGACACTGCACAAGGCAGTTGAATTGCTGAATTGATCAGATGTGATTATAAGTCTTGATTATTGGGATCTCTGTAACTTTTGCACCCTGGAGATCCTGTGAGTTTCTTAAAGATAGATTAGCTGGAATCACATACACGTTTTGCCCTTGAGGAAACTGAGGACTCTGAATTTGTTACACGATGACTTTCCCTTTTCCTCCATACAGAGAATATTTTTTTCCCGAGTTTACTTTTCCTAATTCTTGGCATGAGGGAATTCAGAAGAAGATTCTGCAGCCCTTCCTCCCTCGATCCCCACGGTCTGCATCATCCTTCCACACGAAGTGTGTGAGGTTGCCTTGCTCTTAAATGTGTGCACCCATTTGCTGTTTGCGTGGTCTGCTCCTGACAGCAGAGATTTATAGGCTTGTTGGGGTGGAGTGGGGGAGAAAGGAGGGGCAGGGGAAGGCCATTTGGCCGTGATGGGCTCCTTGTAGCTCACAAATTTCCTTCCTGCCTCTGCTATCCCAAGTAATCTGTTTTACAGCTCCGCAGTTTTGGATGGCGAAAGAGTAGAATTTATGGTGATGGTTGATTTATAGATTAACTGCAACACCATTTGCTCTCAGGCAGATTTGGCAAAGCAAGACCTTTTTCTGTTGATAAAAGGGATAGAGGAAGGAACGGTGATATTCATTAAAAGAAATAGAAGGAAAGTGAGATAAAGTATGGCCAGGCAGAACAGCTTTTCGCTCTCCTACCTCTTCCAAAACTGTTAGGTGAAAACTGCTCTGGAATAGGCTTTCTGCATTGAGAATCCGTGTGCGTGTTGATTTGCTCTGAGATTCGTGGAAGGAGTGATATATTGAGATGCAGGGTTGCATCCCCCTGTAATTCACTGATAAATGAGAGCAGTGCAGCAGTGAGTTATTAATACAGCCTTTCAAGCTTCATATACCGCGGTCATTAGTTAATCAATACAAACCACACTAATACTACTAATATTCAAAGCAGCCTTCCTCCAGGCTCCCCTCGGTCTGAGGGGCACCGTTCGTCCGGGAGGTGGTGCTGTGGGTGAAGGACGGTGTAAATCTCATTGGAGAGGGAGCCGTGCTAGCTGATAGTCTGCTGTAAAAATCCAAGGGCTCGGCGTGTTGTCGAGAGACCGAATCTTGGGCGACCGAAGTAGTTTTAATGTGGTTAAGTCATCAAACCAAACTATATGAAGAGTTACGAGCTCTAAGTTGTGTTATGCGGATTATCTTCCCAATCAGGTGCCTGCAATTGGAATAGTGGAGATTTTTCTTTTTAATAGACTTAGATTTTTGTTGTGTTTTATTATGCTGTTGCAGACAGGTTATTAGAAGATAGTTTTTCCAATGCAGAGGAGGCACGGTATTCTGGGGAGGTAGGATTCATGTGTTGCCTTTCTTTGTTCACCCTCATCTATCTAACTTTGAGAGAACGGGCGTACACAGATCAAGCCAGACTTTTGGACTGATGGGATCAACTACGGAACTTGTCCGAGGAGGGAGCGTTGTTCTGTAAGAAAACAGATGAAAAGACCTCAGGCAGCCAGATGGCTGCTTGTACCCATTCCGTCTCCTTCCTCCTTCCTCTCAGCTCTGTGCTGTGCATGGACTTCCCCCTCCAAAGTCCTCTTCTCTTTCTGTTTCTTATTGTCGTCTAAATCCACTGCAGAAGACGCGGTGTTAGCGCGCACTTTGCTGCCATTTTAGTTTTCGGTCTCTGCAGTTTATGTCCATCTTTACTGGGCCTGTTTAGACTCTTAGAGGCGGGCTTGTGACTTGTACCTAAGCGAGCAAAGTGGAGATCCTTCCCGTCTATGGTTAGTCTTCGTACCTTTCCGTAACGATCTCGGAAGGTGGTAATGCTGATCTGTGATCACATCCTCATCTTTACAGCAGTGTCTTCAAGTGGGCTCCTGCTCCAGTGCCGGTGTTTAATGCATGTACTGCTGTTTCCGCCAGCACTAATAATTCATCACAGCTCAGTAGTCCCAGTCTGGATTGAGAGAAGCCTGTCTTTGATCCAAGGAAGGCTCTTGCTGCAACTCATTCTTGCGTTTTGAAAGTGTCTGCTCAAAGCTCAGGCCTGATTTGAAATGAAGATCTGTGGAAGTCTGACAGGATCACAGATTGGTTTTAATAACTGAGGCTTTTGAACAGTGCACTCTGCCACTGAGACAAGATGGGAGGGAGATGTGCTTCCATGCTTCATATAACTCTTTCAGCTCGATCTGACTTGGGCCCTGTGGGAGAATGAGCCTGGCATGGCGCTGAAAGCAGGGGCTGGAAGGACCAGAAGGAACCAACAGTGGTACTGCAGAGCTTTGTCTTTATTCACATTTTGTTAACACATTGGCAGAAATCGGTGGCGATTTTTTCTTTACTCAGCAGAGAAAATTGACGTTGGGTGATGCCAAGTGCAGCACAAGTGTAGTTTAAAATAACAGAAGCCTATAGTAATGACAGTACTTAAATAGCACTCTGCGTGGTCTGAGTGCTGTGCAATTGTTAACTTAGTTAATGTTCTAAGTGGTGTATATGCTGGGTTTCTATCCACTTCATTTCTAACTGGCCAATCAACATGACAAAGGAGATCAAGTAGAAGAAATAAAGGAAGCTTTACAAACTGTGTCACTGATCTTTATCAAATCTTAGCGATAACACTTCTGGCTTTGATGCTGACAAGAGCATAGGCGCTAGCTTCAAGGTAGGAGCTGTAGTTTGAAACAATGCAGCATGATGGATGAGGAGCATTAAACCTTTGCAATGTTTGTTTGGTTTTTTTTTTCTCAAAAAAGAAAATCGTGTGTGTGTAGAGGCATTGCACCTCTAGCGCAAGGGATTTCCTAATCCAAAGAGATCTTTGAGGGCTAGTGAGCAGATTTCTTTTGTTCTGCTGTAGGCAATTACCCCTATTTCTTTCCAAGAGCAGTGAGCAGGAGCGTCCGTGTGCTCGTACCCGGTAAAGGAGGCAGCTCTCGCAGGCCAGTTGGTACAAGGCAGGAACATCTGTGGTCTCCCCTGGTTACCTTTCTTCTCCTTGTTTCTGGAGTTGCATTGAGGTATTTTTTTTGGAATATAAGGTCTTCAAAGCATAATCTTCGCTTTTCTTTATATTAGTACAGCATCCACTACAAAAAACAACCAGTAATTAATAATCTGATTACCAGTTTTGGGAAATAAGTCTGATGGGAGCAGGTTCTTCAAAACAAATAAGGGAGAATGGTGACGGAATGAATATTGTAGTCATTCATCTCTGTTGAATTGTATAGTAATTATCTTCTTGGCCAAACTGAATGAATAAATAATTTTATAATGTTTTTCCCCAAACACCTTTTCTTAGTAAAGTACCCCCTTCATACTGCTCATTCACCGCGTGCAGAAGCAGACTATGGGTTTATTTTGTATGTGTGGAAGGAGAGTTGCTCCAATGTGATTTGTAATTTTGTGCTTTGTGCCTGGCATTTGTTGCTCTGAAGCTTACTGGGCTGGTACGTTGATAGTCCTTCCAAGAGCAGATGGCTGTTCATGTTAAACTCTACGTTTTAAAACAGTATTTAAAAATTGCATTTGAGTTCTGGAAAAATCTCCTTTTTGTATTCATTGAGTTTTGGGTTAATGAAGCAATGTGAAAGTAGCCAATTCCTTGGTTGTTTTGGGCAAATCTTGTAGTTACAAGTACAGGTGTTCCTCTTGAAAATTCATATTGCGTTGAAATACAAACTTTAAAAAGCTGCTGTCTTGAAACTAATGCCTCTTTAACACTATTTCAAGCTCATGGCAACTTTAAGGGTTAAAGAGTCTTTTAGCAATATGCGATTGGCACAAGTTAGGTTTGACTCGCATCTTCCAACAGTCAATCCATAAGGATTTGATCCCAGCTCCAGAAGGACTGGAGATACTCTGCACAATGTTACTGGAAAACAAACAGAGAGTTTGCAATTGCACACGCTTTAGTTTCTTAAGGGAAGGAGGAAGTTTCTCATCTTGCTTACTGTTCTCTTAGCAGCAAAATTGCTTACCATTTCTTCATATTGTGCTTGGCAATGGGGTTGGTAATTAGGCAGCTATGCACATGGAAAAGAGGTTTTTATCCAGTGAAATGGGCTCCGTGGTGTAAGTGCTGGGAGTGCTTACTGTGAGGCAGGCCCTTTCGGAGCAGGTTTTGTCCTGATTTTCTTCCTGTGCTGGTTCCCGAAGGATTGTGTTTGAGCAGCTGTCTGCAGAGCTCGTTTTTCTCCGAGCTTTAGAAGACAGGTTGATTTGGTGTGTTTGTGTGGTTGTAATCTTGCTCTGTCATTACCTATTTACTCCTTATTATGGCTTTTTGAGCAGATACTCCCCGGCCTCTGTGTTTATCTTTCTCCCTATGTGTATTTCAATAAAAATGTCATTATTTGAAATCATTGACACTGCTGGTTAAAGATGCTGAATTCCATCATCTATTGTCCTGTAAAATGATCCATTAAAGATAAAACTGCAGACACTCGATAAAGGTTCTTTCCTAGGAACAAGGAGCTCTCAGATCCATGTGCGATCTTATCTCGGGAGCACGTGTTTGCATTCTTGATGTAAAGGAGCCGCAACAGGAGGGGACAGAGGAGGGAGGCTGGAGATTTTCCTTTCCAAACGGTGATCTTGAGAAGGGAAACTGGATACTTCGCAGCAAATTCACTGCAGGGTAACCTCAGATATTGATGAGGAGTAGAAAGGGAGTTGATTTCTGTCTTTTAACAAACTGGGAGGGAGAGAGGGATGAAGGGGGGTTAAACATGGAGGAAAGGTGACCACGAAAGGGTGGGAGATGGCAGCGCTATCGACGAAGGAGCGATCCAGTCTTCTTGTTGATATGCCTTTCTTTTCACCCAAGCTGCAAAACAGCTTAAAAATACCGTGGAAAAAACTACTTTTGTTGCTCTGAGCTTTGCTTTGACATTGCTAGAAGCTGTAGCATTATAAGTGTTTCATTTTGTAGAAAAAACAGGCCTTCGAAGCAGGATATGAATTTTGCAAATGAGGGACTACCCTGTATGTAGTGGTAGTTCTTAACGGCTTTTATTGGGTGATAAATATTCTTGATAGACTTAGAGGTTTTCTTTGGAGGCTTCGCTGCTGTCATGGGGGCTAAAGATGTTGAAGGTCAGGGTTCAGATTATGCATTTATGGACACACTTTGTCTTACAGAGATTGAAATAATAGCTTTTTATTCTGCCTGTCATGGCTGAGAATAGGTTGGCATTTGCATCTTCAAAGGGTCAGTATTCTTGGCACAACTAAATCTGCTTTGAAGACAGACAACTAACCCTCAGCTTGACACGTGGTCTTAGGCATTTTAAATGTGCTGTTCTCTTTTTGTTTCTGTTCCTTATTTCGGTAATTATAGCTTGTTAAACTGCATGGGGCCTGTTTGTCCAGACCCTGTGCAGACACTGTGAAATTAACTTTCTTACCTTCTCACATGAATCGGGCTGAAGTGACATTTCCGAAGCCTCGTGGTTGATCCTCCTGCCCATGGTGGCCAGTCTCTAGTAGAGAGTGGGTGCATGAGATTTAGTAATCTAATCACTGCTAATTGCCCTGTGTGGGTGCAAGGAGAGGCTGACGTGTAATGAGGTGGGGAGGAAAGGTGTTGGAACTATCAAAAATTCATGTGCGTGTGACAAATGTAGGAAGAAAAGGTCTTGGAAGCTTTGGGGGAGGTTGAACTGAGGGACAGGACAGTCTGGTCCTCTGCCAAAGCCGGGGATAGCTTCAGGTGAGAATGGTGGTTCTTCAGTGGAGAGAAACCAGCGGAGGATTGCCTTTGTTAGGGATAAAGTTTTTAATAGCTTTCAGTGACCAAGAAGACAAGACTGAATTGCACCCCCTTTGAAGACGCAGCAGTGAGGACAGATCTGAGCTAGGCTGGAGACTCCCTGAAGAGCACCTGGTGCTGGAAAGTGTCGCTGCCATAGTGAATTCCCCGTTATGCCATCTCTGAATGGGTTCTAAACTGGTCCTTGCATCCCGGCGTGGCCTGTCTGCTCTTTTTTACTGACACACTCATCTAATTCTTAACTCACAAGACATTTGCTTATTTATTTTCATTGTTCCTGGTAATAATTCTAAGCCATTAGAGGGGAAAATTGTATTCAAAAATGCTGTTTCACACTTTATTTGTTTGATGATTTAGAGCGATAGAAAATAGCACATTTGCTGGCTTTTATAGTCTGATAATTATCCGCATCCATCAAGCCATTCCAGGGGAATAAACAAAACACCAAGAAAATTACACTATTAATGGTATCCTTTATGGAAAATAGGAAGGATCTTTCTTTTGTGTTAAGGATGAAAAGGGGACTGTCCAGTTAAACTTATGTTAACAAAAGCAAACTACGACTGTGGGGAAATGATTGTCTAACCCAGTGTAGCTTTGATACCCTCTGGACCTGTGACCCTGATGTCTGGTAATTACAGCGGGAATCAGCTTTGCAGGATACTCAAGAACTCAGAAAATCACGTGGAAGTAGAGATCAGAAATGCTGGAATTAGGTTTCACGAAACGAGGTTGGAAGCTGAAAGTCTTTCACGTAGAACAGTAAGTTCCGTATCTGTAGAAGTGATACTTAATCCATTTCAGGGACCTTCTCTTGTTTTGGTAGAAAGAGTAGAAAAAGGTAATTTAACGGGATCAGTGTATTACTTTCAGATTGTTGACTTTAGGGTACGATGACATTTGAGTCATATGGCTGGAACTCTTTTTTTATCTTGAAATTTTTTTTCCCCTGTTTTGTAAATCTTGTGTTCCCTGGCGAAGCAGCCAAAGACGTTAGTCATGCTGTAATCCAGCAAATCGCTGAGTGGCAGGTTTTCAGGTTAAGCTCGGCACTTTGTCTTGGTCAACCACTGCAAGGCTGACCCTTGGAAGTACGTCCTTGAGGCATTAGTCTCTTGGTGTGTTTGCAAGCCCAGTTTCTTGGCAGTTTGATATATCTTAAAACAGTTGCTGGTTGAGCACTATGTCAGTAGAGTTCGCTTTTACTGGGGAGCCAGGTTGAACCAGAAGGGACGAATTCTGCACTTGAAGGTCGGTGTTCTGGGCACTGCTGTGTTTCCTGGTGGCTGCTGCAGATGGTTTCTCTGAAGCAGAACTGGGCTGTAAAAAGGTGGTTCTTAACAAGGGTTGTTAAAATATTTATGCTGCCACCGTCACTTCTCTTTAGTTGACGTTGTTTGGGGCAATGGAAAATCCCTGCTCTGTCTTTGCTGTGGTTAAAAGGAGGTGTCTGTTCAGGGCTGGGTTGAAGCGGGTCCCGCCGTGCGCCTAGTTCAGTCTTGTCTGGGCAGGGGGATGTCGCCAAACGGCCTCTGTCACCAGCAGTGAAGCGTCGAGCAGTTCTCAGTCTGATAGTCTCGACACGGCCCAGTTCGGGGATACTGTAGTCTTTTTTAATATAAAAGTGGTAATTTGCTTGGTTTTGAGATTTTTTTTTTCTTCTCTTCCCTTGTCTTTGTGGAATGCATTTGTGCTGTGATCTGAACGGGGCAGAGAAGGGAAGTCGTTTTACATGCGTTTTGATTTTTTTTTTTTTTTTTTTTAAAGATTTTAGTAGGGTGGAATTTTGGGGATATTTTTCTAGAGGAAACCTACTACAGTTAGTATTTGGGCTGAGGTACTAAAGGAAAATAAACATACTATTTGGTGGGAAAAAAAATATCTGAAATTATTCTAAGTCATGCATATAGAGAAAGAAATTATCGGATATGCTTTAACATGTGTAATTTTGTCAGTTGTCTCTGGAATTCTGGATGTTTTGCTGTTGATCTGAGCCCCAGCCTGTTGGTGCGAGAGGTGTGGTAGCGAATCGTACGGAATGACAGCGTTTTGATGCTCCCCTCTCTCAAGGATTTTCGTCCCCAAGAAGTGCCTGGCCGTTTTTCATGGCGAGAGCAGGAGGATGGCCCCGTAGGGTCCTACACAAAAGCCAGCCCTTGGTGTCTGTTTCTGCGCTCAATAACAGTACTCCTTTGATTGCAGCAATTTCTAACCTTTCCGTGTCGCCTACATTGTTAGTCTACCTTGTAATCAATCATTTTCTGTCTAGATTGAGGTAGCTCAATCTGTGCGATCCTCGCAGAAGCTTCTGTTTCTCTTATGGGTTTTAAATAGCAGCCCAAATTCCTTCTTTATTGCCTATCTTTATGTAAATCAGTCAGATTTGGGAGTGTAACTTAAAAGCGGAATTTGACCCACTTTTAATTCTCTTCTGCAGTTAATTTTGTGAATTCCTAAGAATAGATGTATGAGGATGGTATAGGCTCTGCTTCCTAAAAGACTGGCCCAAACAAAAAAGTTAATTTCTAAAATTGGAGTCAGCTATTACCAAGAGGCTGTTCTGTGGTAGGGTGTTCTGATTTGTGTATTATTACACGTAGTTCTTTTTTGTAAGCTGGAAATTCCTCCTCTTGCTCGTTTCTCTCCAAGCAAGTCCCTTTTCTTTGTCTCTCCATGGACCGCTCTCTGAAGGGCTCTGCTTGGCTTTTTGCAGTCTGCAGTTTCAGATAACACAATAACCATGTTCCAATGTATTAAACTTTTAACATCCTCAAGATTCAATTAATCTTATCTTTACAACTCCCAATTACAGGCACTAATTAAGTGAAGGTTGCATTGTAGACTGGGGATATTACATTAATCATCGGCAGCCTTGTAGCCATAAATTAGTTCTTTCCCAATCCTTCAGCATTTTTCCCAGAAGGAATGGAATGTCTCATTTCCCTGTTTTAAGGGACATTAATCCCACAAAGGAGCTTTGGATCGGGATTAGTTTTATCACGTTTATGTAAGTGATGAATGGTCTTTGTAAAACGAAAGCTACTAGCTTTGTCCCAGACAAATGAAATTGAATTGTTTGATAATTATGCAATTTAAGGCACTGTCAAACTTTGGTCAGAGAATGTTGGGAGCCCATTGCTATATATTTATTATTTTACAAGATTAGGTGCTATGTAGTGTTTTCCTTTAGTTTTTGTTTTTTTTGTTTTTTTTTAAGCAATCAGTTTAAATCGGCTTAATGTCTAAATCTTGAAGCATCCTATGTGTGATTTCTGTCCTTTGTTATCTTTTCTAACCTGCCAGACCACAATAGGTAAAATTTTGGTTTTGTACAGAAGCAATACGTGATATAACTTCTGTCTATTTCTCCTTACATTGTAGATGAACTTTAGACTTGAAAATTGAGAAGCCGAGCAAGGGGACTGTCTGAAAGTCCTCTAAAATCAGGTGTATTTTGAGAGATCCTATCATGATTTTGAGAGATCCTATCATAAGTAGAGCAGTAGTGTTTACCTGTTGTTGAGATCGTGCAGTTGCCTGCGACAATATCCGGGTTTTGGCTTGTTACAATGAGACGCGGTGTTTTTGACATCTTTATTGGAAATAACAAAAATAACGCATTTTTTATTATTCACATTGAACAAAAGTTATAGCTGGCAATAAATGTCATTCTCACAAATGTAAATTTTCAGAATTCACTGCTATAAAAAATGGTATGAGCCATATTTAATTTGATGCAGTACGTAAACAATAATTTACAAAATTCCACTGACATCATTATGTGTGTCATCATGTTAAACATGTTTCAGTGTATCATGGTGTTTAGTTACCTCGTTATAACCTGAAGCATTGAAGACAGAAGCACTGACTGCTGCAGCCATTATGAAGAATATTTACTTTTTTGAATAAAATGAAAAGTATTTACACTGAGTTTTCTTTGAAAACGTTTATCTTAATTTGTTGTAGGTACGCCAGTGTGCACAGACCCTCCTTCACACCTTTTCAGCCCATCTGAAGTTTTTAGCATGTTAATCTTTAGCACAGCCTCATGGTTTTATTTTGCAGATATCTTTATCCAGCAGAAAACATGCCTGCTGTTCCCTGCACTGATTTATTTCTGGTTTTTTTCCAGTGCTGTATCATCACTTTGTCTTCTCAATTTTTCCTTCTGTGATACTGATTTTAAAAATTGCAGGAAAATAACACACATCATATAAAATATTTAAGGACTTTTATTAAAATACCGGCTTTCTTCCATGTATTATAATTATGTGTTACTGATACCTTCCAGACTTCTAAAATGTTGGTCGTATTTCCAGATGTTACTTGTAAGTGTGCTGTGCTAAAAGTTATTCCCGCACTTGTTTCTAGCCTTCTTTTTCTGTCACTGCTTTCAGGTTGTGGTGTGATTTATTATTCTTTTTAATCTTTTTTTTTTTTTTCTCTTTTGTGTTAACTTTCTCCTAGGTATGCCATACCTCCGGAACACGGCAAGAGGCTGGAACGCCTGGCCAAAGGTGAGCTTTGGGCAGACACATGGGTGTGTTCTCAGTGAAAACTCAGGTGTCGCGGTGGAGAATCCCACCCTTGATTTTTAAACAGATTTGATAAAGAATTGGCATTGAACTGGCTGTTATCATTTAATCCTGCGAGAGCTGCATGGGTGTAACAGCTTCAGAGTCAGAAGACTCGTCAGTGAATTTTCCTGTGAATACAGCTGTTTTCTCAAAGCCTCGGTCTTCTGACGCACCGTGACCCTAACTGAAATTGATAGAAAACGCCTTGGATTTTGAAGGATTGAGACCAAACGCTTCCATGTCCAGGAAATGGGTTTAATAAGAGACCTGTCGTTCGTCTCCGTGTGTGGTGCGAGGTGTGTCACAGAGAGGGGAGGACTGTTGCTCCAGCGGTGGGGGGTGCAGCCTGGGGGTCTTCCTGACACCCCCATGCACGCGATCTGCAGGGAAGAAGGGCGGTAGGAACTGTTCTTGCTTCTTACACTGTAAATGTTACGTATACGGTATTAGCATTGATTACTTTCGGTCTTAAGCAAGTGCTTAGAAATTCAGCAACAGCATTCAGGGAGAATAGCTGGTGGGGTTCTCACTTCCCTCTCTAATGAGATGCGCTGGGTTCTGTGGCTTTCCTTTTATTCCAGCCTCATCCTCCTTTGTATTTCAGTGCACTAAAACCATCTTTAAAAAAAAAAGAGGAAAAAAAGAAAAAAGAGCAGGGCTAGCTGGAGTTGTGGTAAACTTTCGCTTCTCACTGGGCTGTCTGTAAAGTTTTGGCCTTACAAAGTGCTGTCAAAAACCTTGTGTTTGAGCCCGTGCCTCGCGTAGGAGCCTGTGGCTGCCTCCCGGCCAAGGTCTCGGGTAAGCACCGCCCGCCCCAGCACGAGCAGCGGGCACAGACTTCGGCCTCCCGTCCTTGGTATTTCTGCTCATTTCCAGTTGGTCATGCTGGAAGCTTCAGGGAAGACGTCTGACTGCAGAAGTATATATTTTTTAATTTGTTGATGTTGTGTTTGGTTTTTGTTGCTATTTTTGTTCACTTGCAAATGTTCTAGGCACTGCCCAGCTAAAAAAAGCTCCTGTCCCAGAATAATTAACTCAAAATCTATGTGTTTCATCTTCAGTGGAGCATACTTTAATAATTTAAATCTGTTGTTGAAGTTAGCGTGGCAGAAGCAGGCAGGAAAATCTGGAAAAGTGTATTCTGATGCAAAATAAAAAAAAGTTCTGATACTGTTTTTCCAGAAAGTAAGCAAATTCATAGTAATGACATTGCATGCTGACAGTCTGACATTCTATTGACTGTTCCATACTCGAATGAAAATGGGGGGGGGGGGCGTTGAAGGGAGCAACTGGTCGTGTAGGATAAATGTAGAATAAATGGGTATAAATGTCCTAGGGCATGGTAGTATTGTTTTTCTGCACACTGAGAGCCATGATCCCTAAAACCAAATAATATTGAAAATTGCTGTTCAGAAATGTTGCATTTCAAAGCTACAGTTCTGTTTAGTCATTTGCCAGGCTTTGTAAAAGGCGATAAATCCCGATGACGTGTGTTCTGTAGAGTCTGAAATACCGCACCGAAGTCTGACATCAGTAATACTAAGTCTCTTGTCCTTTGTAACGTGTATTTGCTGATGATCAGTTTGTGAGACACATTGACGGTTGGCAGTGTATACACCAGAAGCAAATTATCAATGATCTCGTCTTTATTATGGTTTTCTCTTGCTTAGTGCCTTTTGGAAGTTGGGATGGGTGATGTTTTGAAGCTACAACGAAGCAGTATTGCTGCTCGGGCATCCTCCCTGTCCTGGGCACCGGGGGTCTATACTGTGAAGAAGTTTACTGTGGAGAAATGAGTGTGCAATTAATATGGAAAATGAATAGCTGAGCTGTAAATGGGCTCACTGGGAGAGCCGCGGAGCCCATGGAGAGAATGTTAATGTGTTGCCATGTTATTGGTGCTAATCACTTAAAATGTGCTTCTTTATTAGTAGCTTTAATGAGAGCCACTTAAACTGTGCATTAAAAAGAGGAACTGCAGAGAGGGACGACAGGCTGGATAGCAGACAGTCATAATTTTAATTGAAATGCTTTTAGTACGAAAATATAAGAAAACCTGGAATCCAGTAATCCTTTTCACTTTCTGAAACCCCGTCCATTATGTCTCATCAATTAGTTTTGTTTCCAGAGCCTGGGTTATTTATTTTCCTAAATGGTGATGTTTTTCAATCCCTATAAACACATAATTTGTTATTGAATCACCCACTTGGAGCGGAACACGTGGTCACGAACAAAATGGTGTTACGTTGCTTTAGCTGACACTTCTGGGAGCGAAGCGCTGGCATCAAGGGGTTTGTTCAGTTTTTACCACAATGCTAGTATTTTTAGTTATTTGTGACTTGTTTTAATGGCTCAGCGTGGATCTTGTAGCTATGGTAGAACTTCACGCTCCATCGCGCTGAGATGTTGAGTCAGATCATAGAGTCTCTGCCAGACTCGTTAGTGACCACTGTGGCCGGTGAATGAGTGTCCCTCCTTCCTTGTGATGGATACGTTTTGTTTCCTTTCTTTCTTTCGACTGAATAATATTATGCTCATTTTTTCCCTTTAGGAGTGGTATGTAGGGCAGGTTGGTCTGGAATCTTACGAGTTGTGTACCTTTTCCAGGAATAATATAGCTGCCCCTCAGAGAAGGTGTAGAAAGGACCGAGCAGTGTTTGGAGGAGGTGGTGTGTGTTTGTCACTCTTTCCTTGTCCGTATTCGGCCAAAGGGTGTCTCAGGGCTCAGGGTACTCGCCAGAACTTGAGACAGACAGGTTCTGTTTCTTAATTTGCTAGTGTTTTGATGAGATTTTGGCCAAGCTGCGTATTCCCACACGTAGAAGACTTAGATGCTCAACGTACAAGTTTCTGTCACAAAATTTATCTGGTATTTTAAACAATGAGGGATGTGCTAATTACTGACACCTTCAGTCGTATGCCTATTGTTTTTGATCTCTATAAAGTATTGAGGCAGGTTTTCGTTTTGTCAGCTTGTCTCTGCTTAAATAATGATTGGATATAATGTTCCTCTAGTGAGACTCCTCTTTTTAATGTCTCTACAGGATTTTTTCCAGGAAGCTCTCAGGGATGTGATGCTTTCCTCCGTCACAAGATGACCCTCATTTCACCCTCGATCTTGAAGAAGTACGGCATTCCTTTTGACCGGGTACGTACAAAGGATGCGTTGAAGAGACCGGCCAGTTGTCAAGGTGCACAAAGCACAGCACCCCTCTTTTAAGGAAATAATTCATTGCAAGCCGCTGGGGAGCAATTTGCTTAATTTCTAAATGCATTATTATGCTAAATGTATCCTATCGGTTTATACCAGGTGTCTGCCTGCAAATGAGGATTTGTGGTTTGGCTAAGACACTTTCTGTGAAGTGCTTCTCTTCATAAAAGCTCTCGCTAGAACTACTGTTGTCAATTCGGGACCCTCTCCAGGCAGAGAGGGGCAAACTCTAATGCAGTGGCTTATCAATAGGCAGCATAACTCATTGGTAATTCCTGAACGCAGACTTTTCTTCTCCTGCATCCAGTATGAACCAAAAAATCTGGAGTTAGGCGTGATGCTTCTCTGTTGTGTAAGCGTTCTTTTTACGCGAAACCAGCAAGGGTCCACAAAACTCTTAAGTCCTCTTATTTGAAATGAGAGGTCATGTTTATTTGGTATGATCGTTTTAATATGCTTATTCTTAAAGTCTTCTTGCAAGAAGTAAATCTCCTCAGGCAAGCATGCTTACCATGGCTTTAGTATCTGTGCAGCATCAGTCACGCAGAGCCCGTCCTGCCGGAATGGCCAAGGACAGCCTTTGGATGTGGGGAACGGGATTGAGTTGGAGGCACCAGGACTCTCAACTCCAAGGGGAAGCATCGAAGAACCCCTGAATGTAACTGATTGCATCTTTTCCCCATCCCCTTTGCATCACCATCTGTAGATATTATGGCCATCTTTTTCTAAGAAAGAACTCTCAAGTTCTGATCTTTTTCAGCGTGTTTTTGCTAGAGTTAGTCCACCTGAGACAGCGTAGCATCTATTTGATGAGCCTGGGTATTCCTTGAGATGGAAGTAAAAGATCTTGGCTCTTTTTGTAGCATCAAAACTATGAATTCATTCAATTTACTGCTCCGGAGACTGTTTCATTTTTCCTAGTGGAAGGCTATGATGAATGAAATTTGAAGTGTGATCATCTGCCTTGTCGGATGAGCTTGCTGTCAGTGCAGGGGAGGCTTGCACGAAGAAATGTGGTGCTTATGATTCAAGACGGGTGGCCAGACTTGGCCTAGCTTGCGCATGAGGGTTGATATTAAATTGTTCATAGAGAGCAACAAACTGTTTTTCTTGTAATTCTATCTGTGGAACCTAGATCCCAAGGGTGAAAACGCAGCTACCTGCTACACACGGTTGAAAATAGTAACAAAAATACCTAATTGTGGGATCTGATTTTTTTTTTGTGAGGATTTTCGCTTTACAACTTCCAGGAAAGTGGATGTGGGGATTGGAATATGGGATGCATCTCAGTTTAGTGCATAGATGCCCCTCTGAGAAATGACTTTTGATAGAGGATAAAAGGGGTTCTCTATCCTGACCATCCTCAGAAAAGAGTACAAAAACTGTAGCCAGTGCAAGCTCCTGAAAAATCTGCCTGACCTTATCTTTATTTATTGGCCTGAACTGTGAAGTTTAAGGATTTCTTATGCTTCTTTCTGCTTCAGTATCAGTTGAACGCTGTCTTGATACTTCTCGCAGTGTTTTCCTGGTGAAGTTGCTTTAGCCAGAAGCCCTGGGTGGTGCAATAGTTGCTGAACAGAGCCTGAAAAGCACGCGTGCTTATCTAGAGAGGCTCAAAATAATGATTTAAAAAGTACCCGTTGGTGCACACTAGCTGTTCTAAATGAAGTTTGCCATGCGATCCTCTGGTGACATGCAGTCGTCCTGCGGAATGGAGGAGAATCGGAAATGGGAATTAATTTCTGCCGTTTCGTTCCAGCAGCGTGCTCGGGCAGCGCTCTGGGCTCTGCCAGAGGGCAGAAAGCGACGGCAATTCTTGCAGGACTTCAAATGTTTGAATGTTGTGGGTAGGCATATTTTTCTCCAGAGTAATACATTGTTATATGTTTGCTTTTCCATCTATCTGACTAGTAATTATACACTAAGTGATTTCTGATCAATAACCAACCCAGAGCAGCAAAGGAGTTTGTAAACAGGCAACAGAGGAAAACTTTCCTCCCAGGCTTATCCCAAGTCAGCTTTACTGAGCTGTACGGTGATAGGGATGGAGTACAAAGTGGTTTAAATAAGGAGGTTTGTAATTTATTGCTTGGGGAAAAGTCTCTTCCTGCTTAGCTAGGCTTCCCACTATGAATCTTCCCACTGTGATTTGTGACGTGAAGGTTTTTTGCAGATTGATGTCTGGTGTCTCCTTCGTACTGAGTATACGTAGAAGCCTTTAAAATACGCGCTATCTGAAAGCTAAGAATCTGATTCTTGTCTCCCTGTTTTTTACAAAAAACATAGAGGAGACCAATGTACACCCAGAGGACTGTGTTACTGTCACACCCAAACCTTTTAAAGGAAGGGGGATTATTAACGCGTTACTTAAATGTAATTCCCAGTCCTGATTTATGGAGCGTGGGGGGAGTGTGTTTTTTACGACAGCTTCTCTCTCCTCTGTGGCGCTCCCTGGAAGGATGTTTTTAAGTGTAAAAAGGAGGAGGAGATCTCTTCAGTCGGAGCAGCCTATATCTGAATACCTCCTGTCCTGAAATAGTAGCTTTTGAAGGAGGATCGCTATTATTCAGAAACAGTGAAAGTGTGCCGTCTTTCTTTAGAAACAGAGATAGGATCCCTTCATCTACAGTCTTGGCAGATTTCAATGAAGTGAATAGGCACGCATTTATAAATCTCTATAATGGTATTTACTTCTAGAAAAAAAGAAACAGATCAATACTAGGGCTTTTTAATAATTAAAAATGTGTATTTCTGTAATCTCCTATTGATTTCTCCATTTATTCTTCAAGAGCTTGCAGAAGTCAGTAAATTTAGGGCTTTCTCCATGAGTGGCAGTTTGTGCTGCCTTTCCTTCAATAGTTATTACTTTTCTGCATGGCCTATCCATCATCTTGAGTGCTTTCTAATTTATTGTACGGATAATGTTGACAGCAGTGACATGGAGGACATACGCTGTGGGCTTGAAATGAAGACACCAGGATGTAGATTTCCTGACAGAAACATAATCTTTCCGTCTTCTGAAGTTAGCAATCTACCACTCTGCTTTGATTTATGGAGGGGGCTGGGTGGGAGAATGCTCCGTGAGGCTGGGTACAGGCTGGACTTCAGCGCCTCTCATCCCGAAATACTGCAGAAGCTTCTTGGATTATCACACCAGTTTTTATTCTTTCTTTTTTTTTTTTTTTTTTAATTATTCTGCTGATGTCTGTTTACATTTTCTGTTTGGACCCATCCTTGGTGCGAGTTCTGTGAAATCTCTGCAGGCTCTGACCTGCTCTGGTGTGAGTGAGGGCTGGTGGGAAGGAATCCCGATGGAGATGTTTGGCATGTGACTGCTAGGAAAGCTCTGTCAGCGCTTCTGGGTTGGAAAGACAGGGAAGGTCAAATTTTGCCTCTTTCCTAATCCCTAGAAGGGAGGTGCTGTCGCATGCTTGCTCGGAGAGCTGGAGTGGCAGGATTGCTCCAAGCGCGTTGTATCACCGCGAGTTGCTCTTAGGATCTGTGCTATACTGCAACAATTAAATTGCTTTTTTCCCCAGTGTCTTCTTTGCATAAGATTTAAAAAGAGAGTTTTCTAGAAGCATCGCAAATTGATTGACCTCTGATTACAGCTGTCATCTTCAGGGGTTTTAAACCTTATATTAATAATGTCCGTAATGTTTAGTGTTGTTTTAATTTTAATTAAGTAGATGAATGGTGGGCTGTAATTTTTAGGTTGTATGACTTACGGGTGAACAAACGGGAGTGAGACAGATAAATGTGAGTGGGAAAGAGATGCAGTGAACGGTAACGTACTTTGGTAGGAGCCCGCAATGTAGAGTGCGTGCTAGGAGGGAAATCCAGTTTCCTTGGCTCCACTAGCGTGGTGGTGGGAGTGCAGGTTTGGACTTACCGTGAGCTGAAGTGGTCACTATCTAAAGATTTATTGATCTTTTGGAATGTTGCACCCTGCGACCCTTTTTGTAACTGGAGCCTGTGAGTCTAAATAGTTCAGTTCTTGTGGCCCCTTCCATCCATCGAACTGTCTTTTTTCCTTAGTAGAAATACTTCAGAGTTTCTGCAGTTAACAAGAAATTGTTCTGGGTTTAGCCAAGAGTTGGCAATGACTATTCTGCCTACACTCCAGTTGAGAGAGATTTAACCAGGGAATTTTTTTATAGGTCTCTGTTCTCAAGCTGCTCCTTCAACTGATGTGTGGGGTACCTCTTCCTTTCTGTTTTTCAGATCACCCAAGAAGCTGGAGAGTTCATGATTACGTTTCCTTACGGTTACCACGCTGGCTTCAATCATGGCTTCAACTGTGCTGAGTCGACCAACTTCGCCACTTTGCGATGGATTGACTATGGAAAAATGGCAACGCAGGTAGGTGTCTGTTGGGATGAAGGCTTATTTCAAACCGCTCACGAAATACAAAGGAACAAACGGGAGACGTAACCTTAGGAGCAAAATGGAAAGTGCCTTTGTTTTGACAATGTGCTCTTTCATTTTGCCATGTTGCTGTTTTATGCCTGTTGATAATTTGTGTTATTTTGAGGGCATAGTAATGACTTTCTCAAGTGCTAGATGGTCCGTACACCTTGTGAAGAGGTGGTTTTGGGACTAGTAAGTTAGGATTTGTTTTCTGATGCATCCAGACTGCATTTCACAGTGAATAAGGTGAGTGATGTAACTGAATACAATTCATTAGGTACACACTGAAGGGGAAGGAATAAGCTGGAAATACTTTTAAGTTTTAATAAGACTGTGGTGATAACCTTCTGAAAATATCTGAATTTCTCTAATCTATTCACTTAAGTTTGAAGAGGAGAGTCATGCTGAAGTGACTTTGTGTGACTATTTCTCGTTGGGGCAAATTTCTTGGATGTTTTGTTACTTTTGACAGTTCTGAAGTCAGTGACGGTTTTCATGACAGCACGCGTACTGCATTCTCTTGTTTGTAAGTGTGAAGTGTAACTGATCAGCATGACTGATTCCACAGGATCTGTGAATTTTTAAATTGGGGATCAGTTCTACGTAGTCTTTGGGGAAAGGATAAATGATTACAGAGGGGGTAGTGTTTGAAAATTGCCCCAGATGTTCCTTTCCAGAGAGGCAAACTTAGTTTTCACTGTGGAATAGCATTTATAATATCTCCTTCGCTCATTTTTCTTGTCAGCTCAACTTAACTCTGTAGCTTTTGTAATGCATCCTAACGCTTTCTTCTGGACAAAACCAAGTCTGTTCAAAGTGGACTGCACGCACATCTGTGTCTCGGTCTGTGGAACGACGTGGTGATGTCTGGTTTTCCTTTGCAGCGGTTCATATTCTGAGAGCAGTAAACGGTAGATGATTACTGAATGGTGGCCCTGGGATCCTGCGGTCCATGGCAGCCCCCTCTTCAACCTGACACCTTCTCGCTGTAATGCCTTCGGTCATTTTTGAGCTGAAACTTTCTGCACAGAATTATATTCAGTAGCGATCAAAGTTGTGTGTTAATCAGCCTGAGTGGCCGCTTTGTGACTGATGTGAGTCCCTTTTTTTTTTTTTTGTTTCTGGAGGTTAGTGCCAGCGCTGGCACTGCAGGCTTCAAGGGAGCTTACAGAATCACAAAAAGACCCCATGCTGTTTCTTCCTATTTTTCCTTTTTAATAAGGGAACATCATTAACCCAACTAGAAAAGGAAGATGGTTGTCACCCCAGAGGACCTTTTTTCCTGATTTTTCCCGTCCTTGGTATTCTATATCCCCCTCTCAGCAACTGCAGGCAGGCCGTCTTTGACTATCCAATGCCACAATAATTGTTGTCTGAGCAGCTCATCCCACGGGAAGCAAGCTCAGCCCATCGGGTTCCTGAAAGTGTCTGCCTTGTTGGTTTTTTTCAGGTAATGCTCAGCCCACAGTTTAAAGGACTCCACTGTTAGCCAACAGATTTGGCCTTCGAGCTCTCTCCTTTTCTAAAATAAAGAAATAGATTTTATTATTTAATTTCTGCAACTACAGTGGTATAAAAGGATCCTCAGGTGGGCGTGCTAATGGCTGGGCCATGAAATATAAAAATGAAATATGCCATGAAATATAAAATACACCAACTCACTGTGCCAGTGGGGTGACACCTCTAAATTGCTAGTAATGGCAACAGAAAAATCCTCATGCTGAAAAGTTATGTATTTGTCTTCTCTGTCCCCAGCAATAGTTCAATAGTGAACCCTCCGTTGGTGTTTGTAATCCCTTTGTGTCCCACCGAGGCCGTAGCCCAGACTCCGTGGCAGTAGCCGTGGCTCCGGGGCCGGGTGGAGTGGAGTTGTGCCTTTGAGTTTGTTCTGGAGTTAAAGGGATGGTAAGAAAAACCCAGAACCATTAAGAGGCCTCAAAACAGCGTTAAGTGTCTTAAATGCAAAAATAGCCAAGCAAACTTGGTTTGAAAATTTTAAAAATCATGTTTGTCTGCTGTGACCTTGTATACCAGGTTTATCTGTAGCAAATGGTCATGGTATTATACCCCAGAAAATGGGGTTTATCATGGAAATTCTGACAGACCCTTAACTACAGCAGTGCCAGCAGGCACCACTCTAATATTAAAAGCAATTTTGGGTTCAGCCATGTGTTCACAAACAAGTGACATTTGGGAAGTGCAGTTTTAGATTGAGCCTCCATGCTTACATTGTTAAGCAGCGTAGCGTGAAATTACTGAACAAGCAGCATAGAGAGCTGTGAGCAAACCTAGGGAGAGAAAGTTGAAGTGTGGAAGGAGACGCCCAATTTATTTCCATTGCACTCGGTGACACTTGTCTGTTCAGAGATTTCCATTTAATATTGCCTAAACCACGCACTGCATACATGTTAATTAACCCTTTGATACCTTACTATCGGCTTCCAGATGAGGTGTGAATGCTGTTACACTGTAAGGGCAAAAGGTTTGTTTAAATCTCATTTTAAGTTAAACAGGGACTTAATGAAATATCAGCAGAGTGTGTGCACTCGAGCTGCCCGCACGTTTGTGGAGAGAGACATCCTGGAGCGTGTGATTTTTTGGTTAACTACTGCAGGTTTACTAAATTTTAAAAATAGGTATATTGATTTCTGTGCTCTCAGGGACAATTAGATTAGCCTTGCCCACATCAGAGCAGGGTTTTTTTTTCTTGTCACATACTCGTTTATAAAGTTCTTGGAAGCTCTCGACTGGGTGGCACTCTGCAGGTTCACACTCTTACCGTGCCGGAGCCGTCGGCTGGAAGGCGATCCGTCTCCTTTCCTCAGGTTAGCAATGCGGATAGCTTGTCCTACCAGTACCCAGGAGATTGGTGACAAGGTAAGGTTCAAAATTAGCTAGTTGTAACGTTCTCCTGGACATCATCCTGGGGATGAAATTTGGATTCCGCTCTACTGAGAGTGATCGATGTCAACAGCGTAACGTAAGAGAGAGCTCGCGCAGGAAGGTAATGGCTCACCTCGGAGAAACATAGACAGAGCCGTGCTAATTGCCTGCCAGATGGAGGAGATGTTCTGCTAACCACAGCAGAACCTGCCGAGGCTATAAAAACCACATAATAACCAGGCTGAAGCTTAAAGATCAACTTCGTAGACATTGGTTCTGCTCTAATCGTAGGATGAGGATCAGCACTGGTGGAATAAAAAGCAATGGCAGCGGAGTTTTGGAGGAAACTGGTAGTGGGTAAATATGCTTGTATCTGTGTAAACTTGTAACCGGCATTTACAGGTGCTTAAAAATTCAAGTGGAAATTGGTTTGGTGAATACCCAAGTGAATAGGTGAATACCCAAGTGAATAAACCAGCTTTTTGAGAAGCTAGTGAGAGGTTTTGGAGTCTCTTTCAGAACTGCTTAGGAGAAGTGGATGAGAAGGAACTGGAAGGGTGTATGTGTAGCAGTAACTAGGGCATGATGCTGGGCTTCATGTCTTTAGAAGGAGGTTGTAACTGTTGCTGACACTTAGCCTCTTATTGTAAGAACATACTGACCAGAACTTCTTTATTAACTAAATATAGGGCCAATACACAGAGATACATTTGTGCCTTCATCTGTGCCAGATGGCTCAGGTGGGCCATTTGAGAGCTGGTGGCTTTTGGCACATGTGTTACCACAAACGTTCAGCAGAATTCTTTGGTTCATCTCTAGGTTTGCCCTGATCTTGTTTGAGCTTTTTAGTTACAGCAGGTGCCAGCCTGGATTTGCTGGTCCCTCTAATAATTGCTCCTCCAGCCTCAGTGCTGAGTGCTGGTGTGTGACAGACAAAATTCATGTCATCTCTCATGATGTGTATAAATCCTCAGGACTGATTACTCTCTATTCTTAGCAAATGTCAATCTCCTTAGGTTCAGAGGAAGGGTATAACATTCTCCTTTACTTCACGTCTTTAATTATATGGTGGTGCACCACTGGGAAATAGATGTCTTGCCTACAGCTGGACATTGTGCCCAGAAGTGTAAGAATTAACAGCTCTGTAACTGTTATCCCATTTATTGTCAGTGTAAGTGTCTCCATCTGTCCTCAAGGAACCTTGTGTTGCAGCTGACTTCGTTCCAGTCAAGGTGACTTTGAGGCCAACCACAGCTTTCCTGTTCCACCTGATCTGTGGGAAATGCTCAGCAGGAACAGCACATCTGTCCCTCTTGTCTATGGGTGGGAGAGAGACCTTCAGTTCATCTTGGGGCTCCCATGGATAATCCCGGTGTGCTGTCACTAGGTCTTTCCAAATACGTGATGGGAATTCATTTCAGTATTCTTCGGGGAGATCAAACTCTGGCAGGGAATGCCTTTTTTTTTTCTTTTTTTTTTTTTTTTTCCTTAAGATGCAGTCCTGTTTGACTAACATGAGAATCAATCTGTCAGACTGTGCAAAGTAAAAAAAAAGATCAAGAAGAAATGAGTTAAAAGGGTTTTTCGTAGCTTTGGAAATCCTGGCACAATATTTCAGGAGTCAGCTGTAATGCAAATACTCTGCTTTAGACCTGAACATTACTGGTCAAAAAATACATTTGAGTAGGGGTGGTTTTATTTCTATATACTGTAGTTAATGTTTACCTGCATAGGCAGAGCCTAGAAAATTAGGGAGAAATATTTTCCTTTGCAATCCATAGTTGGAGTTCTTCAGTCATTTGTCCTCCATTAACTCTTCGTCGCGGTTGTTTTTTTTCGATTTGGTTGTTGAAGAAGGCCTGGCGAGTGAAAGGCTGTGAATGGTAATTTTCACTCCTTACCATCAGGGTTTTTCTTCTTTTTGTTTTGCTACATGAGCCTGCGGTTCCTTTCTGCGTTACTGGTTTGATTCACTTTGTTCCTGAAAACTCTTGGAGGCAACCATCAATGGACACAGGGTCTTAATAGCTGTGCGTTTGACTAAACAACCGTTTTAAACCCAGGTGTTTCAGTAAAGTGTCCTTCCTGAAGTCGAGGTGCCCTCTAAGTCTCCTGGTTTCAAAAAGACACTTTCAGAGTGTACAATTTTACAAGACATTCACGTGTACCTCACAGGTCGGCTTTTCTGTTTCTTTTGCAAACTGGACTGGAAATAAGTGGATGGGAGGGGAACAATTTCTTGCACTTTCGTTTATATTAATAGCAGACACTCCTGGATGATAACATCTGTGTTACTATCGGTTGACATTTTCATACCTTCATTTTATCTCCTGTTTACTCCAGAGAGAGTGCTGGAATTATCTATCTCAATATAAAATGGGGTCAAGTTGCCCTTCCTTCCCAAATCCTACATTTTTAGTTCTGAAATAAGTAACTTCCTCTCCTCCCGCGCAGTATTCCCGCACACCCTCTGCTCCGGCGCCGCTCGGTCCCGCTCTGCTGCTCCGTCCTTCCGCGGGGCAGAAGGGGAGGACACAAAAGACTCCTCTGTTTGGATTTTACCGATATACAAAGGCGTCTCCAAGAGAGGTGCCTTTTGGATCTCAGTCTTTTACATAGTTTATTGCTTCTGAACCCTCTCCTCACATTTTTTTTTTGTTGTAATATTGGAATAACAGATCTCACATTTACATTTGGAGTATTTGTGATTTAAAGTTGTCTAGCATATAATTTTCCTTGTAAAATTGCAGCTTACTTCTTACTGTTCAGGTGTTAGTAGCAGATTGTCTCTTAAAAGATGTCCTTATTTTCCAAGAAAATGAAATTCATGGGGTTTTTGCAGAAGCTCTGTGGTAATATTGTAAAATTGGTCTTTGAAGTAAGGGAAATCAGAATTGCATTTTTGCATTACTTTGCATGTATACCTTAACTGACTCTAATGAGACCTTTTAAACTTAGAATGCATAAAAAGTCTATTATGGAATTGCATTTCCATAGTTTATTTTTGTCAGACAGATTCAAAATTGCTCTTGTACAAAATCTTCCACCTTTTTTTTTTTACTTATTTTCTTCTATTATTTGTAAACATCCCTGATACCTTACTCTCAACAAAGCACTGATTCTGTGCAATAAAGAGGAATTTTTACAGTATTTTTCATGCTAAGATGGAAAGGAGACAGTTATTTTTGTGAAACTGTCTGGAGTTTTGTTTTCTCAGCCCTCTTCTGAGATCCTCTTCAGAAGTACTGATTGGGAGGTTGCTTGTCATCATTTTTGTTAATGAAGAAAGAACAATTATATTTCTGTCAGCAGAAAAAATACACCCTGGGGGTTTCCAGGATTTCAGTCCTTGGGATGCCCGGCTGGAGCTGCACCCAACGACAGACGTCCGTGCGGATGGATGAGCGCTAAGCAGGAACCTGCTGGGAGCCTGAGGAGGCCCCGGAGATGCTGGGAGGGCTGGAGCCCCTCTGCTGTGGGGACAGGCTGAGAGAGCTGGGGGGGTTCAGCCTGGAGAAGAGAAGGCTCCGCGGAGACCTTCCAGCCCCTTCCAGGCCCTCAAGGGGCTCCAGGAAAGCTGGGGAGGGACTCTGGAGCAGGGAGGGGAGCCACGGGACGAGGGGGAAGGGTTTGAAACTGGAAGAGGGGAGATTGAGATGAGATTTGAGGCAGAAATTGTTTGCTGTGAGGGGGGTGAGCCCCTGGCCCAGGGTGCCCAGAAAAGCTGTGGCTGCCCCATCCCTGGAGGGGTTCAAGGCCAGGTTGGCCGGGGCTTGGAGCAGCCTGGGCTGGTGGGAGGTGTCCCTGCCCAGGGCAGGGGGTGGCACTGGGTGGGCTTTAAGGTCCCTTCCCACCCAAACCAGTCTGTGATGCTGTGATCTTGCCTATCCCTTCTGGATGTCCTGCCCTTGAGAACGGGCATCTGAGGGACTACCTCCAGAATGTAATGATAAACCGTTAAGGACAGCAAATGGGACGTTTCTGCCTTGGGGCAGGTGTCTTCAGGCAGCTCAGCCTCCTTCTCTGCTCAGTGTTTGGGGTAACACTTGGAGCGCTGAACTGGGAAGGATCTGTTTTTTTTAACACAGATTTTTTTTAAACAGACTAGTCCTTTTTCTGCTACTCAGCCTAATTTACATTAGGTTAATTACTGCAAGGTGTAAAGCATGCTGTTCTTGACTTTTTGAACGCTGCTTAGTAATGACTTTGCCAGCTCCGGGTGACTCTCCAGGAGCCTGTGACGGAACCTGCCGGCTCTCTGGGGTGGAAAGCCGCCCCGAGCCCGTGCTGTCCTGGTGCTGCCGCGTTGACAGTCTCCCATTCTCTCCCTGCCTCACTAACCCTGTGATTTATAGCGCGGAGGTTGTGGTGTGCTTTGTGGCCGCAGTAAATAGCGATGTGAAGAATGTGCTCCCTGCAGCTTATTCGTTCGGCTTCTCTGTCACCCGGGAGTCCCTGATAAAGTCTCCCAGCCCCAATCATTCATGTGTCAGAGCGGAGGCTTAAGGGTCATCTGGCTTTGGGGATGCTGGTGTGGCAAGGCCATCAAAAATCCCTCTTAAAAGCTGCCGTAGCATTGTGCGTTCCTGTCCAGCTGGTGCTGCTCCGTCACGATTGCTTCAGGGGTGACACATGGGAGCGCAGACAGGAGGAAAGCAGAGCAGGCGTACTTCCACCTAGGAATAAATAACTAAATAGTGGGTTCTGTTCTGAATTGCGGAAACGGTGGACTCTGAAAGGCAGTGTAGAAGTTTAAGTAGTTGTGAATTGACATTATGCTTTCCCGTCAGGTACTTTCCTTTTGATGTCCTCCACAGAGATTCCTTTTGCCTCGACAACGTTTTTCACCCTTCTGCCTCTTCGCTTTGTGCATGAAGAACACTTTAAAAATAAAGCCCACTATTTATTATAGAGCATTGAGAATAGATTGCTTATTAACAGCCTCTTTTATTTTTTTTTTTTTCAGCTCCATTTTACTTCATTATTTGCCTTTCCTGATAGTCATGCTTCTGATTTTCTTCCAGCTTGCTTCCCTGGTGGCAGTGAGCGGCTTCAGGGTTTTCCTGGGGTGGCTCAGAGCTGGGCGCTTCCTAATCTCAGCCATCAGGATTCACATCTTGCTCCTGCTCGGTGCTCACCAGGCTCTGTCACTGCTCCCGAAATACCTGCAGGTGGGCCTAGATTATTCCAGGGAGGAGACAGAAGCGCCGTATTTGGTGTGCAGTTTTGCAGAGGGGTCTCGATTGCTGTTTCCTCAGCAAGGAGGAGCATCTTGCCTCCTTTATTTATACATCAACCCTCCCTTCGTTCTAAGTTCTAACATTTGGAGTTGCAAAAAATATATTTCAGCTTCGTATCCTTTTGAAAAATGTTACTGAAGAACACTTGTTATTAGCAGGGGAAAGAATTTCATTGTGCGCTAGAAGCAAATCTTGGGCTGTCACTTTAGACACCGACACTTCATATTGCACCACATGTAATTATTCATGTTTCTGCAAACTGCCTGTAGATCTCGGTTGTCGTACACAGACAAGGGATACAAAATGGTGGATTTTACTACTTCATCTCTTGGTTTACGGGTGTGTAACCCAGCACAGCGTTCGCTTTGCTTTTTAAAAGAAATGAATAAAAAGCAGACGATCAAACAGGAGGATAAAAGGATAACTTTAGTCACTTAGCAAGAGTTGTCTCGTGGGGCTGTCACTTCAGAGCTGTAGATCTTCCCCACGCCGCGTCGGTTCGTGCTCGCTGCTTGCTTCACGCGTGCCCTGCTGAAGTGACACGCTGTCTGCCGCCCAGAGAGCGCGCTGGTGGGCTTCTCTCACCCACCGCAGGTCTTGTGATGCAGAAGAAATAATACCTTGGGATAAGCTCAGAATGATGTTCGCTACATCATAACCACTGGATAAAAGTCTTATTTTGTTTATCCCCGGTGCTGGAATGAGTCTGTCAAAACAGGACTGGTTCTTCATTGAACCCCCCGCCTGGCGTGCTGCCGGGAGCACTGAATTCCCTTCTGTGCTCTTTCAGCCTTATCGGAGACACGGACCTCGGGACCCCCCCCCGAGGTGATCCTCCCCCCGCCCCGCGCTGTGGTGGTGTTTGTCTTGCAGCAATGAGGATTGCGTTTATTTGAGATAGATTCGGGAGTCGTCGGCATCCTTACAGGTGCGGTCTACAGAATAGGCAAAGATAAAAAAGAATTCTGGCAGAGGTTGCAAAATAGCTTTGCCAAAAAAGAAAAAAAAAAAAAAAAAAAAAGAAGAAATAATCTCTATGTGACGTATCAGCAGAAGCCTGATGCCGGTTGGGATAGGTTGTTATTTTATTTGCCTAAAACAAAGCATGTCACATAGCATTTTATATCTTGAACCAGAATCCTTGTTCAGAATGGAGAGGAGCGGGGTAAATCTGACTCCCCAGCTAACGCCACTTGCCCGACTCCTCTGCCCACAGAAACCGGCACGGAAGCTGAGGAAGCAAGTTAAGGAAGCTCACAGACAGCGTGCCCTGCAGCCGGGGACCGGGGGAGGCCTTGGAAATCTTCACCTAATTGTTTTGTTTATGAAACTCTGTAGAGGATTTCCAGTGGGTTTCCTAATGAACTGGTTTGTTGTTGAGACTTAGGGCAATGCTGGTAATTACGCTAGAAACAGGGGGTCAAGACTCATCTTCTTTCCCACAAGCTTTCAACTACCAACCATTAAACACACAAACTATCCATTTTATGTTCTTCTCCTCAGTTTTAACTCCTCATTTGCTTGTGGAATACCTGCCGCTCCTCTTTCAGGCACTTTGCCATTTGCGTGCCTTTGTCACGTTTGAAGCCTTGGCTGTCAGCGTTGGCGTCGATGTCCAGGGTCCCAGCGGAAACGGAGCCTTGGGCTGAGTGGAAGGAAGATTAACCCGGAGCCCAGGCGGGTTTGTTCTGTCGTACTGGGTAACTAGGTCTCAAGTAAGACGTATGTAATCCGGTAACAAACTGGATAGCTGTTTAGGAGTATTGTACTGGGAGGACTTGGTGTTTCTCCCAACAGCTTGAACTTTATACCTTGTCCAGGGAATTTATGGAGAGGAGTTCAGGATAGCTGTCTGCGTCAGCAATACGTGTTCCTGGAATATACAGCAAGAATTTCTTATCTGCCTTTTGAATGTAACCATCTTTCTTTCCCAGTAACTTGCTTTTAGGCTTCATTGTTACGAAAAAGCGGTTAGAAAAGCTTTAAGCAAAGATTGTGGTCTGGCATTTAATGATGGCATAATAGCTGCAAGAACTTCAACTTTGAGCGTGTTGGCTTTTCTTACATTTAAATTTCCATTAAGGCAAAGCGAGAGGCCAGCTGAGTCTTACACAGCTGCGCAGAGGGCCCCGATCTCATCTAAATGTGAGGGGCTTTTCCAGGGGAACCAGAGGTGCCAATTTACATACATCATTTTTGTGACTGTTTCTACTTAAGGAGAAGGGTTATTTTACATTAACTTTTTATATGTTATGGAACAGATGGGTTCAGTTTAGTGTTAATATCTTGGAAGTGAGGGAAATATCCTTACAAAAATGACACTGAGGGTTGAGGTTGAATGGGGCTGCATTTTTCTATATATAATTTCATTTTATTACTGCAAGGAGACAGTCTTTTTATTTGGCTGTTATTTTATATAGACCTATTGGTGTTTTTATTTTAAAAAAATTGCAAATAAGATAACGGTTACGCATTCAGTAGCCACAAATTTCCCACTATAGGTCTTTGAGTTATAGTTGATGAGACAGGGTTCCTGGTGTGGTCAGATATTTTGCCACAGTCTCCAACTTGAGTAGCAGATAATAAAATAATAAATAGAGGAAGAATGTTGGGTTTCTGTGTTTGAAAAGCGTTCACTGGGTGTATTTCCTCATAGTATTTTCGTATATGCTTAGATTGTAAGTTGCCTTTGCATGTTCTTATCCTGTATGGTGAACAAGGTCATTAGCTTATGAAAAAGGAGAGATAAGGCCAGGAAAAGCCTTCAGAAAATGGAACTAATTAAGTTCCTGCGGATTTGGTGAATACGGAGGCTCCTCTTGGCTTCTTGCAGTTCTGGGTCTCACATCCCTTGTAACCCTAAAACTGGTTTGATTTTTGTTTTGGTTTTTCCCACACCCATTTTCAGAACTTGCAGTTGACCCTTGGACATCCTGGTTATGAATATTCTGTTGTTTGTTCTGGTTATTCTGTCGCTCTGGCAGCCTCGCTGTTCCTGGTCTGGCTACCAAGTGGGCGACCATAGAGCAGAGACATGAAGATATTTGATTAGATCTCAGAGTTCCTTACATTTCTCAGCTGTCATTTTGACCTGACAGGCGTATCCTTCATGTTGCCGTTTAGTCACGGTCTGTGCTTTGGGTGACCCCATCGCTCTTAAATCTTTCGCAGGTTTACTGGTACGTGGGAGTCCTGTGAGTACCTGGATCGGGGCTTCATGGTTCGGTTTTGCCTCACATAAAGGAAATGAGGTTTCGTATCTCGCCTTAGTGGGGGTGTTTCAGTGTAGGCATGTAACTTTTATTTTTTGTGTTTCTATAAAGTTCTATAATGGAATATGAAAGTGTTAGAATATGAGAGGGGAAAACGGAATATGGAAGGACGTGTTCTGCAGCAATGAGGATGGGGAGAGGCAGCGGCGGGGGCGTAGGCATAGTGTCTCCTAGGAAATACGTGTGTTTATGACCACAATTAAATGCTTTGAAAGAAATATGACCGTATATGGAAGGGGAGGCAATAGGTGGAAATGGATACTGTTGACAGGGAAACACAAGCTTGCTATTTTTGACCTGCTGTAATGGAATACGGCAGGTAATTAATTGCAAAGGAAATTTCTTGCCCTTCTGTACCCACTTTCTCCTCCCTCTCCCAGCCATCACACACACGCACCTTCCCTCTTGCACTTGTACTGGAAGCGTCTGCTGTATTAAGCAGTGTCAGAGGGAAGGGTGTGGGAAAATACCCTGGCCATTACGGGAACGTGAATGTGACACAAGTGCAGCAGCTGAGGAAATACAACTGCGTGGTTCAGAAGGAGCCCCAAAGGAAAGAAGCTTTGTAAATTATTCATGGTTTCTAGTGTGAAAGCAATAAAATTAAATTAAAATTGAAATATAAACATCCATCACATTAGATTTGTGTAAAGAAATGAACTTGGCCACGGCAGGTTTCTGGTGGTGTGGTACGCTGTGATTGCAGCCCAGTGCCATCCCCCTGAACAGCATCCAGATAGCTCTGTATGTGGTTTCTCGATAAGCTGCGTATACTTCGTGTTTTTGTGAGACTCTTAAGCTGGCGGTGGCTGGAGACCTTTAGACCCGTCTGACTCGGGATTTGCACCACTCGATTTGAAGGCATTGACATCTGCGTGCAGCAGCGTGTTGGTTCTAGGTTAGGATCGGAAAGTGGACTGATCTCCTTTTAAGCCGTTTTTCATAGTCTGTAAAGGCAGAGGAGGTCAATCTCCATAGCTCATTGATGGTGTGTGCTGTGGGATGCTCTTCTGTATTCCTTTTCGTAGCAGCGCACAGGTGCTTTTAAAATTTCTTTAGGAAAAGTGATTGAAAATCTGCTCAATACAAATCCCTTAAGCCAGTATTGATGGAGGTGCCGGTGAGAAGCTTCTGCCTGGCCAGGAATTTGAAGCATGAGTACCATCTGTGCTCCTGCCGGTCTTCGGCCAAATTGCATTTCCAGCCTTTCTGTCCTGCGCTATTTTTCATTAAATGAATTGAGTTTTCCTGAAAGTGCCTGTCCATAAATACTCCTTCCCACTCAGCGTGCTGGGGTTATTGCGGCTCTCCCAGGCAGAGCAGAGCAGAAGGCAGCCAGCGTGCTCTGCAAAATGAACATCGGGAGTTGGGAGGGAAGTGGGACGGCCAGGAGGGGTACAGAAGGACTCTCTTCTCTCTCATTCAGTGGCTTCTTAACTGGGGCCATAAATCTTTTAATAATGGTAGTGAAAAATGAAAGGAGAGAGGGGAGAAGCGAGTTTAATTTCATGCATTTCTGCTAAGAGAAAGGATAGAGTAGTTTTGAAAAGGTGTGGAAGAAGGGTGAAAAAAAAGTCCTGCAAAGTGACTCTGATTCTCTCGTCCTCCACTCGAAGCCGAAAAGCAATTCAGTGCCAGCGCACAGCAAGCAAAGCTTTGCACCTTAGCGCAGAACTAAAGGGGGCTCAGCTTTCCACATACAACTGCAAAGCTGCAGCCTCAGGCGGGCGCTGGCGTATCGCGGTGTCCTTTTCAGTCCCGCACCTTCTTCTGGGTTAAAAGTTGATGAAGACTAGGTGCTCGTTCGGGCTGATATCTGTGTCCTGGGTGAGAATCCTCTTGCTGGACATGGTCTGTCAGTGCTGTGCTTCGTCAGAGCAAATGGACGTCCAAGTAAAAACACCTGGAAGTTGTCTTTCTATAGGCGTGTATGATGGCAGGGGTGTAATTCCAGAGGTTAATTTTAATGACCGTATGCTAGTTGAAATGAATAATGCACATTTTCTTTGGCTTAGGCATATGTGGTTTAGATGCAGAATGTAGTTATTGTTGTAGCCTTTTTTATTTCTGTACGCTCCTGTGAAGGATTTATGTGCAACGTCATGATGTATAATTATGAAGTTTAACTGCTTTGTTCACTGGGTTAGTCTTTTGTTCCTTTAAGGCTTTTTTCCGTTATGAAGTGATACTAATAATCTCTTTTCAGCCTGAGAAACTCCACAAGAGTCTGGCTAATGGAGGGAACGTAGGTTTGAGATCAGACTCAGACCTGGTCTACATTGGCCAAAGTTATTACTGTCTAGAGACTGTAAGGCAGGAGATGAGAGTATGCTGGGGGTCAGTCACCAGAAAGGTTTAGCTTGGTCGATGGGCTTAGACGGAGAAGAATATTCTTGGGAACAGAGTCTCGAACTGCCCTCCGAGAGTGTGGCAGCTTGTGCTCTCTGGTTTTGCCGAGGGCAGGTAGAGTCAAGCTTTCCATTCCGCTGAGACACCCGCCTGTGCGCCAGTGCAAACCTGTACTGCAGTAACCCTCCACAGGCTTTACGGACAAAACCAGTAGAGCGTTAGTTTGCCTCTGGAGAAAGGCAAACTCGGCTGACGGAAAGTCAAAGCATTGCTGTGATCTGATGTGACGTTGGTGTCTGGATCTCTCTTGCAGTGTACTTGCCGCAAGGACATGGTGAAGATTTCCATGGATGTCTTTGTGAGGGTTCTGCAACCAGAACGTTACGATTTATGGAAACAAGGAAAAGACATTACTGTCCTGGACCATATGAAACCTACAGCCCTGACTAGTCCAGAACTAGATGCCTGGAATGAGACAAAGGCAGAGTTGAAGGCTAAATTGCTTCGCAGGTAAAGAGGGGAAAAAAAAAACAAACCAACAAACAAATGTTGTGTCTGAGCACTGTGTTTGATTTTAATTGCTAAGATTTTAAATGCTATAATTCTTAGTTTAGGATAGGTTTTGGTTTTCCAGTTCCTCTTGTATTTTTTCTGGGCTAATGCGCTTCTCATTGTTCTGCTGCCTTTAAATATTATAGAAGCACATGTTCTCTGAAAGTAGGACACTGTGTGCCCCCTCACATCTCATCTCTTATCCTGGAAGACAAAAAATCTATAGTAAACATTTAGAGCTTCACTTATCAAAAAGCAGAAGTTAAAAAAACCCCATCAATTGCAAAAGGGATTTTATGCATGCCTTTTTGGGCTTTCTTTGATATCTGTATTAATTTCCTACAAGTTTGTGGGTTTTGTGTGCTACAGCATGCGTGAATTGAAAATTTGGCATTCTAACCTTTTACTGTTGGGATCTTGCTTTATAGGATAGGAGATGAGGAAGAGGACAACAAACACCGGTACGTGCCTTCCCTCATCAACTTAAATGACTTCATTCTCTTTCCTGTCAAGTTTCTTAAAATAGTAACTCTGAAAGTGTGTTCCTTTTTCGGTTAGTTATTTCATGTCTGCTTCCTTGAAAAAGGGCACAGAAAACCCTCGGGTGTCGAGGTTTCGCAGAATTCATCTCGGTTTTGCGTAGTTTTCCAAGATTTCCTCTTGCATCACTAGAGAACCTCAGTTGTGTCATCTCATCCCTGTTCTGGTTTTCCGTTCTTGAGTGTGCAGTTAATCTAGTGAGTTAGTAGTGATGCATAATGATTAACTGGTTGTGGATAAAGGTAACTGGTCACCAAAGCAGGTAGTTAGGAAAACGCTGCTGCTGTCTCCAGAAGGTGGAATGGAACTAGAGTGTTTTAGACATGGGCTGCCAATGGGAGAACTTCCCTTCGGTCACCGAGCTTGAAGAAAGAAACTCTATATTTGAGGAAACTGAATTATCCTAGGGCTTTAGTGTACGCAGATGTGAAGTGTGTGCCCTTCCATATGCTCCCTCACCCTTCTTTACATCGCTCTCATTCCTGCGCTGCCTGTTAGACGACGTGCCTGCAGTGTGGCCCGTTTATCTCCTCCTGCTCTCATCTAGTGTTTGTTGAATTTCTGGTGTGAGTGTTGGCAGTGTCTGGAAGTTGTGCCTCTTCATCCAGATGCAGTATTCCGCTTGTAATTTCAGTTCCGATAGCAATTCTTTGATATCCAGGAAAAAAGCTTTAAATAGACTTTAGGATTCTCGGGTTATCTTTGATAGCGACCTTGAGAAAGAGTTTAAAAACTATTGACCTAAAAATTTGATGATAGCTGATTTATTTAGGCATTCTAGCAAAGAAAAAGCTAACATACTAGTAAGAGTGTCTGTCTCTCTCTAGCACTAGTGTTTATTGTCTTCCAGGAGTTTCCAGTCACCCGCTGTTGCATTGGGCTGGTGGTCCCGTGTCTTGCCTTTTCTACGTGAAATGATTTGTCTATTATTTTACAAATGCTGAAATGGGAAAGTTTGTTCCCCACTAAACCCATGCTCCAAAAGATATAACAAATAGGGTATTTGGGCAGATAACTGATCTTCCACTCCAGAGGGTTTATTTCTAAAACGTTTTCAACGATTTCTTCTACAGTGAGCTTCAGGGAAAGCAGTGTAGTCTCAGAGTCAGAAGGTGTGATTTCTGCCCCATGGGCAGTCACTGTGAACTCCAGTGGGTCCCTGGATCTTTTTCTTCCACATCTGGAAACTGGAAATCTCTTTAATAGCTTATGGCTATGAAGGGTTACTTATATGTAATATTTGCACAGTGTAAGGTACTGCATGAACACCAAGGATTATTTTTCCTCTGCTTAGCAGAGAAGCCTCTTTCTTAACCTGAGCTATTGCAAAGCATCCTTATGCTTTTTTTTTTCCTTATCCATTCATTGCTTCCGAGATTATTTCAGTATTATCCTGAAGCAGGTTTGAAGCTGTTGAATACTGCTTAGCAGTAGTCTCTCTCTTACGCTTATGTTTTGGAAAGACATAATTTTACTTGAAGACTGACTGTTCTCAGCAGGATGGACTTTACTGGAAAAATGGGATTCACCTCTGCCCAAACCTCTTCACAGTTGTATCTACTTATTTAAGTCACTTTGTGGTCTGTTCTTCAAAGAGTACAAACGCTGCGCTTTTTTGCCAGCTCTCTTGGAAAACGTAGCTTTTAAACTCTGCAGGGAGATATGTTATTTCTTCTCTAAGGTCATTCATACTTAGTTACCTTGAAAAACTCAACTTTGTTTACTTTATGGCTTCAGCGAGAGACTGTTTTAGTGTAGTCCACAAAAAGCCCATTTCTGGTACGCGACTTATGTCAGATACAGAACATCTTCACTCTGGGAACGTACAGCCTTCATCTTGTGGTTCTGGAAGCACAGTTTCTTTAAATGATGTGCTTTCTGCCTCTCCATTTTCCCACAGCTTCAGAGTGAGAAGAGCACTGCAAAAAGATCTTTTTTATCTACTGTGAGTAAAACTCTGTGATTTAATTTTTGCCTGACATTTCTACACCACGGGAATAAACACACACTTACCTAAAAATAGCTTGTAACACTTGATTCTCCTCCGATGCTTTCTTCACCAACTATGGAAAGTTCCAGCTGCAACGGAGAAGTCTTACAGGTTTATCTCCTCCTCCCACCTTGCTTTTCCCACACAGAGGAGGTGGCGTGTACTTCGGAGAAGGGTGAAGAGAAAAGTTGATCCTTCTGAGTTCAGCTGTGTGTTCCTGCTAATGAATGTCTTGCAGGTGCGAAGTTTAACATCTCTGCTTGGAGGGGCTACCATATGGTTAGAGTCTAGCAATTATAAATCACCTGGCATATGGATCAGCTTTCTTTTCTATTAGTCATTCATCTCTGGTTGGATTTTTTTCTTCCTTCTTTGTTGGTTACCTGATTAAGGGCTCTTCATTGTATTCCAAATCTAATTAGTAGCTGAGTTTCCGGGCTCTGAAACTTCTTCTGGGAAGCTGAATTTCAGCTTTTCTAGTATTTTGGGCCGATGAATGGAGTGCGATTGCATTTTACAGTTTGTTACACCATGGTAGAAGCAAGGGCCTGGAACAGGGAGGCCATATGGAAAATGCTGTTTTCAAAAAAAAAATCTCTGCATGCTAAAAATGGTATAAAAATTGCAGGTCTCTGTATCAGTCTCTTTTGAGAGCTTGTTAGACTTAAACCCAACATTCAAGGAGCTATTTGATAGATCCTGTAAAAAAATAAAATAATTCTACTGGGTCTGGCTGGGATGGAGTTAACTTTCTTCGTAGCAGCCCACGGGACCATGTTTGGGGTTTGTGGGTACAACAGTGCTGATAAAGCACCGAGGTTCTGGCTCTTGCTGAGCGATGCTTGCCCGGGGTCAAGGCTTGATCTTTTCCCCACTCTGCCCAGTGAGTGGCCTGGGGGCGGGAGGGAGACTGGGAGGGGACGTGGCTGGGACAGCCAACTCGAAGTGGCCAAAGGGATATTCTATACCTTAAAACGTTACGCTGAGCAATAAAAACTGGTGTAGAGGAAGAAGAGGGGGTGGCTTCCAAGGTGGCTGTTACTTGGAGACTGGCTGGGCATTGGGCTGCCTGGGGGAGATGGCGAGTGGGTTTCCTTTGCTTATGGCTTTCGCTTTTTATTCTTTCCTCTTTTCTTCACCTGTTCAACCGTCTCTGTCCCAACCTAAAAGCTTTCTGGCTGTTGTTCTTCCTGATTTCCCTCCCTGTTCCCCTTGAGAGGTGGGGAGTGAGTGCGTGGCTGTGTGGGTGCTTGGTTCCTGACCAAAAGACATTGTCCTGACTTCTGAATTTGCATTTTTCTTTGCATTGTGGCTACTGTAATCTCTTTGTCTTAGTGGCGTTGACTCTTTAGAAGGAACAGCATTGCTGTTGGCTTGGTGGTAGTAGTCTGGTCATATTAATAATGCAGTTTTTTTTAGTTAGACTTCTTCATAGGCCTTGGACCCTGTGAATTATACTACTGAAAAACTATAGACTGCCTATTGATTACGCTTTATGTATTCATTCTACTCTGGTTTTAGAAACTGGCAGTGCTGGGTGGTTTTTCAGAGCTGGAAGATGATGCTTTGCAGACTTCCATCAGTTCGCCAAAGGGAAGCACGTACAGAATGAAAAGAAACAATAGAACGGAGGCAGAGGATGAAAGGAAGATTTATAACAAGTTTTCAACTGTATTTTGAAATACAAGCAAAATAGATTTACAATACAATTAAAATCATTCTAACTGCAGCTCGTGAGCTTACATTAGTAATGGTAGGAAAAAGCTCGTCAAGAAATCGGGACAATTAATGGCTGCTGTGAATGGATCTTAAGTGTTGCGTTAGGCAAGGTTCATCTGTTTCCTTTCAGATATCTGTTTTGCCCTGTAGCTATTGTTAGCTACCTTGTGTTTTCTCTCCAAAGAAGATCCTTTTGTTTTGTATTCCGCTTTTTAAGTCGGTGATCGTTTTATATATTGAAGGCCGTTCTTTTATGTCAAATCACACTTTTGTACTTCTAGGTCTCACAGAAAAAGGAGTCAGCCCAGAAGACATAAAACAGAGGATCAGAAGTCTCTCGGGGATGTCATGGCTATCGAAACTGCCTTGGAAGACGTGAAAGTAAAAGAGGAGCTGAAAAGAGGCCCAGATCTGGAGGAAGAGGAGAGAAGCAAAGTGATTGAGGGAGAAGGTGAGGGCCCCGCTCGCTGATGGCAGATCGCTTCAGTGAAGAACTGGAGCAAGCTATCTCTCTGAAACACATTTGTAAATAACTTGTCTGCTGTTGTTTATTTCTCTTGAAATATCAGTGGAGTCTTACCCAATATTAGATCTATGCTCACTGAAATACACCATCATTTACAGCAGCAATTGATTTTTCCCTCTCTTTAAGGATTCAGTCCAAATAGCTTTCTTGGCAGGGCTTGAGATTTCTGCCAAAACTATTACAGGTTTGTAAAAATATATATTACGGGAGGAATATTTTTAAATATTTCATAGAGAAACAAATAAATATATTTTGTGTCCTACTCTGAAAAGGAATGATTTGTGCACTCTCTTGTGCAGTTAATCTTCCCCCTTTCCCTCCCTCCCCATTTCTGACAGAGGCTGTGAGTAAAGGCAGCCGTAGGTTGTGTGGGATCCGCAGCTGCTGTGGGAGTGCAAGTTGCAGATTTGGTTTTCTTCAAGTCCAGCTGTAGCAGGGAAGCTTTACAGCTTGCTTTGCATGGCTGAAGTTAATACCAGTCCATGACAACTCCCAGTCCTTCATGATTCCTTCTGCCTATGGTTCGTCCAAAGGCCTGACCACAGCTGTCTTGCTGGAGGCTTTCTTTGTGATACTTTTTTTTTTTCTCTTGGCTGTGTATGAAAGATTGCAGTTCTTACTGGGATTCGGCTGCTTCTTCCCCCCCCCTAATGTGCGTGGTTAAGTAGTTGATGTGTCTATGATGCACTCTTTCTCTTTGAGGCACTCTCCAGCATTTCATAAACACTAGTGAATTCATTTTCATATATTATCATAGAATCACAGACTGGTTTGGGTGGGAAGGGACCTTAAAGCCCACCCAGTGGCACCCCCTGCCCTGGGCAGGGACACCTCCCACCAGCCCAGGTTGCTCCAAGCCCCGTCCAACCTGGCCTTGAACCCCTCCAGGGATGGGGCAGCCACAGCTTCTCTGGGCAACCTGGGCCAGGGGCTCACCGGCCATGCAGTCCAGATATTGTACCTATCCATAATTTGTTTAGTATTTGAAGAAAACTGAGGCTGCTAACCGTTTGGAGAACCTTGATGATGGTCTTCAAAGAAATCTGTGGAAGCTCTGGGGAAAGAATTGGGGTCGTTGTTCAGTTCCAGAGTCTCTCTTAGCTAGGTGGTGTATTTTCCCTTTCCATGGGAAATAAGGAGTTTGAAAATCATTGTTGTACGTAGCAGGAGTAACACGGTCCAGATAGTTAATTTCTATTGCCCTAAGCATGAAAGTGCCAGCGGTGTGTTAAATGGTATGCCCTTAGCTCTTGTACAAGTTCAACAGTTGATGCTTGTAATAAATGGCCCGAAATGCTGATATCTCTTTGGAGACAAGAGATAAGTGACAAGGACAGATCTGAGATCATTAGAATGGCAGAGGAACAATAAAAACTCTGTTCTAGCCGAATAAGTTCCAAATCATACACTTAGACTATGTGTTAAGAGCTCTTTAACTGTTAGCACAAGAGGGAAGAACTGACTTTCGGCACGGTTGCAGAAAGTGTCACTAGAACTGGACTGTTTGCTTTGCAGCTTCTGCGGGGTCTAGTGCTCAGCGTGACTGTTGGCAAATACACAAGTTTCCCAATGCAATATAGCAATTAAATAGCACTGAATTCTCTCGTTTTCCACATCCTACTGTCTGCGTTACCTCTCGCAAGTGTCTTACAGTTTCATCTCGCAAAAGAAGATAGCATCTATTTGGATGGCCCTGCTCGTGGCAAATTAGCTTCCGCCCTCCTTCACTTCCTTTTTCTTTTCTTCTGTTTCTAATTTGGCTTTATTTTCTACTTACACCACAAAAATGACCTAGAGAAGGAGGAAGGATGAGATTCGAAAATAACCATTGGTAGCTTCGAAGTAGGTCTTATGCTTCGTGTTGGTGATTTGGACTAGTTGAGTGTTAATAACTTGAGGTTTTCAGGGTTTCTGACCCAGATACCTTACGTTGTTTTCTTTTGGTTTTTATGACTCAGCTTCATATTCATAATTTATGATGTTGCTATTAATGCATTGAGAATTCTTAGCAGGTTATCTTGGGAGTTGAAATTAAAAAGGAGAGATTAAGCTCGGCTCTTCTCTGGGTGTGATAAAGCAGCATAAACACCTCCCGTGAGTCAGCAGGTGTCACTTGGGCTGCAGACCAGGTCTCTTACGCGAGGATTCTGTTTATTCTTTTTTTAACAACGTGAGGAGAAGCAATGATGAAATGCCTAACTGCAAAATGGTTGTGTGTTATTTTCCACCACGTTTCATGAAATGCCATTCCCACGTATCCTCCTGAGTGTTACAGTTGTACACTAAGTACATGATTACATGAACTAATACTCTGATCAAGACACCAGTAAACCAGAAATGAAAACTTCTCTGCTGTTAACTGTAATAGCAAATTGGTGCATAAACTGATTTTCAGGTGACCATTTGCTACGTGAGGTTTTTAATTCAGGCAAGATCTCAAGAACTGGCCGTTAGCCAAGCGGCTCGTCTCTCGCTGGTTTTTCTCCAGCATTGCTTAGTCTGGCAATGTGAAGTCATTAAGGGACGAGACCGTTTAATGCGATGGAAGGATTATCAGGAAACAATGTCATAACACAAAAGTTTCTCTTGGAGGCTTTCTGGACTTTTCTAGCATCGTGTAGAAAAAATAGAGCCTTTTTGGAAATCTGCTAGCAGTCACTGTGGCCATCTGCATATTTGTAGCATGGGCTGTACGAAGTTCTGATAAAATCCCAGCAGACCCAACTCCTAGAAGCAAGTAGAAGGTGTTTTCCTGCCATTTTCTTCGCTGCTCCTGTACCTGTTGGCATGTGCTGTTGGCACAGGGGATGTACGGGATCTAATGCCGGGATGTAGGCGTTGCTTTAGGGTAATATTCTCCTCCTAGCAGTAAAGTAATGCTGTTTCAGTGAAAACGTGAACTCCGTGTTTGGGAGGAACTTTGGGATGGTGGAATAGTCTTTGTGATTGCTTCATCTACCGCACAGTCTCCTGTGTGGGTTAAAGGAAGACCCTTGAGTGCAACTGTTAGGCAAAGACAGACGTCTTCCCGAAGGACACGGTGCTGTGTTAGAGGGACGTTCTGGCACAACTCTCCAGCTTTCTGCTGCGCTTAGTTTCATCTTATCTATGCGCTCGTGCTTCTGCTGATTAATAAGTCTAATTTACAGTTGCTTTTTGAGCTGTTGACAGTAAAACTTATTTAACTAACGTTATGGCTAATTTCCTGACGCAGAAGTCCGTCTCTAATGGTCTTTGCCCGATACCAGGGGATATTTCTCTCACAGGTAAAGTCCATGCTCTTACAGCAGCTTTTCATAATCTCATTGGTGTACGGTCCTGTGTGAACTCCGTATCATATTTCAAATTATCTCTAGACAAGCGAGTTTCCGTGCCTTGAAAACCCACTGTCATGCTGCAGTTTCCCGCATGTACTAGCTCTGCTCCTTGTGCCTTTCTTCTTCAGTGGAAGGACAGCGGATCGGCATTCCGCTGTTAACACACCGTATTGATTTCTGCGTAAAGATCCCTTTCCTTTCTAGAAGTATTCATGATAGCCAGAGAGGGACTTTGAATTTTATCTCACTTTTTTCCGGCTTCTGATTTTACAGGTTCACTTGCAGACTGTTCTGTCCATCTTAATGCAAAAACTTTTAAACAAAGTTCTACATGCCAGCTGCTGTCAAATTACCCATTTAGAAGTCAGTAAAGCCGGTGAATGGCATTTGTTTTGTTGTTGGGTAGAGAATTCTCTGAGTGTGTAGAGAGTAAATATGATCTGGTTTTGTGCAACTGGGGAAAAATGCAATTTGCCTTTCATTCGATACGTTTGTTTCTCTAAGGAAATTCAATATTCCTTTCTCTGTGATAGAACAAACCAGTTTATTTGAGGGACTGCCTACACAAGTACGACGGTAACTCTTTGGGCTGGACCTGTTCCCATTTTTATAAATTTGTGTAAACAAAGTCATTGGACTAGACTTCTGGGAAATGTCGAGGTTGAGGTATCCCCTAGAAGATTTCAGCAGGGATTTTAGCACTTTATTGTGGGATTATTCACCTTCTCTTTTCAGACCCTTCCTCCTGCAGGTACCTTGTTATTGTGCCATGGTTTATCTGATTTTCTGTTTACTGGGTCTGGCTGGTCAGCTTTGGTTTAGTCCTTAATGGAGGAGTCTGAGTAGGTTGGGATTGGTGAGGCAGCATTGTTAGGGTGGGTGTCTTCCCTTGCCATCAGCCCTCCTCCCCATCCCGCTAGCGGGAAAAGGGCCTTTTGCGGCAGAGTCATCTAGTCATAGCATCTGGAGGTGAAAAGCAATCTCTTATGAAATAAATCGAGCACTAGCGTCTGTCCGTGGAGCAGCTATTATTTACTTTGCCCTGAGTGAACTGATAACTTCATTCACGAAGTGGGGGAAGAGTCAGCAAAGGGAATGTACATCATTTTAGATGGAACAAGGCAAGACATGAACACATCTCCTGTCCTAACCTAGAGACACTCGCTCGGTGGCCAGTAGGAATTTTAATTACTGCTGTAAAATCTGACTGTGTGGATCTTTTAACAGAGCTATATTAGGAAGATCGGTGGGGAAGACATTTATGGGTTGTTACTTGCCTCTGGTAACAATATTGAGATGTCTAGCTGTTCAGGAAGTGTTTTTGTTGTCACAGCCGTGCGAGAGACCTGCAAAACCATGCAGATAAGATGAATGACCGTAAGGTAGGAGAAACAAGGACAAATGGAGCAAGTGTTAGGAAAGGATATCTCAGTAACGAGCGCTGGCATGGTGTCCGTAATAGGCTTAGTTCAATGCTGTGCTTGATTTATGTTTTAAAGGCATCTTTTTAAAAGACCTTACAGTGGAAATCTTTTGGTGATAATGATTCAGGTGTCTTTGTTCAATTCTTCATTTCCCAGGGCTGTTCAATGCATTGACACCCAGATAAGGGCTGTGCTTGCAACCGGAGGGAGCAGTGAAGGGGGGGTCCAGGGGTTAGGGCAAACTAACGGCAGTCTCCAAACTGTTTTGATCGCGCCCCCTCATTAGCAAAAAATTTTTGGGCACACCTCCCAATCTCTAGAGGTATTACTGTGCTAATATATTATGTACATTATAAAACCTACACAAAAATAGACATTTTAAAACAGATGAGCTAAAGATAAAATCCTATTTTAAAGATTTATTTCTTAATGATACAAAAATATTTTCTTCCTGCACCCCACAGGATGGGTTTGCACACGTATTCGAAGAGCTCTGTTACAGAAAACTTGAAATACAGAGTCATGGCTAACGTCATATAATACGTGTTTTCTGGCACACTGTCCAGTTTCTTAGAGGTTTAGATGTTTTCCCTTCAGGCAACGTTCATTTTGGCAGCCTTTCTGCTCCAGTCAAGAATTAAATAATCCATAGAAATGACATAAGTCTTTTATTTCTAAAGTGGGCTTCTCCGAGTCAGTGCGGAGGTACAGCTGAATATGTCTACAGCTTTCAGTCTGCCTGTTTGAAGGGAAAAATAATACCATGGTGTAATATGTTAGCCCAGCACGGAGCTTTTTGATGAAAGGAGAAAAATATGAAATGCCCAGAAGTCTTGGCCTATGAAGCTAAACGTTGCCTGTTTCTTCAACCAGGTGACTGCAAAGTGAAGGCCCGTCCTCCGAAAGTCAAAGGCGAGAGGAAGAAAAAGCACCTCTTCCATCAACACCAGCACCACCTGCAGGCACCTCAGCCCCCTCTGCCGCAGCAGCAGCCACCCCTGCCACCGCCGCCCCAGCAGCAGCCGGCAGAGGACGAGGCACCAGCGGCACGGCCACCGGTACCCCCAGCAGGACCCACATCGTCCACGGCAGAAAAGAGCTTGCCCCCAGCTCCCCTGAACATTGTCCAGCCCTCGGAGGCGCCAGTGGAGGAAGATGACTTTAAACCCCGGCCCATCATTCCCATGCTTTACGTGGTTCCACGGACCAAAAAGGTGGTGTTTGACAAGGAGCGCATGTCCTGCCAGCAGGCGTTTGAGCAGTTTGCCACGCAGAAGAGTCCAAGCTGGCAGGAGGAGACGGTCCCTGTGGAAGTCTCTGTGAAGGAGGAGGAGAATGCAGAAGCAGAAAATACAGAGGTCGCTGCAGAGGTCAGTGATTTACAGGTATGCCTGACCGAGGAGGTGACTGTAAGATTTGCTAGTTTTAAGAAACAAGTTGAGGACCAAACTTGGAATAAGAGGAGTCCTGAGTTGTGCTCGAGCCTCCAGTGGACTAGTGCCACGTTGGTGAGCCGTAGGGTGCTCTGACAGGACGAGATTGGGTATTTTCTCCCAGTTCAGTCCGTAGCTCAGTCCATCATTGCATTGATGCTAGCTGATTAATCACGCTTGTTACTGTCTTCAAAGAGAATCTCTTTTCCTGCTACTAATAGTACAGATAATACTGAAATGATGATCCGAGCACTGGGCAGGAAAACCCAGCACAAGGAAACGGCTGCTGCCGGGCAGCTGTTCTCAGAGTGGTAAAACCAAACAATCCCAAGGGGGACTTCGATCGCACCATTTCAATAATAATTCTCCCTTGTTTCTGACTTGTCCAGCACACAGCATGTGCTTTATGCTTCCAAGCGTTGGCCTGCTATGTAGTGTTGCCTAGGGATCTTATCCATCATGAAGATTTAGCATTGGAAAAGTTGGTGGAAAACTTTTTCATGGACAATACAGCTCACGACATGTAATCTGTCTCAGGCATCTCTTTTCCTTGGGGAGTGTTTTCCTGAGGACAGTTTCCACAAGAGGAAGGAGGAAAATGTTCAGGAATTAGCGGCAAGTCAGAGCAATGGGATGTAGCTCTGTTTTCCTGCCTGATGCTGCTGAAAAGAGTCGAGGGAACGGCAAAGCACTGTTAGAAATGGTGGGGATAGGCGGAAATGTGCGTTGCCATACCAGCACGGCACAATTACACTTTCATGTACTCTTGTCTAATGTATTGGCTGCGGACTGTGTGCTTTAGGTGATCCTGCTCTAGCAGGGGAGTTGGACTAGATGATCTCTAGAGGTCCCTTCCAACTCTGAAGATTCCGTGATTCTGTGACTAGAGAGGAAAAACCCAGTCTGCTGTGCTAGGCTGGCTAAGTACCTTCATCTCTGCTCGCTCCTGCGTAGCGGGGCACGGCCTTGGATTTTGTTCTCAGTGCTGCAGCTCTGCTGCTTGCGGTCGTGTTTGTGAGCCGAGCACGCGGTGCTGGGGATTTCCCGTGCGAAGTAACTCCCCTGTAACGCGTCCGGTGCCCAGCACCAGAGAGGGCTCTGGGCCCCTGCGACGAGGATGCTCCGCAGTATTTCCAGTGTTGGCTGGTAGACAGGGCAGTGGGGACAGTACAATATAAACACGTTTGTCATAAAATGCACCGTCATTTTATGCCGGTAGAATGTTTCTGCTGCTATATGCTCTGTACATGCTGTTCGTGCAGGAGTTCCTAGGGATTTCTGTGATTGACCAGACTTTTCATAAGCCAGTGTAATTGGCAGGCTTGAAGCTGTTCTGATTTTAACAAAACCCACTGTAGTTTACCTTTACCCAACATCTTAAGAGATAACTTCGGCTTTATCTACTACAGTAAGTGGCTTGGGAGGCTTAATTGATGGCAGGAGTGAAAAGTTTGCTATATAAATTCAGGAACTCTTTATGACAGGGGTCTGCCTTGGTTGTCCTGTACTCTCCTTTGCTTGCCAAGATATTCCGGGGTTCCCATCCAGCTTATTCTGGTTTGTTACAGACTGCTTCTGCTTTTTCAAAAATGAAGATGGAGATAAAAAAGAGTCGTCGTCATCCACTGGGCAAACCACCAACGCGCTCCCCGTTGTCAGTGGTTAAACAGGAGACCTCGAGCGATGAGGGTGAGTGCTCTGAAAGATTGCTGAAGTCGTTAACATCGCTGGATGGCCTGAACCTTTGTGTGTTACACTTAACTCATAGAAAATGCAGCATGTTCCCATTTTGATAACCCAGATGGAAATAAAATTCATCCGTGGGAGGTGTCCCTTCTCACCTCCCACCCTTTTTTCTCTCAAGAAAAATATTTTGCTGGCTGCAGAATGAGGCAACATTTTGGGCAAAGGGAAAAAACCAATAGTTCACAGAAAATAACATCTTAAAGTAAAAGCTCCTTCTTAGATACTGCATTCAAACGAGATCTGTTCACCTCGGAGAGTGGTGGAGGTTAGGGCTGCTGTTATGTGTAGGGGAAGTTAATTCCAAGTTTTTGATTGGCTTTTTAATTCCTGTGAATGTTGGGGTCCAACTTTTCTTGGCAGATCCGGAAATGAGAATTAGAAAATCTCTCAGCGCTAAACGGTACATCGCTGTGTTTTCTTTTCCCACATTCCAGTCACTGTGAATGCCGTAACAGTCTAGGAAAAAACCGACTCTTACCTCTCACTTCTGTTGTGTGGTGTAATTTACCACTTCTGGGTCTTGCCCTGTCCTGGTTTCAGCTGGGAAAGAGTTAATTTTCTTTCTGGTGATTGCAGTGAAAGGAATGTCAATAATACCTATTTTTAGTTGTTGCTAAGGGATATTTACACTATTTAAGGACTTTTTACAGCTTCCCACAGCAGTATAGACAGAAGGATGGAACGGCCAGTGAAATATTCCCTTCCGCAGTCGTCCTGCTCAGTACATAAATGGGGCTGGCCGTGGGGCGGGGGTCCGCGATCGCTGCTGGGACGGTGCCAGTCCACCAGGTGGTGAGAGTGACCCCCGTTGTTGTTGTTGTTATTATTATTATTATTGTTATTTTTCCTTTTCTGTTATTGTTTCTATTAAACTGTCTTTATCGCAACACACTTCTTTTTCCTCCCTTTCCCCTCCTTTTTTCCCCGCTCCCCCCACCCTTCTTGGGGGGAAAAGGGGGTGAGCGAGTGGCTGCATGGTTCTAGTTGCCAGCTGGGCTGAAAGCGTGACATGCCCGCGTTATAAACTCCTCGGAATATAGAAAAGTCCAGTGTAAGAAGGTTTTGCATGCTGGGGCAGGTGCGTGAAAGTGTAGTTGGCAGTCCCTGCTTTCAAGGAACTTTCAGCTTTATATTCAAAAGGACAACGTCTTTCCTGTTCGCAGTCCTTCAGAGAATAAATCATTGGGTTTAGAGAAACTTTGTGTAGGAAGGGGGTATTCTGTGTATCCATAGCTCTGTTTCCTTACCAGGGGTGCTGCGTTTGATGTCTTGCTTATGTGTAATGTGGAGTGAAGCCTTGAAAGGCCGTTGAGATTTGTTCTCCTGTTTGGTGTGAGACCTTGCAGCAAACTTTGTGCTGAAGGATCCTCATTAGACAGATTCTTTTCACTGTTTTGACTTTTTGGATGGTGTACGGGGACTCGGCTGACTCAGGAGCAACTTTCTGTGAAAGCTGGCGTTTCTTAGGGACTGATTTACAGCACTGTTGGGCAAAATCTGATCAAACGGATTCTTCCCTTCCCCGCCAGGGAATAGAAGCAGCTCTCTGCACTCCTCTCTTTTTCAAGGCTAATGTGTGAGGATGGTCTGGAGGCTGCCGTGAGGAAGAGTGAGCATGGAAATGAAGGGAAGGCATATGGTGCACCAAGATTCAGTTGAGACTAATTGCATTAGCCTTTTCTGCTTGTGTGTAACTTGCTTGAAATGTAGGAGCCATCGTGAATGCTGTGTCTCGCCTCGAATCCATCCTGGGATGAGTGAAGGGGATCACAACATACAACAGAAATTACCTTTTTTTCTCTCCGTCTGTCACTCTGGATTATGATGCTGGTTTCATTGATATCACTGGTATCATAAATCATTTCTTGTCTCCTGATGTGCCTTGACTAAAATTTGGAGAAACACGTGGTTTGTTTTTTGGCTCATGTCTTAAAATGTTGTTAAAGGTCCTTGATGTCTTCAGAAGGTGAGGGTTGAGCTCTGCTTCGGCAGTGAGGTGTCTTGAAAGCATCAGCTGCATACATGAGGTCACTGGTGTATTTTAAATTTTGCCTGTGCCTTACACAAGGTGCGGACACATAAATGCACGGAGCTGAAGTTACAAACATGTCCTTGGAAGTCACTTTTGTTAGGAGGCCCTGTGCTGGTGGGATGCTGGCAGAACTGGCCGACAGCTCCTGGCGTGGGCCGTGTCTTCCCTCGGAAGGAAATCCTGGCTCGCCCCCGGCAAGGCTGTTCCTGCTCGTCTCCCTTTCCAGCAGAATCCTGTGCAGTGCTGTGGAAAAGACCACGGTATTAGCAATTATTGTTAGCCCTTGGATACCAAGATAAAAATCAAAATATAGGAAGAAAAGATGCTTTTTAGGAAGTAACCCTCATTTGTAATGACAGAGATACACAGACAGCATTCATCGTCTCAAAGAAAGGATTGATTAATTAAACTCAATAGAATTTCCTGCATTGTCTGGCAAATATATATCGGATTAGTTGGGGGGAGCATTTAGAATCTGAGATGTAAACTTAGCCATTAGTGTTTTACTGCAAGTGCCTTTTATCATTTCTGGTAACCCGGGAGCGTGAAGGTCTTAAAAGGGAGGCAGAAATGGGGAGGAGGCTTGGACTTGTTGAGAGCAGAACATTAACTGCGTATTTCCAGTAATTAACAGTGAACGGTTTGGTTTAGCGTTCTGGGCTATGGTGATAATGTTCCACTGAGATGTTTTTGAGTTCCCCTGGCCAAAGCTGCTCTTTTGGAAACTTTGCAGATTGACAATGAAATGAGTGGTTTACACTTCATCTTGCGAGGAAAATTTCTTTAACGCTTGTAGTGACTTAAAATTCCTTAATGAGGAATGGTAAGAAACTTGGACCCCCAGACCGACACGAATGGAGTCTGCGGTGGTTTAATGATAAAATGCCAAGGGCCTTTTAAAGGTTTCGTAAAAACAAAGAATTAGCAAACTAATTAGCAGAAGCGGTATCTGTCACAGCTCTGGCTGAGGAAAAGCTGGTGGTGAATGCGAATTGAAGGCTTAGTGGTGCGCACGCGATGGAAGTAGCTGTGACGCAGCTCAGAAAAGTGAAATGAAAGCTGGAAGCCCAGCCGTCTCATGGCCAAGACTCAGGTGTGCAGAAGCAGGTACGGGATGCGCTTGGGGAGGGTTAAACTGACTGGCTGCTGACCAGTGGGAACTGGGCGATGGCCTCACCAAACCAGCACGAACTACGTGCACGTCTTCCAGAGAAAGTGGCTCCCAGCTGGAGGAAGGAAGGGGGGATTTCCTCGCACTTGCATCACGCGTTTTGAATTGGCGTTGTTAAAAGGATGCTGTAGGTTTCCACAGGTAGAAAGTGGAGGGAGTTACGAGGGCAGTAAATCTAGGTTCTCTTCCTTCTTCTTCCTCGTGGCCAGTTCCACTAGGTGATCGGTGTCTGTCTTGCCTTTCCTACCCATAAATTGATTATATCCCTTAAAGGAGTTATTTGAGGCATACACATATGAGGAACGAGTTGAATGTTCTTATTGAGCTTCTTGTGTTGCTGAAGCATCAGCTGTTTAACCCTACCTTGCTGTGTTTACCTCTGCTCTCTGCAGACTCTTTTGCCTCTACTGACTGTCCGTTGTTTTGTGATTTTTTTTTTTTCTTTCTAGAAACATTTCCATTTTCTGGGGAGGAAGATATGAGTGACCCAGAGGCTTTGAAATCTTTACTTTCCCTCCAGTGGAAGAATAAAGCACATAATTTCCCAGCTGAAAGAAAATTCAATGCAGCTGCTGCCCTGAGTGAGCCATACTGTGCTGTCTGCACCCTCTTCTACCCCTACAACCAGGTAATTCCTGATACCGCTCCCACGGGCGGGTCGGCGGTGGGTGCCGAGTGGGGGCTGCTGTGTAAGACATGATACAGACCTTTGTAATAAAGAAAGAAGGCTCATGCAAATTTGCACGCCAAAGAAGCGTGTTTGGATTTGACAGAGGCAGCGGATGGAGCCTTTTTTGGTCATTTTTCCTGGCTTCTCTGGCTTTGTCAGCTTTCATTTTTGAAATGGCACATAAAGAGCTTTGCACTGCAAACACTGTTTCACGCGGAGAAACGGTGCCGTGTCGGTCGTGTGATCGCTCTTGTTTAGCTACGGGCCCGGACTTCTGAATATATGCAAACAAGCAGCAAAATAAAAATTTACTGAGTAAGCACATAGATCATTTTTTTTGGAAACTACCAATATGCTTTGGAATACATTATGAGCAGAAAGGCAAAATTTATCAGATGAATTAGTTATTTGCCCAGTTGTGTATTGATTTGTTCTTGCATCCTTACAGAGCCAAGTCTGGCTTTGTGTGTCCACTAGGAATATGTGCCGCAGATGCACATATATATATTGGAAGCTTTTTCTGAGAAAAGCAGAACCCACCTCCCCCTTCAATAAAATCTCTTGATTTATTATACAGACCGAAAATAAAATATCTGTTCTGATTGCGGGGTGGTGTTGTATAATGGTTGTAAGGACAACTGGGTGCAGCTGGGCTGTTTTAATTCATTGTTTTTAGCTCTGGTCTGCTACCAGAAACCTTGAAATGCCCTTCTGGAGAAATTCTTGCAGAAAGAGTAGGGAAGGATGCCAAAAAGATGGGAGAGGAGGAAGGAAGGTCTTGCTTTTAGTAATATTTTCTTCTTTTTTTTCCCCCCCTTGGTGTTTACCGCTGCAATTTAGGAATTTAGATTTTTACAGAAGAAGAACAGGGAAAAGGTCTCATTATTCTAGTGGTTCCTTGAGCTTTCAGAATAAATTACAGATCCCAGTACAGGCCTGAGGAAGAGGAGCAAAAGACAGGGGTGGGGGGTGCGGGAGAAGAGAGGATTTAAAATTCGTTATTTGTGCTGCGTGGTGTCAGGTATTGGATGGTGGTTTTTGCAAGGTGCTCTGACTTTAAGGTTAAAATTGTGACCAGGGAAGAGGCGGTTCCATATGATGGTGTTTTCTCTTGGAGTCTTTACAGATGGATAAAGAAGCTGCCCCAGTCTCTGCAGGGGAGACCACCTCTTTCGTCCACCTTTCAAAGTGCGGACAAAAGACCAAGCCTCTGATCCCGGAGATGTGCTTTACCTCAAGTGGAGAAAACACAGAGCCCCTTCCTTCAAATTCATATATTGGAGAGGATGGAACCAGTCCCTTGATATCCTGTGCCAAATGCTGTCTGCAGGTTCATGCCAGTGAGTGTCTCCTCCTTCGCCAAAGCGTTTTGGGTATTGAGAGTCTCACAAGTTTCTTTGTATGTTGCCTATGTTTGAATTCCTTCTTGCCGTGCTTGCTGTACCTGTTGCTCCCACTTTCTCCTTTTCTGGTACTAGTATGTTTGTATATTCAAGTCCATCTTGGCAGTCCCTGATCATAAAAATACACACAAATGTTCTTTCTACCATTTGTTTTGTTGGCTGATTCTTCACTGTCTCACAGAAAAGGTTCTTTTGTTATCTTTCATTTTTTGTAATAAAGCAGAAATCACAAAGCTGATGGCACGCTCTTCGCTTGTTCAAATATTGGTCTGCTGGGTAAGGTTGTATTGTTCCTGCGTGCATCAGAGATCGTGGAGTAGTTCCTGAGATACATTTTATTAGTGTCTGTGTTACTGTTTTGTAGAAACGGCACTTGATTACAAAGGGAACATACGTCTGTCCGTTTCCCTGATAGTTATGTCTAAAAGCAGATCTGATTAATCCTGGTAGAGTGTACCTTCACTGGAGATTGCGCGACATCTAGTTAACATTTGCGCTGGTACTAGGAGATGTGACGAATTACTGTTCAGCTGTTGGATCTTGACAGATGGGAAGTCTTATTTGATTTGCATCAGCTGGAATTACTTTTGTTGTTCCAATTTTATAGTCGGCAGGTCACGGTGCAGCTCGGCATGACTGTCCCTCGTGGAGAACTGGAACGCAGCTTTTAGTTCTGTACTGCGTCTGTGGCGATGGCTACTTCTGGCCCGTATGAGCGCGTGCCGCAGAGCGAGCGGGAGGATAAAGACTGATTTCTTGCTTCACCAGTTGCTGTCTCTGTAGCGATCGGAACAGGGATGCTGCATCTCGTCCATCCATATGCCTTCGGTAGTCCGGTCTAGCCAGATGGTTTCAGTGGCCAAATTCTGTGTAGGGACAGAGGGATGTGGGCAAGGTGGCGGACATCTGCAGTCTCAGAAATTCAGCTATTTCGGCTGTGCCCTACCCTTGAGGGTGGGATAGAAGTTAGATCTAGTCTGATGTGGTCTCCAGCGTCTCGTCGTTTCCTTGTCACTGTTTGTACTTCTGGACTGTGATATTCCTTTGACTTTGCTGCAGAGAATCCATTTCCTTTTATTACAGGATTGCAGCGTTGAGGTGTATTTTGGTTAATCTGACAGCATGCTGGAAAACCAGTTGGCAGTCTCCGCGTTACTGAGAGGTGCCCTCGCCTAGCTGTGCTAAGTTATGACGGCAGCAAGGACACACAGAGAAGAAAGACTTTGTGAAGGTTTCTGGGCTTTTAAGGTGTTGACAAAATCCATAAAAAGAGTATACTTTCCTTGTTCCATTAGGATCATTGTTACGGGACGGTCTGGTGTTCAGTAAGCGTGACTGTTTCTCCCCTCGGATCCCAAAGCCCAGCTACCTGTGGTCCTGAGGCGAGAAATCGATGCCGTTCTACACCCTTTTGAGTGTTTTGAGTATTTCCGTTATGGGCATCTGTCCCCTTTCAGCTCAGTTTCCAGATCAATGTTTTAGACTCGACACCTCTGCCTGTTGTCAAGGACGGCGTTGAATCTGCTTTTGTGATTTGCCATATGATGAAAAGAGACTTCAGGTGTGGAAGACAGCTGTGGATCTATATTATTGACTTCTTTTGACATAATGTTTATCTGGTTAAGTGGATGATTTTTATAAATCAGGTTATTGTGGCAATCGTGGTGCTTTCTGAATAACTTCTTTATAATTTAATTCAGTAATTGGAGACTCTCCAGTTGAAATTTTATGTCCAATTTTGTTAGGATAGGTAGAGGCCATGGGGTGAGCTTTGTGTTAGGTAGGATGCTGGCCAGCAATTTATGGTATGCTTTATTTTCTGCATCAGGCTTTCTTTGCAAGCTGGAGGGAAGCACGTAGATCCAATTTTTCAAAAGTATTTGTGTGTCTTGTCCCTATTATCTTCAGTGGCAAACCTCAGTGCCTATTACAGAATTTTAAGGGCTTTTTTTGTCTTATTTCCCCGTCTTTATAATGAGTATAATACCACTTTACTATTCTAGTGCTGCAGGGGAGTATGTAGGAGGATTTGGTTCTTGCATATTACAGTCATTGACGCTCTATAAAGTCAGATGTTTCTAACACTTCATACAATGAGAACTTAGTTGAAATACTGTTAAATATGTAAAATGCATGTATTTAATTTCCTCTCAATGTTAGTTAGTTTGTCCTTCCTTATATTACCACTGAGCAAAGATGACTGCTTCAGTTGTGCTAAAATTCAGTGGTCTGAGCTGTTTTGATGTGTGAGTGCATTCCAGCAGTAGTAACATCACTTTTGAGCCCAGATCTTGCCTGAAGAATCAAAGTACTGCTGTCGTAGTCCTTGCCAAAGAGGGGAAAAAATATTGAGGGTTACCTGTGTGTGGTTTTGTTTGGTTTTAGACCTGCTGGTCCCAAATTCTGCCCCTGTTCCCAACGATGACTTTTCTTATGACTTTTCTTATGACTTTTGTCTGAGCCTAGGCTTTTGAATTCAAATGCTACACCTGATTTCAAAGATGCTTCTGAATTTAAAAGTCAGCAAGTCAATACTGCAGACTGTTAGCAAAACTCTGAAGGATCTAACTTTGTTTCTTTCAGGCTGTTACGGAATACGTCCAGATTTGGTGAATGAAAGTTGGTCTTGCTCACGGTGCTCAGCCAACGCGTGGGCAGCGGTAAGCATCGCTCTTCTGGAGACACAAGAAAACCTACCGTGGGAATTAATTAGATACTTCAACAGAGATGGGTGGTGGGAGGGTGCACTTTGCCTTTGCATCCCAGGTGTGCTGTAGTCAGTTTTTGGGAAAGATAGACAGTCTGACAGAGCTTTTTGGTCCAGTTCTGAAGGAGTTTTGTTCCTACAGGAATGTTGCCTCTGTAATCTCAGGGGAGGAGCTCTTCAGATGACCGCTGATGGGCGGTAAGTGATGGTCTTAAATATTTTGTCCTTCCGTACTGCATCTAATATTCCAGTGTTGTTGATGTCCAGTGTAGCACCTAGTTTTGTCATTTTGGAAGTAACTCCTGCTCATTAAGTTGGCAGGATGAGCTTGAATAACTGTGCTTATACCCTGCACCGGGCTTTTCGGTAGCAGGGGTCACGTCTCTCTGAACACTGTGAAATTTGGTTCATTCTCAGAGAAAAGTCTTTTCAGAGAATATTTAGTATCATGCAAGATCAGATGCATGAGAAGGTTGATCCCTGTTGTTCCAGAGACATTTACCTTGTGCGACCGTGATTAACAATCAGTTGGTAATGTTGCCAAGGCTGCCAACCACCATAAATATTCCTTGATACTGAGGGAGTTGGAGAAATGTTAACTGCCCTCTTGAGTATTTAATTCAAACAATGGTAGACTGATTTCTCTCTAACTTTTTTTTCCAGGTGGATCCATATAATCTGTGCTATTGCTGTGCCCGAGGCCCGTTTTCTCAATGTAATAGAGCGTCATCCTGTGGATATCAGCGCTATTCCGGAGCAGAGATGGAAACTGGTAGGTGGCTTTTACCTGTGGAGTGTTTGTGAACAAGAGCCAAAGAAACAGGCTTTAACTAGACAGAAAAACATTGTGTGGGATCATAAAGTAGCTGAGATTGGAGGTGACGTTATCGCGCACTCATACCCTGAGCAGAGCCTGCGACACTGACCCACCTGGCAGTTGGGTCTAAACTACCCAAAAGCTTCACTTACTGTAAGCCCTGCGTGGCAGGAGTGAGAGGGGACGTGGTAACTAGAAAGAATCACAGAATGGTTAGAGTTGCAAGGGACCTTAAAGCCCACCCCGTGCCTCCCACCAGCCCAGGTTGCTCCAAGCCCCGTCCAACCTGGCCTTGAACCCCTCCAGGGATGGGGCAGCCACAGCTTCTCTGGGCACCCTGGGCCAGGGGCTCACCCCCCTCACAGCAAAGGTTTTCCTCATGATATCTCATGTGAATCTACCCTTGTTCATCTAGAATTTGATTCGTCTTTCTTTACAATATTTCTCTTTTTCTATCAAGAAATCTCTTGTAGAAATTAATAAACATTTCTTTGTGACCACGACTGCAAGGTGAGACTCTGCAGAGAATTTAATGAAAGTCCAGGTCAGCTTGTTATTTAGTTGCGTAGCTTCAGCTGAGGGGATTAGTAATGGATGATTCATTAGCTCAGAGCAATTAATCTTAATATTAGCTAATGCCCCATCACTGTAGTGTGTTATTGCAAAATAAATTGTGCTTTTGCTGCTTTTTTGGTACTGAAGTCAGCTGGGCGACAGTTGGGAGTGGGTACGGGGAAGGTGATGCAGCCGTGATGCGTTGCGTAGTGTTGATGTATTCGTTAACTGCGCAGCCGCTCAGTGCGGGCAGCAGCCGGCGCCTGGGTGAGAGATTAGGAAGGATCTCTGCTTCCAGAGTTATTTCTCCGTTGTGCAAATGGGTTTTGTACACAAATGTGAACGTAAAAAGCATTCATTATTCAGGTGGGGTGATGGAGCAGTGTGATGTGAGAGTGATAAATCTTGCCGCACTGGTTCTTTATGGATCATCTGACATTTCCAGCATGCATCCTCTTCATTACCCGCACTTGTAACGACGAACTGAAAATCCTTTTACACAAGGCTCACTTGTATTGCTTAATGGAGCCTCACAAGGAAACATGACTTAATTCTTTAACTCTTCTGTGGCTGCCTTACCATCCTGTCGAGTCAGGACAGCATTAACATACGTAAAACTCTGTTGCTTCGTTCTGCTCCGAAGCCCTGGCTGTGCTGTCCCCAGCTGCACAGACCCGCTGCATCTTTCTCTTTCCTTCCTGAACCAAAGCTTCATAGTTTTGTTGATTTCTTCATCGTTGTATTCCTTTCACACCTCATGCTTTCTTCATGTCTCAGGAAAGGTAGGGAATGTGGATATGAAGCACCTTGACTTACGCAGCCCAGGGACGTGATTCACAGGCACCTCCTCCTTACGTTGAAGTCAGCAGGAGCCTGGCTTGTAGCTCCGTTCTTGCCAAAGCCAGGCTTTAAGCACTTCTCTTGGAAAGCGTTTGCATCGATGGTGCTGCACGCTGCTTCATCATCATCAGCGGGACTTTTCTAGAGGTGTAGTGCTGTTTTATTTCTGCCAGCATCTGTAGGACGCTGCCAGCAGAGCACGTTGGCTGGTCCAGGTCGCTTTGGACACAGGTTCAGGTCTTGGTCTTGAGTTTCCCATGGCAGTGTGAGCCCTCTGTAAGGTGGCTGGTGCCCCCAGCCAGCCAGCCCCGCTGCTGGGATGTGAGAAGTAGACTTTCAGCCTAGTTACTCTGTGTTCGAGAATGTCATCGGGCAAGTATCGTTGCATTTACGCTGATTATAAAAAACCTTCTGCTCTGTTGGTCTGTGCTTGTGAAGGCACTATGTGTGCATACATATGTGTGCACGTGCCATCCATGTCTACTGAAAACAGCTTGTTGGTGTTGTCACCGCATACATTGTGGCGTGATGAGTGTCGTTTGCTACAGGAAAGAACGCAAATAAATTTTCCAGGATGGGGCTTAGAGCGACCTGGTCTAGCGGGAGGTGTCCCTGCTCAGGGCAGGGGGTTGGAACTAGATGATCTTTAAGGTCCCTTCCAACCCAAACCATTCTGTGATTCTATGATTAAATCTAAATTGAAATGGGTTTTAGAGTTATAAACTAGGTGAAGATTAAAAAAAAAATTAATTTGGCTGGCAAAACGTAAAGGCAGTGGTGCTTATAGCATTGGTGTAGTGTCTGAAGAAGTACAAAGGAAATTTAAATTGGATAAGATTGTGTGGAGAAACACACTCGTGAGCCATCGTGGAGACTTTTAGGATTCTTTATAGGAATTTTCAGGTAGTTCATGGAGCACGTGAGGAGACAGTGGAGGAGTTGGGGGGTGTCTGGGTTTTGGAGGGGTGCAGCTGCGTTTAGGAAGATGAACTGAAGGTGACTAAAAGGCGCTGGTGTTGGATCAATGAAGCAGTTGATGCGGTACCAGATAAAACTGGGAAGATGGCCTTTGTTGCTAAAAAAGATGGAAAAGGAGAGAAGAAATGATGTGAAGTTTGGGGACAGGTGAAGTGAATGAATGAAGGAAAGAGGGGGTAGGGGATATCTGTGATTATTTTTTTTATGTGTTTGTATTGTTTCAAGTTACTGTGGAGGGCTGCGGTAAGAAGGAGTTGCAGTGATCTGTTTAAAGGTATCTCCTGTTCTTTGAGCGTGCACCAGCCTCCCCTTCCAAGCACAGAGTTTTCGGCCCATTTGTGGGTATTGCATCATTTTAAAGAATGCGGTTTGCATGCTTCCTGATTAATGGTGTATTACGGGCCTGCGCATGTAAATTATTTATGACGTGGAAATTTGGAATAATTAGCTGTCATTCCTCAGTGGAGTAAATGAATTGCAGCGTTCATCATGCAGGAGACAGCCCATTTCTTACGCTCAGCTCTGACCTGACTCTCCGGTGGGCATTTATTCTGGAGATTTTTCTCCTGTGCTTCAGACCTTCTCCCTTCCTGCTACCTCCCCTCCTGCAGAAAATATCTTTAAATGTATGTGTGCTGCTTTACCACAGCACTTGGCACCGGTGCTTCTGTCCGTTCCATCTCCCATGCTTCCAGACCTTCTACATTTTCACTCCTTCCACCATCTTCTACATTTCGGTCTCACTGCGGCTCACATTTTTCTTTATCCTTTGATCGTATTTACTCTGAATATTCCATTGGTGTAGCTCTTTTGCCTGGCACAAGGAGTTTGTCTTGCCACTGGGGTGTGACAGTAATCCTTCTGGCTTGGAAGAATCCCGTTCGCATCAATAAAGGCAGATTCCTGATACCGGAGGGTTAATGCTCCCTCGAGGCCGTATTGAGCACCCTGTATATCAGCAGTTGGCCCTGCCGGCGGGAGAATTAGGTATTGACAGTTTAATAATGAGATCTCATTGCTATTGACTTGCTTTCAGCGCCGTGTTCCTGCTGTGCACTTTGCTGGGGTGCTTATCTGCCTTCGGAACATGGTTTACAGAGCGATAAAGGCAGCGCTTATTAAATACTAAAAAACACATTCTGGCAACACTAAGGCTCTGGCTTTGAATTTCCTGGCTTTTGTTAGTTTAAGTAAAAAAGGCAAATTAATCTTTGGTGTAAACATACCGACTTCAGTTAATTCACAGGATGTGAACATGACTTATTTCATACGCGCGTGGGGCAGCCCCAGTGAGGGAGGGGTGATGTTGCCCAGGAATGGGGAGGAGTGAACGCGTCTCCCTTTCAAGGAGAAGAGGAACACTCTTTGGAGAAGGAATGGTCTTCTGTTTGTCTTGGCAACGTGTCGTCAAGCGCAGTGGGGCCCTGGCTCTGAGGTGTGATAACACAAATATAACATTGAAATTTGTCAATTCTTGTTTTGCGTTTACCGGATAGTTTATAATATGATGCCACTCTTCATATTTTTGAGAGTACAATTTTAAGATAGCTCAGATCTGGAAGCAGAGTGAATTCGTGCTTCTGGGGGTTGTATTGGCTTATTGCGTGATCTCGGGCAGTTTATGTTACACTTCTAATCCCAGGAGACACAGTAATTCATACAGATCTTAAAATTTCGGTTGTGTGTTCTGTGATGTACTCTGAGCAGTGTGTTAATGGGAGTGAGGGAAAGGAGAGGCCAGGAAGAGAGAAGGAGGGGAGGAAAGGCTCTGTTTAATATCAGCCGCTGCAGACAGAAGAAGAATCTGTCATTCGCAGTGTGTTTGTAGGACGTTGGCGCGTAGCCGCGTGCGTGCACTGCGGGGGACGGTGTGCCCGGCTCTGCAGAGGGGCAGTAAAGATGACTGCTTTCCTCTCTGCCTCCTGATATGTGGAAGTTAATCCTTTCTAATAAATAAATTACGTAGCTGTACAGTCAGATTCATGGACATAGAATATCTCTCAGGATTTTATTTATACGAGCCGTTCATTCTAACAAGTAATTAATTTTTCCCCCATTTGCCTTGTCCAAGCCTCAGATAAGGTACAGAAGCTGCCGTCGCTCAGTGACAGGTTCCCTAGACATCAAACGTTAAAAGCTAAGAATGGTGTTTCCGCATAGCGCCCTGGGAACGTTACGCAAGTGTCTGACTTAAATTCCTTTAGATTGGGATTCCCAAAATCTGTCGTCTGTATTTCTGAGGGGCCGGAAACAAGAATTTGGTGCTGTTTGGGAATGAGGAGATGTATCTCGTTTCCCACTGACACCTACTGCTGGCTGCCGACTCTGCGGCGCCATAAGGCTTCTGATTTTTAGCTTTGGAAAAATTTAGATTTCTTTTTAAAGTAGTCGCGCATCTTAAGTTGATTGCCTGTCCTCCCAAAGTGTTGTCTGATTAGATTAGCCTAATAACTGGATCTTCTTTGAAAAATATGAGTTTAAAAAACACCAAAAGACTTCATACCTTTCCCCCCCCCCCCGTAATTCTGGTGTTTGGTACAATGTTTTTATTTGTGAAACAGTGACTGAGTTAACTACAATAGCTAATCTGACATGCATACCAGTAAAACGTTTACGGCTGGTGTGTTTATGTGTGTAAAATAAACATGCAATATTTTTGTTCCATTATATAAAATTATATTCTATTAGAGGTAATAGGTATCGTGTTCCATTAAATATAATAGAACAAACTATTACACAGTTATTCTGTGTTCTGTTGTTTCAAAAAACGAAAACGTTATTTTCTAGCGGTGTACCTGTGACGATCCAGCTGCTGTTTGAATTAACGTAGGGACATTTTGTATATCGAAGGAGGATGAACATTGAGTCGTAGCAGTTCCCTAATAACACTGACATGTGTGGCCTGCGTCGCCCTCACTTTCTCCAGTGAACAGAGGCACAAATTGGATTTAAATCCGCTTCACTGTCCATCCTGGGTCCGGGGGCTGACTCACTGGCAGATGTCGGCGTGTTCAAGGGAATGATAAATTAGTGTTGCAGTAGTTTCTTGGCTTACGAGAGAGTCCAGGCAAGAGCAAATGGGCCCCTCTGGAAGTACTGGGCTTGCCCTCTCAGCAGGAAGCATCACCGTTCCTGGCGGGGGCTCCTGGGCCCTGGACACTAACGGTAGAGACTTTTCCTCCATGTCGGGTGACGGTGCCCTACGGTGCGTTAAAGCCGCTGTGGCTGCCTGCGTAACGCTGACCCTGGGTTTCTTTTCAGAAATGCGTGTACTGTCGGAAGCGGATGAAGAAGGTGTCCGGTGCCTGCATCCAGTGCTCCTACGAGCACTGCTCCACCTCCTTCCACGTCACCTGCGCGCACGCAGCTGGTGTCCCCATGGAGCCGGACGACTGGCCCTATGTCGTGTCCATCACTTGCTTCAAACACAAAGCAGCTAACCAGAATGTATGTTTGAGGGGGTTGGTTTGGGTGGATTTTGTTTGTTTTGTGGGTTTTTTTGGATAGAACAGTTTCTCTGTGCCTGTATTTTTGAGGCAGCTTTTATGGTTGCAAATTATTCCCTTTTCTCCCCAACACAGATTCCATTTCGAAGGGAGGTGACCCTTGGGCAGACTGTGATCACAAAGAACCGGAATGGACTCTACTACAGGTGTAAAGTCATTGGCATGACAACACAGACTTTCTACGAAGTCAACTTTGACGATGGTTCATACAGCGACAATGTTTACCCAGAAAGCATTATTGTAAGCAACTCTCTGTGGAGACTATTACCGTTATAGATGAGTACAAAGTGTAACGCGTGCATTCGTCTTCTGTGCGCTTTGGGGTGGAACAACAAAGTAAAGCTTAAAAAAATACAAATTTAAAAAGTAAAGTTACTGCTTGCATAGAAGAACTCATTACTGTGCTTCTTGTTTATGACACTATCTTATTTCATTTTTTTGTTCCTTTACAAAGACAGGATTTTGCTATACGCAGATGACTTAACAGAAAGCAATGTTTGCTTTAAGTTGCATCTTATTTGTTTTGTGGTTGAATAATCTCTTATTTTGCAACTGACAAGTGTGATTCATGGGGGGAAGCAGATTGTCTGTAAGCGCTTCTGGTTCAAAATAGGGAATTCACTTAATAGAAGGAATGTCTGGAAGAGGCGCATTCGTCAGCGCCTGCATTCTCTTCGTGATTGTGCCATTGGTTCACCATGTGAAACAGAGCAGGTCACCCTGCTTGGTTTTGTTGATATTTGTTGATGTTTTGGGATTTGTAATGAGAAATTTCTTAGAACTGTCACCAGAAGGAGGAGCGAGTGTTTATTTCTGGTCTCTCACTGGTTAATGGTTTTGTTTGAGATGACTGAAATCAAATCACAAATGCAGAAACTTTCTTATACTTAATTATTAGTGTTATGTAGCAACTTCCTCAAGCTTTTTAACACACTGCTTTAGTTCTTGAGCTTTGTCCGTGTTGGCTGGCTGATCTCTTCCACTCTGTGTCTTCAGAGCAGAGACTGCATCCAGATGGGACCCCCTCCAGAGGGCGAGTTGGTGCAACTGCAGTGGACAGACGGAATCGTCTACAAGGCCAAGTTTATTGCAGCCCAGATCAGTCAGATTTACCAGGTGAGTATGGAAGAGGACCCACAGACTGCGTGTCAGCGTATCCGATTGTTGCCCCAGTTGCGTAGTGCACTGGTGTTGAATGCTTGCTCTGGTCATGAAGGGAGAATTTGCCTTCTGAAATTAATACAGTAGGATCAGGGTAAAATTTTTTGTGGCAGAACGTGGATGTATGGCTAAACATATGTCTAAACTGTATCTGCTTTTAAAATATAAAATAAATTTGCCCTTTTCCATATAGCTCAGCTCTGACTTGGGTCAAAAGTGACCTGCTCCAGCCACTCTCTGATGGCTGTCCTACGGCTGGAGCCCAGCTTGTTGTCTGTAGTTCCCCATGAGTCAGTAATTACAACTTTCCTCGATACCTTTAGAGGATTTAAAGGAAATGATGGGTCAGGACACTACTTCAAGGGGGGAAATAATCTTCTGGTCATGGGAAGGTGCTTTGTGGAGCAGCAGCATGTGGGAGTGATGTCCCGCTGCTGCTGTGGGAGGAACTGGAAACCTCCAGTCTCTAGTCTCGTACCGTCTCGCCATCTCTGGGTTTAAGGTGACAAAAACAGCAGACTTTTTTTGTGGGCCTTTGAGTCTGTTCCACATCTGGGATTTTTGTTTGTGGAAGGTTGTAATAGTCAGTCGAAGAAGATTTAACCTGATACACAGTGTTAATACTTCAACACAGAAGGCTTTATAAAATGCAATACATTCATTTAATTAAATCCTTTTTAAATGCTAGCAAGAAGTTGAAAGTTGTAGTGATTCAGAAAGTACACTTTGTGCGCATCCTTTTAAAAAATATATGCTGAAATTTGCAAATAATGGTTATTTTTAAGATATTAATGCCCCTGGACAAAAGGCAAAGGGAGTCCCACACGTTGTACTTGTTTGAAATGGGGTTCTGGTTTCTGTCATTTCTACACAGAGTGTTTCATACCTGTGTGTGAAGAGCACAATAATCCACCTTGTCAGTTGACAGTCTTTTTGGTGTGTGTAATGGATATTAACTGCTTCAGAGAAGATGTGATCTGAGGTGACCCTGGTTAGGAATAAGTACGATATATAGTTCCGTAAGGATCTATTGTTATGCATGCTTTCCACTTTAATCACAGTGTAGGAAATTGTCATTGATTTCTCAAAGGTACAATAATTTGAAATAGGCTATTCCACTGATGGTGCCAGATGACAGAAAAATATGCATGAGGAGTCTGCGTTTTTCAAATCATGCAGTTAGCTGCATGGAAAGCTCTTCTCCGTGGGGAAAATAGCCTGAAAAGCTTTCCACGTTGGTTCCCTACCTAGATACTTTTTCAGTTCTTTTGGTGCGTCTCTTTTATCTGTTTTGGAATAGGATTATATTCAAAAATAGAGAGATGGCTTTGTTATGAAATAAATGTGTTCATGGATTAGCTTTCGCATTTCAAACCCGTCTTATCTTGCAGTAGCTTCCCAGTTCACATCTCGAAGTTTGTGTTTTGTGTGTTAAGATTAGATGTGTATATTTTTTAAAAAATTGAGCCCAAGTGACTGTCTTTTAACTTGCTCCAGTGTGTGTTCATACTGATATATAACCCATGTCAGTAATTTGGACCTTAAATAAACAAGGTCTGGCCACTCTGTGATAGTCTAAGATGTCACTGCAAGAACTGGAGCTCGTGTAGTGGGAATGGCAGCCCTCAATCTGCTTGTGCCTCGGCTCTTAAACTTCTAATTCCTGTTCCCTTCTGACTCTGTTACGGTAAAACCAGAGGGTAAATGGGACCGGTAGCATCTTAAACCAGCTCGGCAGAGCCCGTCTTTCCAAGCCTGTTCTCCCAGCTGGTACGTGCTGCTCGGGGAAGGGACCTCGGCAGGCGATGCTGAGCTTCCCGAGACGATGGGCTGCGCAGGAGGAGGAGTTCCAAGCACAAGACGCTTTTTTCTTTCTCCATTTGTCCACGTTGAACCTGCCATCCCATATTAAGCCCTAGCGTATGTCCTTCTGTATTATCCAGAAAAGCGTAATAAGTCTTAGAGCAAAGGAAATTAGAATCTCTTAAAAACTTTTAATAGTTTTAATATTTTTTAGATGCACGTTTCCATGAAAAAACATTCCTGTAACAGCTGATGCATAATTCACGGTATAATCAGTGCTTAGCAAAAAAGGTTTGACGCAAGGAGTTACCACCGGGTTTTGTACCTGGCTGACTATTTCTGCTTCTTAAAATACAAATGTATTTTAGTAGCTGGAGTTGTTTCCTTATGACGTGTGAAAATGCTTTGTTTAAGATGAAAGAAATTCTTATTACCATATTGCCTGAATACAGGGCTGCCTTTTATTGTAGGTGAAAAGCTTCTTTTTTTCAGGATTTGAATGAAAAATCAGTAGAAATCTCTAGTGCTCTGACTGTAGCATAGACATGGAGCTCCAGCTGTATCATAGACATCTCAGGATCCGCAGAACACTGAGTGAAACCACGTGGGCCCGATAGGACGGGGGGGCTGAGCAGCATTGAAACCAGCACTTTTTGGGTTCAGCACTCTTCAGGGATTTGCAAAAAGCTCCATTCTACAGCGATCCCGGAGACCTGCAGTGCCCAGGACAGGGATCATCTGTGGGAACTGGCCCCAGGTGCTTCCTTGGTGCTCCCATGAAGGGACCATACATGGTGTAGTCAGGGAATGGACTGTTGAGGTTTGGCAAACGTAGGGGCCAAGTTCTTATTTCCTCTTCTGCCTGCTCTACAGGTCGAGTTTGAAGATGGTTCCCAACTGATGGTAAAGCGTGGTGATATTTATACCTTGGAGGAAGAGCTTCCCAAGAGAGTGAAGTCTCGCCTGGTGCGTATCAAAGTAACAGACACCAAGGAACGGCTGTGGCTTGCAGTACACGCTCGCGTTTTCTTAGCACGCTGTTTAGACTTTAGGTGAATGCAGCCTCCCATTTCTGTGGCTGTAAAACCACTTGCTGTTCACAAAATATGTAGAGTAGAAGAAATCCTTGAGGTAAATGCTTGAGAAGCATATAAATGATTTTCCCTTTCACATGTTCAGATCTGATTTTTGGAGTCTCTGGTTAAAAGATTGTGTTCTTATTATTTTATGCCATTTGAATTTAGTTATGTGGACCGCCGACCTGTCTGAATACTGCTTTTCATCAGAAGTGAGGTGAATTGGCCTACAGCTAAGTGGTTTCTGGAGAACTGATTAGCAACATGGGATGAAACCCCTGTTTCTCACCAAACAGGAGATTTAGAACGTAGCTCTTACCTATAAAGCTCTTAATCTAAAAGATCAGGCTGTCTTTAACTGCATACAGTGGAATTACTGAGCCTAGAAAATACGAGGGATTTACATCCTAGCTTTTTTGGTTCCAGACTCGCTGGGTGTTTTCAAACCTGGTGCTTTAACCTTTAAAGCCGTCTCATTTAAACAAGTGATGAGACTGGTTTCTACACAAATGGAGAATATACAGTTTTCTTCATTCAAAATGGCTGCTATGTCAACCACAATCCCCAAAGTTAAGCTGTGATAAGGTTGTGGGCTTCTGCCTCTCTTACAAGACAAAAACCTTCCCTTAAGAATATATGAATTGTTGTGCCGCGCGAAACCAGTGATTCACCGATGCTGTGAATCCGTGGCCACCAGCAGGGGTGTGAGATGCACATCGTCAGAAATGGCCTGGTGACAGGCAGGTCTGTGGAAGAACTGACGAGGATTTGGAGAAAGCTAGTGTTTGCTTATGCATAAAAATCTTCAAGGGTTTTACCCAAAAAACACTTATAAAATGCTTTCTGTACTGAAGCTCTGGAGGGCTTCTCCATCTTGTTTGAGGTTCTTTGTCTCAGTAAGACCTCATGGCATAAATTTTCTAGGTTAATAATTTACCTTGTTATCCTTGAAAGACTTATGGTGGCAAAGAAGCACCCTAGAATTAATTTCTAGGATGCGCACAATAGTTTATTTATGCGCACAAGCAGTTTATTTAAGCTTATCTAATAATACAGACAATGTATTGGAGCCCTGAAATACAGGAGTTGGAAAGATGCAGCGGAGACATCAGGCTTTATAACAGTTCCAGAGAAAGCGAATAAAGTGAATTTCCAGCTGGAAAGTGAATAGAAAGTTCCAAGGCTGGTGGAAAGCTACAGCTTTTCTCGTGTTCTTTCTGCCGCCAGGAGTGTTAGCCTGTGCTCGGTGGAAGTGATGCTCCCAGTGCTTTAATGTGGAACAGCAGAACAAAGGAACAAAGCGATAGCAGATGATAATTCCTACCAAGAAATGCATCTCATTTGAGAGTGTAAGAGCAGGATGAACAGAAGCAGTTGTTCATACAGTGCTCCCCAAATGCTTTCTTAGGGTCTTTTTTTTAAAGACATTAAGGAAGCCCAGTTTCCTCAGTGCCTTCTCCTGGGAACAAATAACCTGAAGAGGCAGAGGAGGGTAGGAATAAGCAGAGAATCGGCGAGGCAGGAGCTGAAGTGAAAGATATTCTGAACCAGAAGGAGGGCGACTGGAGGGTTTCTCTTTCCAGTTTGGTTTCAGAAGGCCAGAATTTTTAATTTCAGCCGTGTGCTTTGCGTGTTTCGGAGTTGGCTTTTTCTGCAGAAATACTCTGAAGCAGGTTGTTGCCTTGCTCGCCCTGCTCTCCTGTTGCCAGGCGCGTTCCACGGTGTGACCCCTCTTCTCCTGCCCTGCCTCTAACCATTGTGCTTTCGTGTCTCCCGCAGTCCCTCAGCACTGGGGCCCCTCAGGAAGATGTATTTTCGGGAGATGAAGTGAGAGCAGCCAAGCGCCCCCGGCTGGGGAATTCAAGAAATCCTGAAGAATACGGACAAAACCCAGATTACTTGGCCTTTATGGAGAGCCTGTTGCAGACACAGTACCAGCCGGGAACTCAGAGCAACATGTTTTAACCAGGATTAATAAAAACAAAATTAAATTAACCCTTTTCAAGCCTGTGGAAAAAACAACCAGGAAACTGTGGAATGGAAGACCATCCTTGTGCAATAGCCTGCTGTGAATTCTTTTTGTCTACTCGTGGTTGGAACTGCAAGAGAATCCTGTCTGGCTGCACGCTACCTCTACTTTGCCAGGCGTTGCTGACCGATAGAGTAGGGAGCTTGAAAAACCTTTAGACAGCGTTTCACACGGAGACTTCGGAAGAGTTTGTACTAACAGTGTTTTGTGAACGGCTCCTTTTTGTGAGGCTTGGAAAGGGTTAACATTTGACAAAATGACTTTTTAAAGTATGTCAAACTCTTTTGTCTTTAAAGGTGCTATTACATTGACTACTGAAGCAGCCTTTGGAATTGTGTTTTCTGTACATAGACATCACCTTTGTGAAGTTTTCTATAAATGAGCATTATTAAAAAAAAAAGCAAACAAAAATAGGAAAACAAAAGTTTCCACAACACATTTTTCTAGATTATGGCTTTAAACCAGAAAATAAGCAAAATCCTCCCCCCTCGCCCCCAGATGAAATGTAACTGGTATTACAGCGGGGAGTGAGAGAACAAGAGCAGATGTCCTGGAAAGTTCTGGGTTCTTTTTTTGTAAAGAAACACTATCTTCTTTGTAAGCTGGGGAAGATGGGGAAAGAAATGTTTCGTAGCTGGGATGTTTCTTACCGTTAGTTCTCTTACAGACACGTGATAGATGCGCGCGTTTCTGCCATGTCACCTGGAAGGGACTTAGGGAAGAAACGGCCAGGTTTTGGTCGTTCTTGTCATCTTCCTTCCCCATCTTTGCCATCACAGGTGCTTTCTAGTTAAAAATCAGCATGGCTTTCAGTTACAATATCCCACTCGGTTTTGGTAAGTCTTCTGTTGCCGCTTCTTGTGTTAGTTCTTTATGAGCCGTCCCCCTTCCCCACTGCAGCCCGGAGCGTGGAGGGATTGCTCCGGCTCTCTGGTAGGCATGTCTCCCATAGGAACCTTTTTCTTTCTTTGTCTCCTTTTTATTTTTTTTTTAATTTTTTTTTTGAGTTGTGCTCTTTACAGTTGTGAGAATCATTCCATGACAGAAGCCTGGGAGGTGTTTGTATGTTTTTCTTTTATCTTATTAAAGAAGAAATTCCCCAACCATCTTTGATTGTTGTGACATCCTTTACTTAAGTAAAGACTGAGCCTTTGTGACACTCCTGGGGAAGAGGAATGCGAGCCCTTCGTTTGATTGGACTCAGTTCACTGAGAATCGAACGAGCATTAAAGGCGAAAACAAATCCTAAAGCACTGAGTGGGCAGCTCCCACTCGAATGCTTGGAAATCACCTCCTGTCGAAGAGCTGTTACGGAGCAGTGTTTTGTCAAAGAGCCTGAACCCTGCTGGAAAGCGTTCCGCTCTCCTTGGAGGACCTCGGTCCATTCAGGGGGAGAGGGAAAGGCGGCCCTAGCGCAGAGCTGGGAGAGGGCCGCGGCTCCCACCGTGTCGGGGTGAAGGGGACCCAAGGGCACGTCCCACCACCCCCCTCCAGCCTTGGCCTGGCAGGAGTCGCGGTGAGGGAGCAGAGCCATCCACAACGCCACACAGCCATCTTTTCCACTTAATTCCCTGAAATTACTGGACAGAAAGAGATGAGTTTTTTCTTTTTTTTTTTTTTTTTTTTATTTTTTTAAGCCCCTGTGCAAGGTGGTCGTTGTTCTGTGGAGAGGTTTTTAAGCAACGCTATAGCTGGATCTTTAAGGGAATAAGTGGGAAGGATTTGTGCGCTAGCAGATGGTAGATTAGCATCTTAAGAGAGTCGATGGGTATTAAACTGTCCTAGTGAAAGAGCGGAGATAGACTAAAGCAATTTTTTTATTATTATTTTGTTTTTCGTTCTCCCTCGGGAGACTTGGAGTTCCCTTTATTTCTCACTGCCTCTGCTATGGGTTGTTTTTGTTGTGTGTGCGTGTCTGTGCGCGTGTGCACGCGTGCGTGTTTGTAAGACGTTTGAAACAGGGTTTTTTTATTTCTGAGTTTTTGACGTTTTCAATAGATGTCTCCAAGAATAAAAACAAACTGAGACTAATAAAAGTTTTAAAAATTGGCAAGGTTCTTAAAAGCCTCGGTTGTTACTCCTACATAGCTGTCTCCTGTCGGTTACGATGATTTAGTAGAAAACTTGCTTGTATAAAAGAATGAGAATGTTGCCAGGCCACAAGAGAAATATTTAAAACAATTGAAAGAGAACTTAAACAGCAGAGGATTTTTTTTGGAGGTGGGAGGGGAAGGGTGGGATGGGATGAGTGGCTGTGAGCGACGGGGAGTTTCCTCTGCATGTTAAAATCCTGACTGAAATAGCACCATTACTGTATTCATATGTAGTACCTTTTTAAAATACTATTTATATTGTAAAAACAAAGCGTGTTTCCTCACCCCGTATTCAGATGCTGAGTTATGTTTAAACGTGAACCTGGAACTGTAGAATGCCCTTCCTTGTTGCAAGGGTTCTCCCTTTTTGTTTCTTTTTAAATCCCTCTTTTTGTTTTAGGAATGACTTGTGCAGATTATCTATAATGACCATATCGATGGCTTCTGTGCATCAGACTATTGAAAGGGAAATAGGAAATGCACATTCCTACCCTACCCTTCCTCCAGTGAAATATATTTGTAAGTGTCTGATTATGTACTATAAAAATAATGATTTTTTTTTTTCCTCCCCCTAGATTAAGGATGTGATGTATTTTTTGCATATTTTTTTTCTCTGCCTCTAGGTTCATAATGAATTAAAGGCTGTTGAGCACTTCAGAATTACACTTTTCGGGGGGTTGAAGTCTCTTCATTTCTAAGTTTAAAGTCTTTTGCTCTGCAGGAGAAGGTGGCTCCCAGATCTGGTTGGTAAAGCTGATAAAACTGAGCCAAGAGAAGCTGAGACTGATCAAGAAGAGCGCGGTCTTTTCCTTCCTCTCTGCTAGCCATGCAGGAGAAGAGGTCTGTCGTTGCACCAAAATTAAGAACCAAGCTCGCAGTTCGTTTTTGTCCCAGGTCCAGGATTTGCTCTAACTGGCCCGTTCCCGAGAACCGTGGTTGCTGAATAGTCAGAGGTGGTTCTAAAACCCTTTCTCTTTCAAATCACCAGTTTGCTACTTCCTTTTTGGAGTCTGCTCTGTAGCCTTCCAGTAGCCTTTTCTTTCCAGCCCTCGGAGGTCGTGCTGACATTGAACCTCTTAAAACAGCATCTTCCTCAGCCTGCATGTAAACGCCTTCATTTCCCATCCTCCGCCCCGGTACTTTCCTACAAATTCCTCTCCAATTGTTGCAGTATGAGGCTAATGCTGCAGATTATGTGAAAGAAAAGAAATCTCCAACTTCCAGTCCTTTGCAGTTTAATAGTTTTTCTTGATGTAATCTCTGGAATCATACCAGTGGGAAGAAGCTGCTGATACGAAGTCAGTTGGAATTTACACCCACGCAAAGCTTGCTTTTGAATTTAAGGTCTGCTACGTTGCTGTAATAAGAACTAATATAATTTTAAAGATGTCTTAAGAAGCAGTACGTACTTCCAAGTAACTGTCTGGATCAGTGATCAAAAGGCAGGGATCAAACCTTTCCCTTGCTCCATCAGAGCCTCGCAGGGTGGAACAGACATTTCCACACAAACCCCGCAAGTCACTGCGGGTTTCTGTTACTCGCTGAGATTGCTACGCTAAAATATAGATGATGTAGGGTTATAGGAAATCATGCGGTGCCCAGGGAGTCCTCAGGGAGACAATGTGAATACTGCAACTGCTGGAGTGAAGCGCTTTGCTTCCGACGCGTTCCTCCGTCTAAGTACCATTCAGGGCTGGATGAAAGACTGTAGATGAGCACAACTCATTAGCCTCTTCTAACCTCTGCCGCTTTCTTATCCCTGGAGAACATGAATGTGTGTTTATCTCTCAAACGTAGGCAGCCGAGCTGCGTCTCTTACTAAAGCATGTTTCAGATTCCTCCTTTTGCTTTTCCACCTTCTCCGTCTGTGCCAGCTCCATCCTCTGGAGGTCCTGCCCGTTTGTCCTCCCCTGGCCCCACGCAGCACGTTCCTGCTCTGATACACGCTGTCGGCTGCCTCCCGCCTGGCGCTCGCCTCTGGGCCTGCCCTGCAGAGTGCTTTGCTTAGGACTTGGCTGCAAGAGACCAGGGTTGCCAAGGTAGGGACCAGATGCCCATACGTGATGCTTTGTCTTGCGCGAAGGACTGTGGTTCCTTCTCGCTGCTTCGCAGAACTCCGGCTCACTTGGGCTGGCGAACAGCAGGGAGCCTTCACACAAGCAGATGTTCTGAAACCTGTAGTAGAGAAGCTGATAAAACTCCCTGAGTCAGTGTCACCAACTGTCACATGCACAATAAAGTCATTTTGTGATAATTGCTGGCAGCGATGAGAAGATGGGGATCAACAGGCTGTTTATTCCTACTCTGGGGCCAGTGGATGGAGATTCATTAACTCCTTGTCTGGTTGGAGCATGATCTTTAGCTCCGTGAGAAGAAATGGGGAAGATAATTCCTTTTTTCTCTTTGGAAAGGACGGGATTATTTAGAAAACTAAAAATAACAAGTGTTGATTGGGGTGAGGCTATTTAGTGGTGGGGCTGAAAGGACAGCCTCATCTTCCAAAAAACCTTGGTTAGGTGTGTCCTTCGCTGCATCGTGGTTCGCTCACTCTGGACGACTTCTTGTGATAACTTGTACTGAAACAATTATTCTTGCAAACGCGTTTCTGCAGATCTCCAGTGTGCAGGTCTCTGTGAGCACGTGGTGTTTTGCGGCTTCCCCACTCGCAGCCTCTCCTTCTGGCTTCCAGCTTCGCTGCTGGTATGTGGGGGGACGTCATGGGCTTTTGGGCACTTCCTCTTTGCTGTACTTGCTCCTTTCCTATTTCCTTTACTTCTGTGACTGTTCAGTTTAGGGAAAGAGCAGATGATGGAAAAACCTCGTCACATGCTGTAGACATCTGTGCTTTGGCCAGTTTTGCAGAACTTCTCTTTCTTGAGGTTATTCTGTGGGGATTTTTCTCTGTTCCTCTTCCCTCACTGTTCATATTAGTTCTTCATCAGTAGTTCTCCTTCAGCTTGAACAAATTGCACCACTTTAATAAAACTATTCATTAAACAGGTGCAATTCCCTTCTGGAAGAATGCCCTGGTTTTGGTTGGAGTGGTTTACTCGGGGAGTTTTAGCTTATGGTAATCAGGAGCCATTTTAAACTAAACCTTGCTTTGAACCTGGGTGTGCTATTTCAGTTTAGTAGCAATTTGAGTCAAAATAGTGGAATTGCTCATGAGGACATGTCCTCTGTGGTGGTGGGCACCATTCGACTGCGGGCTCAGAGGAAGACGGTGGTAGATCAGCGCGTTGCTTACGTCACTTCTCTCTCCGGCTTGAATTTCTTCGCAGCATCAGGTGGAGCCTTTTCTGCAGCAGGTTCCTTTGCTAGCGCTGCAGTGGGCGAGTCCTTGCTACTTTTCTTGTTCGGGCTTCTTTCCCCTGCCCTACGTGTAGCTAAATGTGGTCTAATAAACTTTTTAAATCCTTTTTGAAATAATTAAATGATTGCAAAGTCCTGACCTGCACATAGACCAAGTTGGAAGGAGTGCAGGTTTTGTGGAAGAGCTTTTTCAGGCACGGGATTGTACTTTGACGGATTAAAGCAAGGAGCAACGCTGTCTGCATGGAACCTGCCGAGTGCCAGAGCCGTCCCTCTCATCAGGTAGGTGTGAGAGCCGCTGCCCACAGCCATTTCCACACTCTCCTGTTGTCTGACACGTCGCTGCGGCTTCCCGGGGCGCTCACCACGCTCTGCACGGAGCAGCCGCGTGACGAGCACCTCTCCTGACCTGTGTTAGTTCCCATGGCATTAATTTCGTGTTTCTTGGGTTGGAAGGACAATTCGTCCTTTTATCTCATTACAGGCTAATGAGGAGACCTTGCGAATGAGTTTAACCCTGTGAAATTTGAACAGTCTCTGCTTCAGAGTACCTAATGCAGGCGATACCTGCCGGTGCTCCTTGAGTTTGCCAACAGGAATAAAGATTGAACAAATTACTTGAGATCCCAGGAGAAGCGCTCGGAAAGAGTTCCTGCGGGTTCCTGACTGCCAGCCCCAGGCTCAGGTCACCCCTCTTGCGTCTGGTCCCACGCACAGCTGCACTGGCACAGACGCACACACACCAGCTTTGGCAAAACACCAAGACTGGAACGAGTTGGAGATGTGGAGCTAGAAGTATTTGGCAGCTTTGATAGCAGAAAAAGATAACTCCTTGGTTTACTTGCGCACCAATAGAAAATTACTGGGAGTTATTTATTCTGCGTTAGAGGAGCAAAACAATTAAATTTTTTGTTTCCAAGAGGGGAAACGTAAAGGTCACTGTGTAGATATTGTTCAGAATTACACAGCGAGCGTGGCTTAGCCACTTCTCCTGTGGAATAAATAAGAATTTGGCTACGTTTCAGCACAGTTGACTTTGGCTTACCTCTATACCCTAGCCTTGCCGTTTCAGATGCCAGCTGCTAATAGCCCCCAGCAAATGAGCTCGTAGCCAAGCTGTCTCCAGAGCGGGAGTGATACCCTCCCCTGTGCCCCAGATCGTGGTTTAAAAATAAGTAAGTGGACAGATCCACTGCTCATCTGCTTCATTTAACGGGGCCATCTCTCGAAAACACAGCAAATTTTCTTTGATTAGGAACAAATGGGCAGTTACCCATGATACAAGCCAAGATGCTGCTGCCGTTTAGAATAGCAGGGATTCATCTGCCTGCCTAGAAAGATCAAATCCGAGCTGATTGTAAGTACAGAGGGTCACTGGACAATTTTCTATGTGGAGAAGCAATGAGATGGGGAGAAGAGCTCTTGTGCAAGTCCCATTTCCTCATGTCTCCACTTAGAGCTGAGGTTTATTTCCTTTTTTTTATCTTAATAGCTTGGAGGCACTAGAGAATATCTGGGCCGAAGAAGAAGTGGTACATCTGATTAATCTGGGATTCGGATATAACATGGAATTAACACTGCAATCCAGTAGCTTTGTGTCCTGCGTTGGGTGATTTGCGTGAGATTTTTGTCAGCGTGTAGTGAAAAATCTGCCTGACTGCAACTGTTTCTGTGAGATCCCACTGCTTGGGGATGTTTCTGTTTTACAGGAACAATTTATCATAACATTTTTTTACTACTTCAGAGCGTAGACAATTAACTGCTTATTAAACACTGTGATTTCTCTCACTTCTGTGATACTCTCAAATCAAGGATCTGGTCCGTTTTGTCCAAATTAATATCTCTGCAGTTTTTCTCGGTAGTAAGAGATGTCCTCATTTATGTCTCTAGCTGGGATTGAGATGTTCGTGCTCAGACCCGAGTGCTTAAAGCCCAGTCTTCAAACGCATCTTCCAGCCCGTCCGATGGCCCTGTTTCGGAGTGGCTGAGTGCCTGCAGATGAGATGGTCTCCGTGGGGCTCTGCGGTGGGCACCCACACACCCACTCATTGCACTGGCTTCACTGAAGCTCCTTTTATTTCAAAATTGCCCTGGAATTTCCCCAGAACCGTTTGATAAAACTGGGCAGACAACCCCGACATCCAGCTTCCCGACGCCACTGCAGTTTACGCTTGTAGGTGCTTCCCTTGACTTCGGACATCATTTTATGTTTTTAAGAGATTTCCTCTTTAAAGCATTAAGACCAAACGTCATGTCTAGTTATAGCACTGCTAAAATCACTGCAATATTTCACTCTCAGCAGGTGATTGAGTGCAAAGAGGGGAAACAAAGCACTAACCGATTTCCTCTGGCACACTGTGTTTTTCCTTACGCATTTCCCATTGCAGTCGGGGCGCTCTCAGCTCCTCCTGGTCTTGGACCAGAGGGTTTTTAACCTCCCGCTCCTGCCTCTTCCCCTCAAAAAAAAGCCCAATAAAAGGCAACATCCCCTTGAGTTTCTTTTGTGGAGACCACAGTGTGATTGGGCCTTTCCCGTCCCCCGGCGCAATGTGAATACAGTCTGTCAGTGTCTTGTCACTTCTCTAATGTGCTTCTATTTACTGCCATAATCGGCACCCCTGAAAGGCAAGGCTGAGCCGCCGCTATTAAGTATAATTGTCATTGTGACAGGTCCATTGTGGGGGAGAAAATTCGTGCCTTTCAGAGCTGTCTCTCCGATAAAGAGCAGCAGTAAAATTGGAAATTAATCCCCTGGCGCAAGACTGACGCAGGGATCGGGGGGTCGCAACGAGGGCTGGGGCAGGGGCTGCCATCAGCTGGCTCTGCGGAGCCACGGCCGCTCCCCGCAGCCCCCACCTGCGGCCACGTTTTCTACCCCTGTCATCCCCCGTTTGAATCGAGAAAGGCAAAACACTAACTGGTCTGTCATTTGTTCCTCTCCCTAGATTCGCCCACCTTGGGTGTGTTGTCTTCCCGTTGGGGACAAGCACGTGTGCGTGGACCCCCTGGATCTGCACAGGGCAGGGACGACTTCTAGGCTGAGCCTGGGGACCCACTGGGAAAGGTGAGAGGGACCCACAGGAAGATGCACTGCACAGCTCCGGGTGCAGGTAGGTCGATTCCCTCCTGCCATCGAGCTCCTGGGGGATCCCTTTTGGTGGCATCTGACGGACATTCCTCACTGAAGAACAGGAGGAACCTGTCCTCCTTGGGACCTGGGCTAAGGCTCTGCCCTCCCAGCATGGATGTGCGACCTTAAACGATGACACTTAAATTGCCACAAGCTCTCTGCAGTGCTAGTGCTACCAGGGCACTGACTGTAGTTCCCTTACATCCCTCATCTCAAGCTGCTTATTGCTACATGAGGAGAGTAGCATTGAAGTGTCTCACCATCTCACGCATCAGATGGATTTTGGAGATAAAGTTGATGAAATTCAATTTCTCTGTTGGTTTCCCTCTCCCAACTTCTGCCCAGATACAGCTAAGCACAAAAAAAACCCTTAGCTGAGAAGTTTTTATAGTTGCACCAAGATCTCTAAAATAGTTACTCCTAAAATATTCAGGCTTGGTCACCCGTGTGGAGGAATAGGGAACTTCGGCGGTTTGGGAGCTGCGTGCTGACACAAATGTGCAAAACGCCCCCAGCACTGCACCTGGGACCGAAGCCCTTCTCAGCGAGGAGTGAAAATGAGAATTCAACCAGGTCCCGGAGGCCCGGCCAAGGTGGGAGCGAGCTGGGCTGGCTGCCCCGAGAGCGGCTGGGTCCATGTGCTGTTTGCTGCCACCAACCTCCGTCCTGCCGTTGCCGTGGGTCCTAGAGCCGTATGGGGATGGTTAAAACCCCGCCATCCTTTTCTTCCTTCTGTCAGTGCTCAGTAGGGGAAGTTTCTTCTTTTGAACATCCTTCCTTTCCGTTTAACAACTCTCTGCTTCCCTGTAGAAAATTGCAAATAGATTCTTCCAGCTGCTTTATTCCTACACCAGGTTAATACCTTTCCTCGGGACTCGACTGCAGCGTGTTGGGTGAGGAGGAGGAAGGTGCTGCCCGGAGCAGGCTGTCGGTGCTGAGGAGCTCCTCCGAGCTCCTGGTGTTTCCCTTAGGGCCTCCTCCAGTCCAGAGCAAGTGGAAAAAAAAAGTTAAAATCAAGGTAGTGGAACCCAGCACAACATTTTACACCTTTTTTTTTTTTTTTTTAATTTCAGTGTTTTCATGATTTATTAACTCTGAAGTAAATCAGGGACATTTATTGCATTACATTTTTGTGTTACAGTAGCATCCTGCATACCCGATTGGGATTAAGAGTCTATGATGTAGGAATAATAAAGCGCAGTTAAGACGGGCTTGTGCCCTGGCAGTGGTTTGCGGTCTCTGTTGGGGAGATACCACAGCTCCGGCCGGGACACAGTGAAAAAGGATGATGGTGAAAATAATGGGAACACGTGGTTTGCTGTGCGTACGACAGTGCGTGAAATTACGAGCCGTCTGGATATTTTATTTTAGTGATGTAGTAGACAAAGAAATAATACAGCGTCAATGAAAACTTGCAGTGGTTTGACGCTGCTGATGTGGTAGTGGTTGCTCTTACAGAAGGATTTGACGTTTACAGTTTCATGGTAAATTTGGGGCAAGAAGGAAGAGTATTACATGATATTTCTGCCGCCCTTTGCAGTTGCCTTCTCGCAGTGATGTGCACCCAGCAGTAGGGTGGAATGAGATTATGAATGGATAAACTTATTTGGAATGCTTAATTTCTTTGAAGTGATTATTTGCTTCCAAATCATTTCTGCTGTGCTCTAGACATACGCTGCACTTCCAAAGAGGTGGATAAGCTCAGAAGAAAACAAAAGAAAAGAGGGAATTTTTTGGCATTGTAGATGTTCCGCGAGTCAGATGCTGTCTCAGATGTTACGAGCCGAGGTGTAAAAGCAGCTTTGGCGCAGATCCAGCGTGTCCCCCCCAGGAAAGGCAGGAGAATTACCACGAGAGAGACATCAAATGCGCAGTCAAGGCTGGATCCCGCTGCCAGCAGAATTATCCTAGAGAGAAACCATTTTAGATACTGGTTTGTTTTTTTTAAAAAAAAAACAAACTAAAAAATAAAATCCCCATGCAGGCTGCTCTGGCGCCCGGGAGGGAGCCGACGTTCCTTCTGCGTCCCTCCTCAGGAAGGGGCCGGGGGGCAGAGCCAGCGAGGGGAGAAGGACCTGCCCCCCCACGGACACCGGAACAGACAAAACCCGCCAAGATCTGATAATAAAATCTGTTTGGAACAGCTGTCTGCTGACAAGTATAATAAACTGTATTAATGGTGTCATTATTATTCCCTAATTAAAAGCTAATAACTAAGAGTTAATTGCCTTTAAAAGATGAAGCAGTGCTATGGCAGGGATTTATCTCTGTTTTTCTTTGCTTGCCTGGGTGTGCTGATATTTTCAGGCTAATTAATTGAATCAAATCTTACTGAAAACTCATAATCTCTCTGTGTCGACTCAACCAATTGAATTAGAAGGTGTTCGCTGTGTGCTTGATTTCAAAAAATATTCGTGTGCTCTTTGCAACTAGTTAGCTCAGCTGCTCATCATTGGCGGGGATGAGCGTGGCACCAAGTACAGAGAATTTCGGTGGCAAAATGTTTTGGTGGGGAAAATTTTCCCCTGACACTAAGAGGAGGGAACTGGAGCATCTTAGGAGCCGGAGGAATCCCAGTGTCACTAATGTGGTCATTGCTGAGTACCTGGTCTAGGGTGGATGGACACAAAGCACCTACAGCCTTGATAAATGGATTTTATCCAGAGACAGGAAAAAAAAAAATACAGTGATCCTGAGATTTTTCTCTTTGGATGTTAAGATTTTTGATTTCAGCACGGGATGCAGTGTTGTATCAGAATCTGATTTATTTTTTTTTCACCTGATGAGCGAGAAGCCTTTTACAAGTCTCCTAAGTCTTACCAGGGCTGGGACCGTTTGCAGGTTTCTGGTGTTCTGCTCTTTGGCAGGGTGCTGGCTTCTGCTGTCCCCCGCGGGGCTGTGCTGGGGTGCAGGCCTGGAGCTTGGCGGGGATTTGCAGGAATTCCACTTTTTCTCGTTCTCTCCTACCTCAAAATTCCCATCCCTGCCCCAAAAAGTAACACTTCAGCATGCCCCTTACAAGCTCCTGACAGCCGCTAATTGAAAGGAACCAAATGTTCTCTTTGGAAGTTCACTTTATCAGTGTTAATCTTCTATGTGGAGTAATTTTATTAAAGTTCCCAAAAGAATAAATTGTAAATTCATTAGTGCCCGTTTTGGACCGGTTTGGGTAAAAAAAGAGATTAGAAGTCATCTGGGCTCCGTGATAATTAAAAAGAAGATGCTCAAACATAATTCTTAATTAAACAGTAATGAGATAAGAACTTGTGTAGTCTGCTTTTAGTCTGTTGGAAAGATGCAGAGGTTCCCGTTGTAATTATGTGATTTATGATCTTCCACACAAAGATGTAATTAGTTTTTCCCCCCCTTTTTAAAATTTAAACGTTATTTAGATAAAAAATTGTGCAGCAATTTGAATCTGCTTTTCCTGGTGGAATAGTAATTTGTTTTGATTTATCTTGAGGTTTCAACCTAAAAAATTCTCCCATAGCTGAGGGGATATCCTCGAACACAAGAACCCCCCGCGTGTCTGAGAGCCCTGAGGAGAGGGAGCAGGATGGGACGGCCATGGGAGGTGGGGAGCGAGACGTTTGAGGCCAAGATGATGTGGAAACATTCTTTTCTTGCTTAAAAAGGTGAAATGTGTGTTTCCAGATGACACCTGTGGAACGCTGATGCCGATCTGCCGTACTAATTGGACCTGTTTGTTTCTGCCTCTCTCATCCTCTGTGAGGAGTCGGAGCGAACCCTCAGGGAGCTTCTGCAGATCATCCCCGGGGGGTTTGAACACGTCTACCTCAGAAATATTCCGTTCCAGAAATATTAAAATCATGCGTATGGCTGCACACTGAATGACATTCTGCTCCGCAGGGAGCCATGCCAAAGGTGAGCAAGTTGTTTATGATTTCTTTGTTTAAAGGCCTGTTCAGTCTGCTCTCTCAGACAAGCATTGCCCTGTACCTCATCTTTTTGTCCCAAATTCACCTAATCCCATGTCATAGAATCACAGACTGGTTTGGGTGGGAAGGGACCTTAAAGCCCACCCCGTGCCACCCCCTGCCCTGGGCAGGGACACCTCCCACCAGCCCAGGCTGCTCCAAGCCCCGTCCAACCTGGCCTTGAACCCTCCAGGGATGGGGCAGCCACAGCTTCTCTGGGCAACCTGGCCCAGGGGCTCACCCCCCTCACAGCCAACAATTTCTGCCTCAGATCTCACCTCCATCTCCCCTCTGTCAGTGTAAAACCCTTCCCCCTCGTCCCATGGCTCCCCTCCCTGCTCCAGAGTCCCTCCCCAGCTTTCCTGGAGCCCCTTTAGGGACTGGAAGGGGCTGGAAGGTCTCCGCAGAGCCTTCTCTTCTCCAGGCTGAACCCCCCCAGCTCTCTCAGCCTGTCCCCACAGCAGAGGGGCTCCAGCCCTCCCAGCATCTCCGGGGCCTCCTCTGGCCCTGCTCCAACAGCTCCGTGTCCTTCTGCTGTCGGTGCCCCAGCGCTGGGGGCAGCACTCCATGTCACTGCGGTACAGGCCACGTGTACCACCCCAGGGGGGAAACCCACCTCCTGGCCCAGGGAAAAAGGGCACAGTGGGTTAAGATGGGACTGGTGCCTGAAGGGAGACTCTGTGGAAAACAGTGAGAACAGCTTGAGGTCTCAGCTGCGGAATAAATATGGAGGTTAGAGGAACGTGATTTCTAGGCCTTATCACTTGACCCGAGTAATGCTAAATTGATCTCAGGAAAAATAAAACAAAGTAACCAAGACCAAATCCCCAGACACTATGCTTTGCATGGCTTTTGCAGAGATACAGCTTGGAAGGGCAAGGATCAGGGCAGAGATGTTCATCACGGAAACACAGAGTGGGATTTGGTCAAAGCCTGTCACTGGGATGGGACTACTGTAAAGAAGGAATTTCTCATATATCACGTCATCTGCTGAGTCATAAGGTCCCACATCCCGCTCTCCTCGGTGGTGGCACAGATGGTTTCTGTTGTGCCCCTTACAGCTTAACCAGACCGTGGGGACACGGAGATCCCCCCCGCCCCCCACCGTGTCGTGGCCATGTGATTTCTTCAGTCACTTCTGGCACTTTCTCAGCTTGGTTATGAATATTGTTTGCAGTAATCGCCCGGTCACCTCTGAGCCCTGTTCTTCAGGGGGAGCAGGGACAGAAGAGACGTCCCTCCTTTCCTCGGGAACAGCTGAACCTCTCCACCTGCCCGACAAACGGCTTTCTAAGTGTTGTTAAAGTGTCTGGGAGCCTAAGCAGCATCTTCGGAATATAACAGCCTCCAAAGCTGAGAACATGAGGGTGAACAACCAGTTTTCTTTTAATTTTGGAAGTGCACTTTTCTGGGAATTGTTTTCCTAAACACCTTTAAGATCTTTTCTTTTGTGTTACAGCTGTAGCATGTTCTGTCTTTCAGAGCAGAGAAGCACGTTAATTCTTTTGTTTGTGGCCAGGAAGGGGCCGTTAGTGCCACCCAGCTGCTCTGCTGCCCAAATCACACACCTGATACCACTTTCTACTCTTGTTCAGCTCCAGCTTGTGGCTTCATCCTGCACTTGCTGGTGCAGGGGTGGCTGTGCAGGTCCTTGGGCAGGGGCTCAGCGGCACCGAGAGGCTTTTCTTTCCCCGCGGATGGAGGTGAGCAGGTACGGGTGAGGGTCAGGCGTGTTTGTGTTGCAAGATGTGGTGGATCTGCAGCTCTGGGTCCTGTTGGTTGTTGGTTTCTTAGCAATGGTCCTCCCATCTTGCTCTGCTTTGACGTCCCTCCCTTGTCTCTCCTCCGTCATCTCCCAAGGTGTTTTTGCCTTTCTGCTGGGAATCAAAATGTCTGTGTCTCACGCCCAAATCCATGTTGTTTGCTGGTATGAAGTGCCGGGGCACCAGATGCATCAGGAGGCTATAAGGGGGTCTTGGTGGGGTTGTGGAAAAGCTTGTGTAGATCCAGCTCTGTCCCAGAGGTCATGGTGGCCACATGGCAGCTGGGGAGACCCCCCAGCACAAACCCAAGTCAAATGGGGCTCCAGGGGATGGAGGAGCACGGCACCGCTCACCCTGCCTGCTTCTTGTGGCTCACCGAAAGCTGGCACCGCTTCTCTGAAGGTAACTCCTCAGCATGTCCTCCCCAGCCCCTAAAAATATCCCACGGGTAATATCTGCAGGGCCCACGGTGGGTTTTTTTAATCATTTGCATTTCTTTGTCATTTGCATTGTATTTCTGGCTGTGTGATTCAGCGAGCTGCCGTATGCCTCGACTGTCATCTCCAGCCAGTCTGTAGGAAGGATCTGCGCCTCACCCCCGAGGCAAATGCTCTGCCAGCTTCAGTCCATTGTAGTGTTTTGGAGGAAGGGAAGATGGATGTGTATGATACTGAAATTTCACCATCTTTTCCTCCCCCACGTTTTAGGAGAATACATATAAATCTCTGCCATGTCCTCTTCTGTTTGTTAAATGTAGCAGTATGGAAAATGTTATTTCAGCTTTATCTATTTTAAAATTATTGTATGGATTAACAAACCAAGCAGAAGGTCTGTGTTGCTGTTTAACTTGGTGTTACTATGTCCTTTTGGAAGACTTGTGGCTGCAAGTCAGCAGTGAGCACTCATTTGTATTTCTGCTTCCCCAGATACTGAAAGTAGCGCTGGAGCTGCCAGTGTGTCCTGTTTGGAATAACAGCTTGGTGGGGTCTGGAACATAGTGGAGATGCCTTCAAAAAATCTGGCCTTGTTGAGGTGTCTTGATACGATTGTGCCGTGATGAGTTGTGTTAGAAAAAGCCATGGCCGGATTTTGTTAAGAGAAGTCCCTTTGGTGCCTGGCAGAAATGAGTTAGGTTGCCGTAAGGGACTGAATTAACAATAGGAGCCACAAGTGCACGTTTCCACTGGATTGCGTTGTCCATCCCTCGTTGGTGTCTGGGTTTGGCGAAGGAAAGTGAAGGAGGTTGCTCGGGTCCCATCCTGGTGCTGCCGTGAGGGTGAGGAGCAGCTGAATCCCCACTGGGAGCTCGTGAGCAAAACCAGACCCAAAGCATTTGAGATGGGTGAAATGAACTGCACAGTGAAGGTCTCACAGCTCCCCTTACCCACCCCCCATCTTTAAAAGTGGGATGTCTACTTATTTTAATGGTCAGTCCTGGAAATGCAGAAACTCAAGCGGAGCCTGGGAGCTCTGCGGTTCCTGGGCCATGGAGCTGGGAGCCGTTGGCGTTGGTGCTGCCTCCTCCAGGCATCTGCACAGACCAGAGCCATCCCACCTTCCTTCTCCTGAGGCTTAACACATAGACAGACACCTCCTCAGCCTTCAACAGCGCATTTATTGCCCTACAAAAGAAAAAACAAATATTTGGAATGAGCCTGGCTTGTTCGCTGTCCACAGAAATACCAGCGCGCCATCCCCATCGGTGCCGTGGGGCCGCTGGTGGCTCTGCTGGGCAGAGCCTGGCTCTCCCAACCACGAAGAGCTGGCAGGAGGGTCCGGTGGAAGCGGAACCTGAATTAGTAGCATTTAGCAATTTCCTGAACAACACCTTACATGCAGCTCAGGCAGAATGTTATGTATTTAAAGAAAAGGGGTGGTTTTTTTAATCATTTGGACACAATTTTTTTTTGAGGGATTTATTATCCTCAGTAAGCCTGGGATAAAACCCTTGTGTAACTTATTAATCTAGGATTGCCATCTGCATGTATGTGTGTGCTTGTGTGTATGCATCGCCATATACATGCCCAGATGGATGGAGCCCCAGACTCTCTTAATCGGGAATCTCTCTCTAATGGCTGGAAGGGAATTGTGCCTGTCGGTCTTCCCAGAGATAAAGGCGCGATGAGATAGCAGCATCGGGGTTTGATCTCTGTATGAATTGCAAAGGGATCTGGAGTTGGCATGTATAGATGGGTGGATAGATAAGTAGACAACAGAAAAATAGGCAGATTAAAGATGGACTGAGATGAATATGTTAAATGGCTGGAGAGAGCGCACTGTTAGTATATAGAAATGTAGCGCTGCTGTTCAGGCGTCAGCCATTTTCCCAGGTTTGAAATCATCTAGTAATTTGATTTTATTGTGACTAGTTAATGCAAGTGCAAGAGGTGGACACAGCTCTATGCGTGGTTTAAAGCAATCGCCACCTTGTTTTAATTACTTGTGGCTGCATGGTTATGCCCCAGTTAGTCACCAGGACAGTGTTTTCTTCAACTTCTTCATAATTCTGTATTCGTTATCTGCCGTATCCTAAATGTGACTTTAAAATATATGCCTTCCCTTCCACCCAGAGGTGTTTTACACAACAGTAAAAGCAGAGGGGCTGTGCCTTGTTCCCCCCCGTCCCTGGCCTTGCTCACATGCGGTTGGGAGTGAAGCTGTCTCCTTCCCGAGGCTGTTTCATCCTTCCTGTACCATCTCGAACGCGGAATTACAGGTCAAAGCAAAAGCAATGTTTGGAATTCAGACTTAGATTTGTCTTTTGGATTTCCACTGCTGGCAGAGCTGGGTCCAATCCTGCTGTGAGCCGAGAGGTCGGTGTGCGCAGAGTGAGACAAAAGTTACTGTCTCGCTTCCCTGGCTTAGATGGATTTGGTGATGGGGGGGTGGGGATGTGCAGTGACGCCCCTACTGAACCCAGCCCGACTCGGCCAGCACGGCACTGTCACTGGCTATCAGCCCACAAAGGGAACGGCCAGGGCATGTCACTGCTGCACACCCTGCGGGTAGCAAGCCAGGGTCTGAGGACCATCCTTGGAGCCCAAGGTGTGGGGGTGATGCTTTCAGCATGTCAGTGTAAGTAGGGTTTTGCTGGTGACGAAGGCTCCTCTCCAGCCCGACAGGGTGTTTGGATTTATGGGAAGAGCAACAGCTGCCCCGTGGCTCTGGGATGGCCCCAGTTGCGCCAGGAGTCAGTGTTGGCCGAGCTGAGAGTGGTGCCGAGAGCGGGAGGGATGTCAGCGGTCGGTGGCAAGAAGGTGGTAGCCAGGGGTGGGCTTCTCCTTTGGACCCTGCAGAAGTGACAGAAGCCCAGACATGAGGAGGGGAAGCTGTGATGGTTCTTGGGCTGCAGCTGCCATCGTCCTCCAACGTGGGATTTGCTCTGGAAAAGGGGGGGGGTGGTTCTGTGCAGCCGTGGGCGCAGAGGTGGGGACGTGCTGTGTCTGTCCAGGTGCCTGTTGTGACACTGCAGGAAAAGTGGTGTAACTCGTTGTGGTCTCCTTAGGAAATTTGGGAGCAGTCTCCATGTTTCCCTTTCCCAGCGGATGAACTTGTTGAGGTCGTAAGACAATTTTCTCAGTGCCTGAGAGGGTATTTACTTTTTCCATTTCAGTTCTACATCTGTTCAGTTACTGGCTTGGAATTTGCAACCATCTTATTTAGGAGAAGGGATTGATTTCTCATTCTGTTACTGCTTCTCTTGGTATAATTAAAGCGTATTGCAACATGAAGAATTTCTCCTGGACTGGGAACTGGTTTGCCACTTGGGTAATTCTATAAACCAAGAAAGGCTTTTCCTTTTCCTCTGGAATGTAAATTACAGTTACATCTACTTTAAAGTCTTTGTTTTGCTGCAGGGGACTGAGGGGGCCCTTGGTTTAGGTTTGTGCAGAGGCGTAAGGGCTTTGCGAATCCATCCCTTGGTGATTTGGCATCCAGGCCGTTGCAAATTACTGATGCACGAGCTGGTTTTGCCCAGTGTGGTGTGAGTGAGAAGTGGCACGAGCCGGCTCCCTCCAAGCCCCGGAGAAGGGCTCTCTCCTGCCCAGCACCGTCCCCATGCTCTGAGCTGACCGGCATCCGCAGCTTCATGTGGCAGCACCAGGGTGGCCGTGGGGGTCCGGGTGTCCCTCGCGGCCCCGGTGGGACGTCCCCCAGCAGACGGAGGGAGGGACATGCAGCGTCTGGGCTCCCTGGGGCTGAGGTGTCCAGGCTGGAGCGGGCGGGGGGCTGGGACATGCCAGGACGTGGTCGGGGGTCTGCAGGTGGCCCTGCGAGGGCGGGTTGGGACTTGGTGGCCTTTCAGCAGCTGAACTTGAGCAGAGAAAGAGTAATTCAGGACTGACCTTTGGATGTAGCATAAATAGAGAATTATGTTAAAGGGAGCGGAGAGAGGGAGGGCTTAGAGACATTTATTACACTGTGAAAAGAATCGTTGCAGGATTTGCATATAAATGATGTCAGAAATGCCTGGAGATCCATCCGCTCTTGATCAGGAGCGATAGGATGAGGGGGAACAGTTTTAAACTGAAAGAGGGGAGATTTATGTGAGATCTGAGGAATACTTTGCTGTGAGGGGGGTGAGCCCCTGGCCCAGGGTGCCCAGAGAAGCTGTGGCTGCCCCATCCCTGGAGGGTTCAAGGCCAGGTTGGACGGGGCTTGGAGCAACCTGGGCTGGTGGGAGGTGTCCCTGCCCAGGGCAGGGGGTGGCACGGGGTGGGCTTTAAGGTCCCTGCCCACCCAAACCAGTCAGTGATTCTCCGAGTCGATGCTCTGTGGCTGGAGAGGGCTGTGCACCTGTGGGTGATGGCCGTGAGGTTACAGCGAGGGGCTGGGGGTGCGCACTGCCTGAGGCAAGGCGGGAGCTCACCCTGGGCGTCCCTGGTGGTGGGACCAGCGTTGGGCAGGGCCAGGGTCAGCTCTGAATCCTGCTGGGGCTGCTCCTGTCTGAATCCGCGGCTGTGAGTACTGCTCCTCGGAGCAAATGTGCCCTGGACCCTCTCTCCGTAAGGAAAGCTGGGCTGTCAGGCTGTCCTGGAGGGATGGATCAGGCTCTGCTCTCGATGCCTCTCTCGCCTTTAATAAAAGAGGGCTCCACAGGTGAGATTCCCCTGTAAAACTACCGTCAGTGCTTTAACCCTGATCCTCTGTTAAGGAATCGTATCGGTGTAGGTCTAGAGCCCTGGTGACAGTCCTTTCCTGTAAATACATTACTTGCGATGATTTACTCCTTCCACCCTGTGCGTCACTACTGAACTTGCTGCAAAGCTGTCTGTCGGAGCTCGTATTAAACAAAAAGAAGAGTGAGACAGAGATATTAAAAAAAGACCCTTGGATCAATAAGAAACAAGTGCCTTCCCTACTGCCCTGCTGAAAATGGGCATTAATGGACCATCACTTAGTGTTTAATTAAAATAAGAGGAAAGGCAGCTGTGTGCCAGGTTTCAGGCTGGTGCTGTCTGGCAGAGCAAGCCCTGAGAGACCGGGCTGGTAGCAAGAACTCTGATTTCGTTTGCTCTTTGCGGGGAGGACCGGCGCCGGGGTGCAGCTAGGGTGTGCCACGCACATCCTGGAGCCTGGGGTCATTTCTGCTTAATCACAGCACGAGCACATCAGTCTATCGCAGTCAGAAACCGTAAGTTAGAATGTAATTTCCGCAGTTTATGAGCATGAGTAAAAGGCTGCGTCAATGGGACTATTACAGGCGGATTTTTCAGTGTGTTTGTGGTGCCTCGGCTGAGGATGTCCTGGCCTAAAGCAGAGACACAGCGTCAAACCTGATGGTTATCTTGTGTGATAAAACAAATCTGAAAAGCTTTGTGGTATGAATTACACTGAGCTAAGTCAAGTGTTCCAGCTAGGCGGCTTTTGTGGAGCCGAGATCAGGTCTCTGCAGGTCCTCCATTATCCCTTTTTGCCCTCAGGAGCTTGTACTTCGTATCTGCTCTTTGCTTTTGGTCCTTTTGGCTTTTGTGCTGTGAGCAGGTATCTTTTGGTATCAAAAAGCACAAGGACCAGCTCAGACTTGGTCCGAATCAGCCCCTGACGAGCCCTGGGCAATGTCTTTATTTTTCCTCAGACCACCAAGCGTTGCTTTTGGTCACCTGTGGCCCATCCAAACCAGACGCCCCGACCTGTTCTGTCTGCAGGGCACCACGGAGCTATTTATGGGGTCTCAGCTCCCTTCCTTGTCAGCGGGGGTTTCTCTGGATGGCCAAATCCGGACACCTCAGATGGGTTTTCCTGTGCCAGAATCATCCTCTGGAGCATCCCAGTGTGTGCGTCGTCGGGTCAGGATGGAGGGCTCTGCTGCCTCTTTCCTCCCACGTGCTTGTCCTGATCTCGCGGTGTGGGGAGCAGGAGGGAGCAGAGTTGGTTACTGCTGCTCCAGACTCTGCTTAAGTTTCTTCCTGTGCATTTTAAGTTTTGTATGGAGTCGTGCAATGGAAAGCAGCAGGCAGAGATAGTAGCGGGATCTTCCTAGCAATGATGCTTGTGTTTCTTGACCTTCCAAGAGGAGCTGTTGTGGGACCGTCACCACTGCTGTGGTCTCGAGGTGGGCTCAGTGCCAGTGTAAGGCTTCGCAGCTTTTGTGAGCTTCACTCTTGCGCCGAGATTTCATTTTGTATTTGCTTCTCTGACTGGCTTCCTACTGTATTGGTTGGGTTTTTTTGGAAAGATTTACTTAGTCCCCAACTGTTGTTCCAATTCTCTTTGTCGCTCACCTTCCGGTGCGCTGTGTGGTATTTATTTCTGTGTTTCTGTAAGGGGTTTGTGTCTCGACGCAGGGGATGGTCACGCCAGCTCAAAAAAGGGTAGAACAAAAATAAGAGCGTGGAGAGCAGCGATGAGAGTGATTAGCGTCACAGAGAGACAAGAATAGTATTGCTGAGCAGGCGGGAGCCCAGGTAGGCACTGGGTGGAGGTAGGGAAGCTGATGAACAGAGCTTAGAAGGAAAAAAAAATCAGTTTTTCCTTTCTATTCTTCAATGATAAAGTGAGCATCAAAAATCAGCGCAGGGATTGATGTGAGGGTGATGGAAGGTGTCTGGCCTGTGTTGCATGGCTGATCTGTAGAGCTCAGCACTACTAATTGTCTTTGCATCGAGGAGATTATGAAGAGTAAAAAAATCATTGCTACTCATATGACTGCCTGGAGGTACTCATGTACGTGAGGCATAATTATAAACCAGGAGTTTGTTGTTTTCTTTTTCTTTCTCCTTTTTTCCTGTGCCTTCAGGGTTGTTGCTGTTTGATGTTTGTTTGGTGTTTCCCCCCCACCCCTGGCTTCATCACATGGAGTAACATTTTGAAGGGGATGTAATTCCCTGGGTTCACACCTCACTTGATGGTTGATTATGGTTCTAAACTTGCTTTTTTTTTGTTTGTTGTTGTTTTTGTTCCCCCTTTCAGCTTACCAAAGGCTGCTGGTGGTGTCATTCTAGGAAGGAGAGAGGGTTTGTGCTGGCACAGCCCAGCTGTAAAGGGGAGGGGAAAAATACCTGACACAGAATATTCCCATCATCCTCCTGCTGCTGCTTCCAAAAACCTGTGTCCTGTGTCCTCGCCAGCTGTTCCCCACTTCGCTCCTGTCTGTCTTAATGTGGATGAAGTGGTGAAGGGATGAAGCTCAGCCTGGCCTGGGCCCACCTGCGAGCAGCGTCCCCTGTTAGCACAGACTGCTGAAGCCTGGCGTTTTGCTTACCCAGGCTCTGGCTCAGCTGGACGAAGATTTTCAAGCGGCTGACGCTGGCATGGAGAAGGCAGCTAAGTTCTGCTTTCAGCGGTGCCACCCCATTCTTTGCAGGTTATGGCTGCACTAGGAATGGGCTTTTCCAGGCATCGGAGGAGCTGTGAGCTGCTGTCTCGTCCTAGACCGTTCCCCTCTGCACAGACATGGGAACCTCCAGCAGCGTAACAAGGCAGATGCCCTTCAAAGGCGACCTTTGGCTTCGCTCCCTTCTGCTTTGAGTAAGTCTGGTTCTTCACTGAGAGATATATTTTTTTTAACCCCGTGCCTATAGGTGTGGAGCCGCCATCCTCATCCCGGACAGCGGGGGTTGGCAGCCTCCTCCCACCCGGGCTCCAGACTGCACAGGGAAGGGGACAGGATCCGCTCCACGTAAGGGAAACAGACACGCCATAGAATCACAGACTGGTTTGGGTGGGAAGGGACCTTAAAGGCCACCCAGTGCCACCCCCTGCCCTGGGCAGGGACACCTCCCACCAGCCCAGGCTGCTCCAAGCCCCGTCCAACCTGGCCTTGAACCCCTCCAGGGACGGGGCAGCCACAGCGTCTCATGAGAAACGGAGATCACCGAAGGTTTTAAACCTCAAGGTCGGCATAACCCATGCACCCGCGGCTTCTCAGTCACGCCTGCTCCTGGCTCCGCTCGTGCCCAAGCCCACCCAGCTGTAGCGCAACTAGCGGCAAAGGTTATGCCTGCGTCACTGCAGTTATTTGGCCAAAAGCTCTCCCAATGAGCTCGTTTCTTTGCAACCACAGGTTTGGCTTGTAAAGGTGGCCTATTTTTAGAAGGAGCATAAGCACAGCAGAGGGAGAACAACCTGCCACCTGGCCGCGGGCGCCAGCAAAAGGGTTCTGCAGTCGCTGTGTTACACGGAGCAACTGCTTCATTCATTGCCCACTTCCACCAACAAAGAGGTTTGCAGTCAGGCCTTTCAGACAATCTTCCTTTAATACAAAGTCAATATATCTACATACACAGTGGTATGAAAACCACTTACTGTTTCAGTTTGAAATAACAGTGTGAAAGCAACAGCACTTTGCTCTCATACAAAGAAAAAAACCTCCCCCCTCCCCCCAGCTCGTCCAGTAAGATTTTGCTGCAACATACTTAGAAATTTGGGCAACTTTCACACAAATAAGAAGTAAAATCTCGAAGAAGCCTTTCGTTCGTTTCTTTTTTTTCTCTTTTTTTTTTTTTTTTCCAGTTAAAGACAGGAAATAGATTGTTGTGGGGTTTTCTGGGTAGCACTTGATGGCCATGATTTACCCCTTCTAGAAAAATAAAAAAAGGAAAAGTCACAGGCAAGCAGTGTTCAGGGCAGAGCATCTTTTCCAAGACATGCTGTCCTCTGTGCACTTCTGCAAGAAAACTCGTCACGTGCACTCGCGAGAGCATTGAATCTACAACCCAGCGCACAGACAGACTCGGGCCGTTACCTACAACACACCTTTGATGTTAAAGAATGTCTGACGTGTGCCACGGCTTCGAAAGCGCCGTCCTTCTGCCTTCACTCGTGGTAAGACACTGGTAGCGTTTAATCTCCCCGTTCACCCCTGGCCCTGTTTAAGACCAGGCAACACGGCCACGGCTGAAGGGGAGCGGGTTGGCGCTGCCACCGCGGCTAGGCCTGCCTGCGCACCTCACACCCTTCCAGAGACACCTGATATGTCTGCGATTGAAAAGAAAAAGAACCCAAAAAAAAAAAATCCAGAAAGGACATTTTGTTCTTATATGAGCAAGTTAAACCTTTTAAATGGTAGAAAAGCAATATGTAGAAGTAGCAATTTGCACTGCATTTTTATATATCACAGCCATTACACGTAACATTTCTACAGTGAAAAAATAGACTGTCTTTGAACATAATATGAACAAATAAGCAAATTTTTTCTTTTAAATTCATTGACTGATATTCTTTGTCTTTTTTTTTAAAAAAAAGGAAAAAATACACTATTTAAAAAAAAGGTAATGTCACTTGTTACAGTTACATCGATACTTTAAAGAAAGCCACTCACAGTATATGCCATTGAATGCATCTTACTCGATCTCTCCCAGTTATTTGTACAGCTGGGGCATGGTCGTAGCTGTGCCAAAGGGCCTGGTGTGACGTGGTACCGGGACAGTCCTGAGAGTGTCTCTGCATCGCTCCCGGAGAGCCGCTGTGCGCAGAGGCGAGGGGCTGGCAGCAAGAAGCCGTTGGCTATTGGAAATGAATTTCTTACGGGTGCTTCTCGGGCTCCTTTCGGGGAGATGCTCCTGGCTCCCGCGGCGGGGGCTGGCGGGGGCAGCACAGCGGCTTGCAGCAGAAGTGGGGGTGGGTGAATGTGCAAAGAGAATGGGAAAGGGGCTGCCTTTCTTTGGGGGGGGGGGTGTCCCACCACTGCTCGAATTAATGCCTTTGTGATAGCTGGATGTGCTGAAAAGGGGGGACAGGACCCGCGGTCAGCAAACCCGGCCCAGGGAAGCTGCTGCCTCTACCTGTCCCAGCGGTGTGCGAGGGGAGGGGGCCACACCAAACAGCCAAGTCTGGGTTTTGGATCTCTCTCTTTCTCTAGAATTTTAAATATCCTAAAAAATAAATTTTGGAATTAGAAGAAATGAGGAATGTTCCAAGTATTCAAAATGTGAGCTATAAAACCTCTCGCGTGGCAGGGGCATTCCGTGAATGCTGTTTGCAAGGTGCTGTAAGCCCAGAATCATCCCAATGCTGATACTGAGGTTATTAAGACTCCAGCTAGAAGAACTCCTGACCCTAAGTTTGCCTAAGTGTTGAGATTTAGTTCCTTTTCTTATCTTTTACAGAACACCTTCAATTCTGCAAGTGACTTCCTTTAAAGACTGCCAACTATATTAGTAAATAAACTGAACTCTAATGATGTAACCAAAGTCGGTTTCCTTCCCTTCTCCAGCGGTAACGTTTCGCAAGCTGTGTTTTAGCTTTTGGATCTGTTTCATGATGTCCATACGTCCTCCACAGCGAACACCACTTGAGGTAACAAGTTCACCACTTAAAGCAGTCCTTCAGCAATCTCCTGAGCTGCCTCTTCACGGTCCAGGTTACAACATGGAGTTCCTGAAGGGGTGTTCCTTTCGATCCTTCCCCCTGCTCCCCAATGCATTGTCCAGATGAAAAGGTACTTCTTCTGATTCAGTTTTGTAAGTTCAAGCGCTCCCCCTGGGTCAAAAGAGGCCTTTCAGGACTTAAGTGGTTGGTAGAGTCTGCACAACGGATGGCTTTTTATGTTGCATAGTGATCAAAACTTCCCAGATACTCCAGAGCTGCCTGGTAACAGAACTGGTACTCGTCCTGCGAACAGTAAAGAGAACCTGCGTCAGAGCTTTGAAACGGCTCCTCGGGATCCTGCCCTGCTTTCCCAGCACAGACTTGGGCAGGAATCTTCTCTTCTGTTCTCAAAGAGCTGCGAACAACTGGGGAGGGAAATCCCTTCCCTTTATTGTTTGTGCATCGTCTCTGGGTGGTGGGCTGCCTTGAGAGGCAGGGGAGTCCCCTCGCCTCAGAGGTGGGGATGAGAGGAGCACCAGGGCTGGCAGAGGGGGGTGAAATCTTTAAGAGACTGTATAACAATGGGAATTTTTATTACTTAGGTAAAATCAGCAGCGCAGCCCGGGCTCGCTGAGTAGCCTTCAGCTCAGGGTTTGCTAGTGGCTGGAAAGGCAAAGGCCGGCTCCGCTCAGGCACTTCTGCAGCCGCGGCATTTTGCTACGCAGCTCTAAACTGGGACAGAGGACGGGTTCCCCGCGCCCCCTTACCTCTGTTTGCACCATGGCAGGTCGTTGTGTTCGCAGCATCTTTACTGTCTGGAAAATATCTACAACACCCTCATAACGCATTCTTTCCAGGACGATACTCAATGTGATAAACACGCCGGTCCTGCCCACGCCAGCACTGCAGGAATGGGAGAAGAAAAGGAAACTGTATGTTAGTGTTCAACGGCTGCTCTAAATGCTGAGGGTACGGCACGGTTGGGCTGGGTCTTATGAATATGTTGGAACTGAAGAGCCTCCGTCAGTCCTCCAGGAGGTAGGGAACAGTAAAACTGCCAGCGTGTGACCCAAATGAATGTTTGAGAAAGCAAAGTGAAAAAATTAAAAGCTTTTGGTAGTGGTAAACAGCATTCAGTGTGAAAACGATTACTAATATGTAACATTAGGCTTTTTAAATTAAATGATTTGAAGAATGCATTATCCCCTGCTGCCCAGGGGCAGGGAGGTGCAATTCTTGCTACCAGCAAACACAACCCGGCAGCGTTAGAGGTGCAGAACTGGGCTAAGGCTGGTAAAAAAATGCTTCTAATTCTGCAGGCCAAATATTGATTAATACTGTGGTTCCCGTCTCCTTCAGAGTATCAGCATTTCATCTCTCTCCCCTGGATACAAAGGGTCAGGGGCCTTGCGGGCAGTGCCCAGGTCTGAAGGGAGATGAGTTTGGTTGGCAGAAGCAACGGTGATTGGCACCACCCCCTCCAGACACCCCCAAGAATCTGCCTGCAAAGATGGGGTGGGAAAGGAGGGAGATATCAGTAGGATTTTAATTCCTTCTGCTCTTTTGCGTCCTCAGGTAAGTTAGATGTTTCTGTTTGCGCGTGCCTACCTGCAGTGGACAGAGATGGGGCCGTCCTGGCCAAACTGCTCCTTGGTCTTATGTACCTGTCCAATGAAATCGATAAAACCTTCTCCGGATTTTGGCACGCCTTGTTCTGGCCAGTCAGTGAACTGGAACTGACGAACAGTTCGTGACTGACCGTCCTGGGGGAGAAAATGGTAATATTTAAAACAACCTGCATTTGTGCTACTAAATACAAAAGGCAAAAAAAATCTCCCATTTTGTTGTTAGTTGATTAAGGGGCACAAAAAGTTGAGCCAACTTTGTGTTATAATCAAGCGAAAATAGACGTATTTTATCTACATAATGATGAAGCTGCTCGTGTTGCAGTTGACATTTCTGGAGTCGGCTTGTCAGTAGAGATCTATGCTCCCGGCAGGAGCTGAACGCCCTGACCACTGCGAAGACTGCACAGATGGAGCCTTCAGCAAAGGCACGTTCAAGGTGAGGTTGTGGCCTCTCTATCAATCTTGAGAAAGAGCTGCCACAGTGTCAGAATTACAGCTGACAGGAAGATAAATCTTGTTCTACCAGGACTGATGGGGCATCCTCCTCCTCAACCTTGCAAATAGAGTTATCAGGTTCTGTAAGACTGGCAACCTCAAAAGACTACTTCGAGAGTAGAGGCTTACATTTGCTAAACAAATTTCAGAAGGTACCGAAATATTCCTTCGGAGGAGAAATCTGACATTGAATCTAAGATTATTTGAGTGAATGTGCCCCTTTGAATATGACTTAACGGTGGCTCCTCTTCAAACCCGAGGAGAAGTGCATGTGTCTGGGAGGGTGCAGAGTACCCTCTGCAAGTCTGTGGTTTTTGAGGTGTTTGGGGAGGTATTATTTTCTGCTTTCATCAACTTTCAGTAAGCTGCCAGTAAAACCAAAAGCTGGGTACATCTCTAACGAAGTGACTCACTACTGTGATTACTGAGCAGAGGTTAGAAAACTACTTTCAATTTGTAAGACGATATGTTCAAGTACAATCTAGCTGCGTTGCTGTGTTCTGTTCCCTGTCACAACCAAGCTCTCCTCCACTGATGATAATCCCAGACTTTCACAGAGTTTACTCCTCACTCTTTCTTATGGGAACCCAAACGTGCCAAATTCACTGGTTTTCTGTAAGCCCCTTCCCTACTGCAGGGTTTGAACCAGCCCAGCCCAGCCCCAGCTACAACCCTCGCAAGCACGGAGCGCGCAGCAGGCGCTTACCCTGGCATCAGTGACCTTGAACTCTCGCAGGATGTACTGAGGCATGTTGTATTCAGCCATGGGATCTACTACGAAGTACTGGTACCGGGCAGAGCGCTCCGCTGGCCAGTACTGGTGGCACTTTTCCTGACAAGGAGAAAGAAAGATCGCTGTTAGCCCTTGTGCTGGATGTGGGCTCCCCGCCATGTTTGTCCTTAGCACACGCTTACCCGGCCCATCTCACGAAGCTTAGTCAACATCACGACAATGGTGGAGTTGTTCTCCCACAGCATCCGCCAGAAATCTTCAGTGGTCTCTGCCAGCGGCCCTTGAGTAGCAATGTACGCCTTCTGTTGTCTGAAATAGAGCCCAAGCACAAGGGGTGCGTCAAGGGGGGCTGTGGAGAATTGCTTGGGCACCAGCTTTGGGAAAAGCATACAAGAACTGGAGAGTAGGAAAACAAATGGAAATGCTGCAGAAGAACCAGAACAATGCAAGGTCTGAAGGGGTGGGAGGTGTCTTTGGTGCTAATGGTCAAAAAATAAAAAACCCCAGTGGTGAAGCACCGTCTAATTACCGTTTCCAAGGGTAAATCCAGATTAATCTAATGTGAAACCCTACATGGGGTCCATGCTTTCTGGGCCTGAGTAGCACCGGGAATTCAACCGCCAAGCCCGGAGCTGCCCTAAGCCCCTGCAGCCGGAGGTGAGGAATGGCGCAAATGGGGTTGCGTTGTTCCCTCCGTCAGGGCTCGGCTGTAGCTGGCCAGGCTTGGAGCGCACCAGCGGAGGGCTGCAGCGCCGAGGGCTGGAGCACGTGGCATGTATTGCCTGTGGGAAGCCGTCAGAATTGCAACGTTCCCAAATCACAAAAGTAATAAAAAGGCTAATCTGTTTTTAGAAACCTCCCAATGGCAAAACCCACCCCCTCACTGACACTCTATGTTTAGGATCTGCAGGTGGAGAAGGGTTTGGTTTGCTTTAGGGGATAAGTAATTTAAGACCACGGAGAATAAAGCCTATCAGAAGTCTGTGTTTGACTGTGGGTTGCTGGCCATCAGCAAGAGTGAATTTACCTCTAGTACTGCCCCAGTGCGCGCAGTATAGCTAGGCGATGGGCCAGAACAAGAGACTAATCCATCCCTTAGTACCTCTGCATCCGCAGACTCACATGCAGAGAACTCCCTGAGCGCGGCGGGGCACAAGGTGCTGTTTACCTGTAGCCATCGATAAAGCTGGCATTGATGTAGTCTGACCCTTCCACTCCTCTGATGGGCTGAAGGCAGACCCGCGTGGTCTCGTATGGCATGATGTTGACAAGGCGATTCTTGAATTTGTTGCACGGGAGGTTGGCGCTGATGAACCTGGAGGTGTGGGCTTTGGAGTTGGCGAGTCGCTGAAGGCAAAAGCAGAGTCACGGCCATTTGTTCGGGTTTTTTTTGCTTAAGCCCTATGCCAGCCCGCTTAACTTGCCCTCCATGTTCCACCCCGTTGGTCTGCCTTGTGCACCCTCCTTTGTTTTGGGGGCAGGGAGTAGTCTGAGACCTTTCCCCCAGCCAAACTTTAAAAGAAAAAAAAAACAAAAAACAAAAAACAAAAACGCTTAAAAACCCAATCTAAAGAGCGAGCAAATTCAATCTGGATTTGAAATGACCAGACCAGCCTCCTGCAGTGGCAGGTAGTTCTCTCCCCTGGGAACGAGGGGTAGCCTAAGTCCGAAAGCAATTACTTCTCTAACATGGAAGCAAAAAGCTCCCATCAGCTGTATAAAGGCTCCCTGTCTGCTAGGCCTGAGTGCCAGCAGAACAAAGCGCCGTGAGGAATACAGAGCCTTCCCCAGTGACTACTGTCCCCACCCAGGCATCTACCAGTACCTTGAACTCCAGCTCCATGCCTGTCACGTGCTCTCCGACTTCAATCTGTGCCAGTTTCTGGATGTAGGTGTAGAGATTCCGAGCTGGGACCTCTGTGTTGCCGCAAGCAACAGCCTCGAGCAAGGCATCGTGTATAAAGCTGTACTGGTCCTCTGTCTGTACCATGTAGTTGCGCTGTGACCTCATGAGGGTGACGTGCCCGTAGATGTCCACTGTCTTCTCATGTTTTATCCTCTCCAGCATGGCGTCGATCACAATGAAGCAGCCGGTCCGTCCAACGCCCGCACTGGAAAGAAAAGGGAAAAAATGAAGTGCTGGACTATTCTGCCGCTGAAGAGAGATATTCCAAAAGGCCACCCACGCGTGAGGATGTTTCCACTGCCACAAACAGCAGTAAACACAGGGTAGAAGCAGATGCACAAGGCAGAGAGCAAACAACAAAGGCACTCAGTCACCGGGAAGGAACCAAAGCCTTGTGACCGTGGTTATTGATGGACTGAGACAAAGGGAATCTTGGCATACCAGCCAAATGCGTGGGTCCAGCCGTTTCATAAATTTCATTGTATTAAAGGAACTTGCCTAAGGGAACCGATGCTCCCCTCAGTGTGTTGCTCTTGACTGTGTTGGAGGGTTTGGATGGTTGTACAGCGTGCAGAAGAGGACAGTGGTGACACCAAAGTCACTGGTGCGAGAGCACAGTGCTGTACTGGGTCCAGTAAAGGCTGCACTGGAACCTAAAGAGCCGTTTATCGGAGCCAGTGCTGCTAAACCCCCTCCTCTCCTGTGCCGGTCAGGACGAAGTGCTCAGCTTGCACCCAACGTGCAGAGTTTTGCTTCCAGTCTCAGCCCAGTTTAGCAGAAACTTCCACAACCAAGTCTGGGCTTATGCCACCCGAGGACAGGACAGCAGATGAAAACGTGCCTCTGGTGACGTGCCTAGTGCCCCTCTGTACTGATCTGCCCGCCATCGGTGACATCCCCAGGACGAGAGCTCTCCTGGCAGACATCGATCACGACAATTCTAGGCAGGGGGCTCTAGGCTTGAACAAAAGGCTGGCACAATCTAAGGGCTTAAAAAGCACCTTTAATCACTCAGATCTTTCAACAGCTGAGAAACTACCGATGTTGTAATGAATAACATGCGTCACTTCTTTTCCTAAATGTTTTTGTGCATCAAGGTAACATCAAACTTGTGTGTAATGGCGTTTGTGAATCAGCAGGGCTCTGTGGGCCTGTGCATTTGCTGCTGCTAATAAAGGGTTTCCTTTTACTATTCCAGTGCAGTCCCTTCTTTCATAAAGCCCCCTTGATCTCTGTTAATTAGACTGCCTCACACCTGAACCAAGCAGGTGACTGGAGCTTTGGCACGAATTTAGCAGCTGATCTGGGAGCTGGTTCCTGTATGTTGGGAGCTGACAGCTCTCTTTATTCATTTTCCGAGAGGTGCACGATAATTGCCATCTGCAAGGTTAGTGATAAGTTGCCCACTTACAAAGACTGTTTAAATGGCACGCTCTAGGAAAGGCAGGATTAGCTTCCCCCAGCAGCCTCTCAAATTCAGACGTCTTTCCTCAGCGCCGAGTAACCTGCAGGCTCCTCCACACCCTCCTGAGGAACACAGGGATTTATCTGAGTTGAGGCTGCAAGCATTCCTCGTTGGGTTGTAAATTGAATTAGGGAATGCTCCCTGCCCACAGGGGCCTTCAGTTCGTCATTATCAGAATGGCTGCAGCACTCACAAAGCCCCTCTTTCAATCGCTGTCAGCTCTCCCTTTGACAGCTGATGCACCTCTGCCTCCCGAACACCCGATGCAGCAACACCGAGCAGCCTCCTGGCTCGCACTCCATCTTCCTCCTTTCCCGCCATGACAAGAAACAACCCCTACACCCAGAACCAGACACCAGGACAGCACGCGGCGCTTCCCGTTCCTGACAAGATCTGAGTGATTTGGTGCATACTAAACCCCTCGCCACCTCAGGAAATTCTGCGCTCAAACAAAACCCCAAGTATCCTCCTAGACGCTGGCTGGGAATCCACTTTACAGACAGCTCTTCTCTGCTGGGTGCTCCCTAGGAGACCGCACGTGTCTCCTAGGTGCAGATCCACATCCGACTGACTTCTGTCTCCCTTGTAGACGGCCCCGTGCAAGAGTTAGGTGAAAGAAATCAGTACCTGCAGTGCACCACAATGGGACCAGCATCAGGGGGGTTGCAGGTTTTCACCCGTCTCAGAAAAGCCAGGAATGGGGTGGGATACTCGGGTACACCGTGGTCAGGCCACGCTGTGAACTGGAACTGGCGGACCTCCCGCTTCTCACTGGAGCCATTCTGCAAAGACAAAAGGGCACCAAGAGTAACGCCAGGTACCAGCACGTGACCATACCCTGCCCGTGCTGTGCGAGGAGAGCGCACCATCGCCCATCTCCGGGGAAAAAACGAGCGGGAGAAAGCTCACCTTATGAAGGGAGAACGTTCGAACACAGAATGTGGCCAATTCGATGGTATCGAGTAACGTCACTTGAATCATTCCATAGGTGTCTGTACCTCGGCCTGGCCAGTACTGGTCACACTTTATCTGGAAGACAGGAGGCATCACAAATCTCTGGAGCAAACCCTTATGCTGCAGGGGAAGCTCTGCCCTCACGTTGTTACAGGTGAAGCCGGCGAGGTCGCAAAGGGGAGGGAAGGTTCAAGGCATGTCCAGAGCACCAGGACAGGGCCAGACCCGGCACGAAAAGCTCCTACTGACTAAGCACAGGCTTTGATGCACCACATCGATCACGTAGACAATAGACTGGAATGATCCTGAAGATTAGAGTGAATGTACTGGGGCTTGTTAAACAAGAGAACTGAATGTGAAACTTGCCACATGATTAACTCCGAGACAGACCCACAAGGCATGCAATGGGACTGAGTGTCCTCTTGGAGCTGCAAAGGATGCTGCAGCTTTCCAGGGTGAATGGTTTGTTTTTTTAGAAGCAATGAATCACTGAACTTTCAGGGTGCTGGCAAAGCAGGCAGAAATCCCCCACTGACAGAAATGTGGGCTGCAGATCAAAGGGATCTGCTGTTCCCCAACCCTACCCTCCAATCCCCCGGGATTGTGACTAACTAGTCATCCCTCTCATGCATCTTACCCGTGATTTCTCCTCCAGCTTAGTCATCATAACAATAGTAGCTGAACGCTGCTCCCACACCATCCTCCAAAAGTCTCCAAAGGTCTCTGGCAGAGGGCCCTGCGTGGCAATGTAGGCATTCTGCTTCCGGTAGCCATCGATGTAGTTGGCATTGATGTAATCGCTGCCCACAATTCCTGTATTAAATCAGCAAAAGCAAGTTAGTGGACTCTGCAGGACTTGATATAGATGGAAGCATGAGGAGATCTTTGCAGGAATGTTGTTAGAGAGAATTCTCCAAGAACAGCGGAGCCTTCATGGTTTGCTGGGTTACACTCACAGCTGGGAGTAACAGGGTCTTTGCAAGTGCTTCCCAGCTAAAGCTCCTGCCTCGAAGGTCTGCACTGCAGGGAGGGAAATAACTTCTTGCAAAAGATATTAAAGAGACTGAACACCAAGCCTTGAAACCATGGTGTTCTTGCTAGTGTTGCTAACAGGAGCAGAAGTCCTGGCCTAGGGCTCTTGCTTCACTGCTCTCAAATAGGACACAACCAAGTCCTTGTCCCAAAACGCCCAGCGTCCGGCAGCAAACGCACCTGGTCGATGCAACTGCGCAGTCCACACTCTCATCCCAGGCTGTGAGCTACAGCTGGACAAAGTAAGGAATAAAACCAGGCTTGATTCAGCCAGTAAAGGCTTTGAAATTACAGGCTTTGACTTGCTTTAAATTGTCCGCTGTCATTTTTAGGAGTGGGTTTTTTTCTATTCGCATGAGTTACGGGCTATTGAGTTACAGCTGCTTGCCTGTGTCCTTGCTTGAGGGGTTTGATATGAATGGCAGGAGGTGCTGCCAGCGTGAAGAGGGTGATTGGGACATGGCGGGAGAAAACCGCTCTGAAGTTAAAATGGACACTGGCAAGCACTGACGTTCAGGTTCAGCTTTAGAGAGCCTCCGAGATTGGCACGGAGGATCCGCGCTGTTTGGCGATCTGGCCCGTTCCTAATTACTGTCGAGCGGCTGGCAAGGTTGGCAGGCTTCTGCTAACCTATGATTAACTCGGTACAGAACGCTTAACTCGTGTCTCGAGGGGGAGCCAAGGGTGGGGAGCAGTACCAATATGAAATTGGGTTGCTAGTCCTCCTCCTGCTGTAGCAATAGACATTGCTGCTCCTGTTGGCGAGGTGCAATCCACGCTGAATTGCCTGCCAGTCCTCAAGGGTACTCGGTAATTTCAGCTGCTGGTAGAAATGGCTTTTGATTAAATTTCTGGAGGGTTCCCTGCCCCCATTCCATCCCAAACTGAAATTTCGGGAGGGAAGGAGGCTGTGCAGCAGCAGCAGGAGGAACGTGATCAAGGCTGAGCTTCCGGAATTAATCTCCTCTCCAGCCCCCTCAGGTCCCCTCTGTAATTTAAAATGGTGGCCATGAGCTCCTGCACCATTCCGCTGTGTGACAGGCCCAGTTACAGAGAAGTCACGGAATTAAAGCCACTACTTCTTCCTGACCAAGCAGACGGTGACAATCTGCAGCCTTGACAAATCCAGATTTAAAACAAAGAGAAAGCAACAACTAATTCCTCCAACTCTTTTCATCTTCCAGCCCTCGGCATAAAATACAGCCTGGTAGGAAGGAACGCACCAGCCAAGACATGTCAGAACCTCTCAGATGCTTGAAAATCAAACCTTGGCCCATCGCACTTGCACCATCAGTCCCTCACGATGCCGCCCGGGCAGAGTCACGATGGCTGCCTGCGCCCAGCCCCTGCTCCTGCTTTCTGAAGAGCCGGGACCAGCCCAAAGCGCCCTTCATTTCTACACTTGCGCTCTCCTCTTTTCCCCCTGAATGACAAGGCAACTTTTAAAAGACTCTGCTTTCCTTGGCTCATACAATATTAATCTCAGAAGCAAAACAAGCCAGAACACAGTCATCTTCACAATGAGGAATATTTAAAATCCTCTAATGGCACACAAGACCAATCCAGATTTGTGCAGCTTTTTGGCAAATCACCGTGATCTGTTGTTACCTCAGGAACAGCTCTTCCACTTCCCTGCGTCCCTCAGAGCCACCTCAGCAGAGGGGGATTATTCTAGCAATTCCCTTGTCACGAAGGCTCCTGAATTAACCTTTACGTTCACCAGGCGTTATTAGGACGTCCCACATCCTCTCTGCTCAGCTGATCAGCTCTTGGCAATGCGAGACTGGCCGTAAATGCTTCATCCGTACAGCACAGCCACACACAACCGAGACAACGAAATTCAAATATTATCTTGTCAGCAGCAACCAAAGCAGTGCCCTCTTAAACTCCGTCTCCTCTCCACCAAAAGCCCCTCTTATCCCAGCGCGCACCAGCGCAACTCTGTCAAGAGCCACGAGTTGTGAAATTTAATGTAAATTTTCAGACTGCACCACCACTCACATAAGAAGCTCAGGAAACAATTTATGACCTACCAGGCTAACACTAACCCCTTCTTATTCGTAGCCTTTTAGGGGCCGGGACTGCAGCAGGAGCTGCATATCAAGTAATCTTTATGTCTGTACAACTCGCCAGCCACATCTTTGCTATGCTGCTGACACTCACATTTGTACAATTAGCCCCGTGCTTACTTCTCATTCATCCGCCGTACAGATACACTCCACAATCCCTGCCACCCACTGCCCCGCTCTGCTCTCTCTGAAGCACTATGTGGTCTGAATCTTCCCGTTAGTCAGAAATGTGTTGAGCAGGGATCTCCAAGTAAAGGGAAGACAGCTTCCTGGTAAACCAGCCCTTGAAATGAGAGACTGCAGCTCCAGGGAATATGTCAGTCACCAGAATTTAACAAATACCTGGTTTACAGAGGTATCTCCTGCTTGCTAAACTCCCAGGGAGACGTTAAGAGAAGAACATAAATAGAGGGTAACAGGAACGGGGGAAGAGCGTGTGCAATACGTTTCCCTGCAGCAACTTCAGCCCAGCGCTAACCCCTAGGAGCAGAGATGCTACAGTACCTTCAATGGGCAGCAGGATGACGCGCGAGTGGTCGTAGGCAATCACGTTCGCGTAACGGTTTTTGGGCTTGTTCACTTCGAGGTTGGAGTGCTCCCAGGTGAACTGCTGGCCAGGGTCAATGGACTGGAGGAATTGGGAAAGAAAATGGAAGAGTCAGAGAGGAGAAAAACAGCAAATGAAGCTCTGAATACCTTGTTCTGTGTGGGACAGATCATGGCTCTGAAGATCTAGCTGAGGAACACAGCATTCACCGTTTGCTGCCCTCAAGAACCAATCTTTGCTGTGGAAAAGCCCCAGCCCGGTGCCACAGGGTGCTCACAGCCCATCTCCAAGCTGTGAGCCTGGCCACAAGCACCCCCAGAGAGGCACCTGAGATAATTCTCCCTCTGACATGATGCAGTGCAACCCGGTGGCAAAAGCATCAGAGCAATTTCAGGCTGCAATACAGAGGCCTTGGACTGTACTTTTGTGAGGCTGCGCTGGATTAGTTACAGCCCTGCGGTACCGACACTGATAAATGGCCGGCAATTGGGAGAGAGCAGGAACAATCGCATCAGGATGTATTTATGAAATGATGAAGAGGCTAAATCTGCACATGGTTAAACTAAACAATGATTAAGAGAGCATAAATACACCAGTGTCGTGGTGAGTACTAGTACCTGGGGAAGAAGACACTTAAGCTAGGACAAGGTTTATAACAACGTGTGCAAGCGGGATATGAAACATAAGGGAAAACCCTTGCTGTCACAGGCAGCGGGAAGGGACCGGGCTGCTCTAGATAGAGCCGAGACAGCACTGCTTGGGACCACAAAGGCTCGGTGCCGAAGGTCTCCCCGTGCAAGGTGCGGGGACAGCACCCTTTCGGGGTGCGGCCTGCCCCACAGGGTGGGACGAGCGCATCTCCCCAGACAGAGAAGGGGTAAGGACCCTGGCCCGAAGAGATTGAATCAACATGGCCTTTTCCTAGAAGGGATGAAGCAGTAAACAACAAAATGCACTGGCGAGAAAAATCCTCTCTGCCTGTCCTGGTGATTTACGCCAGGTTTGGTGGTTGTTTTTTTTTTTTTCTTGAAGTCCAGCTGTCCCAGATATGGAAATTAGGTTAATTACGTTTACCTCTAAATCCTCAGCCAGAGAATTAAATAAAACAAGGGCTTAATTCCTTCATCATTTTGCAGAACCCTAGGGGTTTGCCTCAATTGGAGGCTTGGCAGGAGCGTGCTGAGCTGTGTTTCTCGCTGTTCGCTCTCCCTCTCCCCTCCTGCCATCCTGGCTGGGGGGGACAGGGGCCTGCAGACGCCCGCCCAGCTTCGTCCCTTTGCGCTGGCAGAGGTCGGCCCCTGCCAGGCACCCGCCGACCCCCGCCGGCACCGACCCCAGAGCTCCCCGGGCATGGCTCAGCTCCGGTGGTGGTGGCAACGCTGGTACAAACCCACCGACACAAACGTCCCCTTGCACTCTCGCTGCAGAGCATTTCTAACTAATGGGTATTTATACTGTTGTAATGTGTCTGTTTGCTCTCTATCCCTCTAATCTTGCCTCGCGTTCATTTCATTAGCGATGTTTGTTTAGCTCTGGCTCTCCCACTAGAGGAGGTTGTGCTGGAACGAAGCCAGGGCACTTGGGATATTGCATTATGCAAATCAGTCTTTGAAATCTGGATTGAGCGTATTAACAGGCTGCTGCTCCCCCCCGAGCCCCAATGTGGGGTGAAAGACCCCAGCAGAGCAAATGCGCCTTCTCCACCGCGCCACCTCCCCTCCGAGGATGCGGAGCTGCGAGTACAGGGCTGCTTCACGCATGCCGACATCTGCAAGGCAGACCGGGGAGAACGCATCCCAGAACCAGTCCTTTGTTCAGAAAATATCCCCTCGCTCTCTGCCTGCAAACAGAACTAGGCAGTCTAGACTAGTTATTAGTCTAAAAATATCGGGGCATTTTATGTCTTTGAACAACAACAACAAAAAAAATTCAACCATATGTTCAATCTGCAATGAAAGCAACCCGCATACCGATGGTCCCAGCAGCACTGGGCATTCGCACTGGGATTTAACCAGCGCTGATGCACCCACAACACGGCGAGCGGACAGGAGCAGGTTTGTGCAAGCGCTCAGCCCTTCCCTGTCTGGCGGCAAGGATGCCGTGCTACCTAGTGGCAGCGGTAACATGGGGGCTGTGATGCTCCTTGCCTTCCCCCCTCAGCCTGCCTTGGGACTGGCCTGACCCATCAGTCCCGGCAAGGTGGGAATTTTACAGTCTGGGATTGGGATTGTCATTTGAAATGCAAATCCAGGAGCCACAGCTGGTCACCTGCAGGAGCCCATCTGAGTCACCAAACATCAGCAGGAAGGAGAAAGTATGAGCACAAAACCCCCAGACAAGACAAGGAAGGTACAAATCATCCTGTTTTCTCAGCTTTAGCCCCACGGCTGCAGATCACGTCAGCTGTGGAGGACCTCCTGTTCACCTCCCCTAACTTCAGCTACGTAAAACTGGGTATCGCGTTCCTTGGCTTGGTCCTCTCCATGTTCAGCAGCAAGACACAGGCACCCCCAAGAACAACCCCCCATCCCATCGGTCTGGCAGTCATCTTCCAGAAATGCCTCCCCTTCAGGAAGGGAGCTCGGACCCTGCCCGAGGTGCCCACTCTTTGCGCAGGAGTGGCTCACAGACCAAGCCTCTTTCTTTTTTATGGTCCAGAATCGAACCTAGCAAAGCACTAAGCAAGTACTTAATTTTCAATACATAAATAGCTTATTTATTTCAACTAACCGGATCCTTAAAATGAAGCTATGTTTATTTGGATGAGGGCCTGTCTGCATTTCCTAATGCCCTGGCTCTGCAAAACCACACACAACACTCACTCTTGCTCATACCTCGTACTCTTGGGACAATTTCAGGTTATCATTAGCTTTGAGATGCTCTGTGTGTTCAGCCAGCTCGGAAACGGGGATTGGTGGGTGGCTGAGCATACCTAAAAGAAAAGACAGCAGGAAAAGAATCTCATTTAATAATAGCTAAAATTCACAACCATTGCGCATTTTATAAGAAAGAAGAAACAAGAAAAGAAAAAAAATTACAATGTAAGATCTGCAATGAAAGTAGGGAGGTTAGAAGAGAAGAATTCAGGGCTCGAAATTGTGTCCTTGGAAGTAAAAAATAAAAATCAAGGAAATAAAAAAAAACAGTAAAATGAGAGTGTTCCCATGATGGCCCCATTTTCAATGTGTAAATCAGAGCAAAACAAAAAGGAAAATCCAAAGAGCAGATGCATGTTAGCGATTCCAATAGTGGACTTAAAATGAGCAAACGCTGCCAGAGGAACCTACGCAGCAAATGTTACAGCACCCGCAATGATCATAAACAAACTCCAACACAAAAGAGGAGAAGGGGCAGGGATCCAGCCAACCATGGTGATGTGGGGCAGGGGAGGGGAATGCAGATGGGGGGAAGCAGGGGAGGCTTTTCAGGAACGGTCCTCGGCACAGTATTGGCTCTGTAAGCTCCTCGGTGAGCTCGTGGACGCAGCGGTCTAACCTTCACCGCTCCAAGAGCGCAACCAGGTATGGAAATGTCAAGCACTGGCTCATCTTCCCGCTCACGGCCGGCGGGTGATGTTCCTCCTCCAGCACAGCCCGCGGACGGCCAGCGCTGCCCTGTCCTCACCCTCCCTCTTCCACCGGCGGGGCAGGCTGTACTGACCCCGTCGCAGTCTCTGCTGGGGGCGTCATCACCTTTTGTGACGGAGTGGCAAAAGATCCTCTGACCCTTTGCAGTCTGGGGGATGGGAAACAATTTGCTGGGGAGATGGATGCCTCATGACCCTGGTTTACCTGCTGCCCTTGTGATTCGCCCCAACGCTTAGTTGTGCCCGTATTGAGGCAGACGTGAACGGGGACTCGTATCGAGGCAGACAGGGAACAAGACTCTTCTCTGAGACGTCCTGGCGGCGGGAGGGCCACGCTGCGTCAGACTGGTCAGGCTGAAGGCACATCTCGGCCACGAATGGGGCTGAGCAGGGGAGGCAGACTGGGTTTTCAGTCTGAAGTGTGATTTGCACATCCCGCTCTGAGAGGGGCAGCTGGATCCTTCCCATCCTATCATCTCAAATAGCTACACTACAAATCGAGGGGGAAAAGCGCTCCGTGCTTTGCTCATCTGCATTGGATTATGTTTTTTCCAAAGGCTTCCCATGCTGTCTGCCAGCCAATCCATCCCGCTACGAACAACAGCGGACAGGCAAGGACAGCAGCATGCCGAGAAGCCCTGGGCAGTGCCCCCAATGAGAAGGACAGGAGTGGAGAAGAGATGGAAGCCAGGGAGAATTTCGAGCCCCGTGGGTGTTGGTGTGTGACAAAGCAGCGGCGGTGGCAGCAGCATGGTCAGATACTCTGAAAACTCAGCACACAGATGGCAAAGCAAGCATGACATCCTCAGTTTTACAGTGACTTCTGGAGAGATGCTGCCTCCCCCAGGCCTGGGGACAGGACGAGTCTGCCACAGAGTGGGGATTTGAGCCACCACTCCAAAAGGTTTCTCCTAAGCTAACTACACATCTGTTTTCAGCACAAGGAAGTCTGGCTGAAAGTAGAAGGGGGTGGGGGGGAGTGGACCAAAAAAGCCCACAAAAATAACCCCAAAGTATTCTGGAGGCTGCGCTGGTTCCATTCTAGTCTGCTGAGCATCAGGGCAGCAAGTCTCTCCCCCCTCACGGTTAGTCTCTTGCTGTCCTGTAGCCCACTGAACCCAGAGAAGGATTTCTCCTTTGCTTCCCACCCTGTACTGGAAGGTGGCTGCCGTCCACCACATCAACCGATGCGGACTGGGGGCGTTCGGAGGAACTGGTCCTCTCTCTGCCCGCATGGGACAGGAGGCCACACTGGCTGAGACGCCGGAGATCAGAGACCAAACCAATATTATAAACTATTTTCTCAGTGTCTGTCCTTCTGCCTCTGAAAGTAAGGGCTGAAGAGGGTAGCAAACACATCTTGAGCTGTAGCATTAGAGCAAAGCCAAACCCTACTCAGAACAACTTCTGGCAACTCCATAAACCATCTCCAGACCTGCACAGGTCACCCCCTCGCTGACTCCTTCCCCCCGGGCTGGGCGCAGCCCGGCAGCTCTCAGCCCAGCTGCCAACACCCGTCTGCTGCAAAAAGCCAGGGATTATTTGCTGAAGCGTGCTTAGAAACACAGTGCCATAAATGAAATCCCAAATGGTAAACGCATAGGTTAAAAGGGAAAAGAAAAAAAAAGACAATCAGAAAACCTAATAATAATGAGCAAGCAAGAAAAAAAGCCTTCAGACTCTCTTTGGCTTAGAAGTCATGGAGCAACGTGTGTCATTCCCTCTCAGCAAGTGGGCTGCATGGGAAAGGCCCGCTGTGCCGATCTGGAATGAGAAGTCACGTTCCCCTTGAAGGCACTTCGCAAATTTCCTTCATAAAAGCTCCAGGAAAAATCCTCAGTGTGACCGGCTCCTTAAAACCAGCTCTGTCTCTTTGCTGGGGAACACGCTGCCCCTACCTCCACCCCGCTGTAAACAGCCACCGGCTGAGAGCACATGGGAACCTGCCTTGTTTTGCTGCTGCTAAAGACAGAAATCTCCTTGTCAGATCGATTTCTAGGGCTCTTTATAATAAAAGACGACCGGAAACCTCTGCAGCGAGAAACACTTTCCTGGTCAAAATGCCAAGTGCATCGGGGTTCCCATTAAGACCCAGGAGGGGTTTGACATTAAACAGGCCAGGAGCGGTACTTCCCTGTGGTACCAGCCGGTGCTGCTGCGTCAGCTGCAGCAGCCTCTCTTCTGTCTGCTTTAATTCAATAACTCTTATTTAGACATGAAGGGAAATGGCTGGCAGGTTCCTCTGCTCAGCGGCCTCCCCGCTACCTGCGGGGCTGCCACCCAGGGAGACCTCCTGCAGCGGCGAGGGCGGCAGAGGGACCGCTGCCACGGGCTGAGGTTCAGCGTGGCTTCAAAACCCCCACAAACACCCTCTGTCACGATAAGGGGGTTGAGAGGAGGTGGCAGGTGGACTGGGACAGTATCGACAGGAGTATTCTATACCAAAGAGACCAATATTTGCATTAAACTGTTCAGAAAAACGTCCCAAGCCTCACATCTTCTCTGAGCACAAGCAGCATCTGTGATCCTTCACGTTTGTCAGCTAAAGCCTCACATCTACTTCCCTACCCAGCATAAAAAAAATCCCCAAAACTCAAACCCACCCAGCAAAGCTGGGATCTTGGCTTCTAACGGGGATGAAGTCTTTTAGAGCCGGTCTCATCTAACATTTCAATCACTTGAATCTCTCTAATCTTATCACAAAAGACTTGATTCTCTGTGCAGCAGCCAACTCGCCAGAAACGTCACCCTAACATCTGTTTCATGGGCCAGAGCCCACGTATCCTTGCAAAATCCCGGCGGCTGGATGGCACCCTGTGTGAAACCCAGGGGGTGCGGAGGACCGTGGAAAGGCCTCTGGTCTTTGTGCTCCTGGAACAAGTCGGTGCCAAGGAAGAGACACTGCCACAGATGGGAAACGGCCCTTCTCCTCGTCTGCCATGAAAAGGTGCCTGCGCGGCTCTCTCCAAAGAGCGAGGGGATCGTCAGCTGCAGCTCTGGTTTTCTCTTTCCCCACGTTACGAAGCCATGAACACAAAAACACAGGCACGCACAGACACAACGCTCACGCACCGGGGCACAAAAGATCGCTTTCTGCCAGCGAATGAGTACGAGGGACATTTAGCCAAGCTTCAGAAATGAAACGTCTTCGACAATGGGCAGAAAAAGCAGCTTTGAAACCCAGGTCTTTCTCCTGAGACAGCAAAAGAGACACAGAAGGACAGACAGTGTCCCACGCTGCTACCAGGGGCTCTATTCTGCTGCTGCTCCTACCCTCGGCTTGCAAAAGGCCCGTTATTTGATACTGTAAAACTGGAAGCGCAGTTCAGACAAACAGATGGCACAGAAAAGGGATGAGATGGGCAAACACCGCAGGAATACAGAGAATTTGGCAAAAAAAAAAAGAAAATAACAGGAACGAAACAGAATTGGAAAGGAAAGCGACAGAAGAGAAAAAAAATAATAATGGGGGGGGTAAAATGAAACCAACAGGAACAAAAACACACAGGAACTAACTTTCAAAGTCAAACTCAGGGTCACTGAGAGGGCTGCTCAGACCAGAATCTGCAGAAAACAGTAAAAAATAAATAAATAAAATATACACTTTTTTAAAAATTTCATGCTAATAAAAAAACAAAAACCAACATAAATCTGAAGAGGAAAAGAAAGTTATTTTTTGTGCTGATTAGGCTAGGACAGGATCTCCAAGATGTGCTACGCTTTCCCCTCTCCGAGCTGCACAGATGCTCACGCACACTCCCAGCCCCACATCCCCCCTCTGTTTTGCTGCTGGGGACAAGGACAAAACTCTCTGCTGGCTGGGCCCTGGGTCATCTGGCTGGAGAAGAGCCTGCAGACCCTCCTCTAAACCACGATACATTTAATTCATATGGCTTTAATTCAGACAGCACCTACAGAGTCTTCCCCTGCAAACTGCACCACAATCTCTCCATCACCACCAACACACTTCAAGCTCTGATTTTTCCCCCATTTCCATTTTCACCCAACTCTTTGCAAAATTCCATGGGAGGCAGGTGACCAACTCTCCCAAATCCTTTAAAACCTTTTACTGCTTTACGAACTATATAGCAGAATAAACTAGCTAGATAAACTCTTGGCTAGACAAACTTCTAAAGAAAAGGTGGCAGCATCTTTCTGTGCCATCTGCCAGGCAGTCTTTTGAGATCCGCAGACCTTTGCCTAGCAGAGCCTTAACGGCAGGTTTGTGTGTCTTAGCCACCTTTCACAAGCCTCTTAGAGCAAGAATTCAGAGGTACAGCACGACCGAAACAGCAGGGTCAACGGAAGACAGACTCACTCATCTATCAGCCACGTCAACCAATATCAGCCACGTCAACCGAAGCTCGGAAGTGCCCTTAGCTGACCCCGCTCTCCTGTGGGGACAGGGAGAAACACCCAGCAAGGGAAGGACACGAAACAGCACTCCCAGGCTAAGCTGGACGGCCACAGCCTTTTGTCTTTATGTCAGCACAGGTTTCACACGGGGGAGTGCAGCTCTTTCTCCTGGATCTCACACCACCACACGGAGCACCCAGAAGCCAACCTGGACACTCCCAAAGGGAGCTCCTCTTTGCACCCAGTACGTACACTGAGCCCAGACAAAGGCAAACTGCTGCTGAGCTGCAGCTGGGGACACTCAAAAGATCTCAAACACCTTCAGACTCTCCTCCAAGAGCACCACTAAGTGAGGGCTGACTTAGGGACCTAATTGCTGCGGACCCGCTCTGCATTCAATCCCTCCATGCTGGACTGAACCCGCTTCCATCCCTCAGCCGAGACTCAGTCGTGCCTAAGCTTGGGCTGCTACCAACGGGTTGTTCCTAACTCTTTTTGATCTGAAACCCTCAGCTCAGTGCTGCCTTTGTGCTTCCCCCCAAAGACCCCTGCCCTCTGGGTTCTTGCTGACTTGCCAACCTCACCCTAAGAAAACTCAGACAACGCTAAGGACAGGACTGGGATGGGAAGGGGAAACAGGAGCTGCAGAAACATTACTAACAAGCACAAAACAGCAAAAAATACAAACAAACTGAGAACAACAGCCAGCCCCCCAAAAGCACAATAAATTCCCTTCCAAATCCTCAGGCACCAGGACCTCAGAGGCAGAGGTGTGTACCAGTTCGCAGGCACCGTTCGGCATCGCCAAGTGTCTGTCTGTGCGAGGACGTGCTCGGGCCGGGCCGTGTCAGTGGTGGCTTGCAGAAGTGCCATGCAGGCAGCTTAGACATGCATGTAGATGGGGACACAGGTGTACAGAAAGGAGGGTGCGTTGGAGCCTCTCTGCCCGGGAGTTAAGTGCCGTTACATGCCAGCTCGGCAGCTGCTCGCAGTGATGGCGTCTGCGCTAAGCGGGGAGACGCCGCCTCCTCTGCGCGAAGCAACTGGCCGCCCTTCTCTCTCCACACAACCCACGGGGCAGGCCTGGCTCCTAACCGGAGCGTTTTGGCACGTATGCAGAAAGTGCCAGTTACAGATGTGGCTGGAGCCGGGCGTGCTGGGCAGCCACCACGTGTCACCTCCACCGCCCCTGGGGATCTCCCAGCGCGAGGCAAGGCGCTGCGTACGGTGGTCAGGCAAGCTTGGCACGGCCACGGCGCTTGCAGCTGCGTACTTAGCCCAGAATGCACCAATTTAGCCGAGTATCTAGGAAAGCCCCTCTTCCTGCCTTGCTGGTGCTGGGTACAGCCTGCGCAAGGCCCTTGAGGTTTCGCAGCAAAGGTTTATTCCAGCAGTCTCGCTTGGCATAGACAAGGCTTGAGGTTCCTTGGCTGCATCCGGGGTTAGCTCTGGGTATCAAAGACTGCAGCAACTTTCACGCAGGCAGGAAGGGGCTGAGGAAAGGGCAGTTGCTCCGCTCCTGCCTTCCCAGTGAGAAAGGCTGGTTTGCAGCCGGTTACCTGGAGTTTGGAAGTTGATGCGCCTCATTTCCACAGGGTCCTTAGGGTGGTGAGGGGTGATTTCCGCGTTGTTCAGGAGGCATTTTGTCCGTGGCTCTGAATCTTTCCGTTTGCTTTAAACAAACAAACAAACAAAAAAAGAAACAAACAAACAAAAAAGACAAAGCATCTTAGCTTACGGGCCTTTTAGTGTTTTCAGCTCCTCGGGCCGTGTTCAGACCTGAGCACAGCTCCCACTGAAGCCAGGGACAGAGGCAGCCAAGGATGTAAGTTACATAAAAAGCATCAGAAAAGGCCGGGATTCAGAAGGTTTTGTCAGTGCTGTATTTGATGGGTTTACAACGGCCCAGCAGCCCCTCAGCAGCTTTCAGACAAGCCTGGAAGCTCCCCCTTCTCACAGCAGGAGGACAGCCAGGCAGCAAGGAGCAGCTGAGGTGCTGCGAACTCCCACCTCAGCCTCCCTGCACAGCCAAGCCTCCACTGAACTCTGCAGAGCTCTGCAAGCACAAACCTTCCAATTCTGGCTGAGCCATTTTCAGCCTGAAAGAACCAGAGCCAACATAATCATTTGGAAAAGTACAGAATCTCCTGGCCGTGACCTTGGACATAAAGTACTGATATTGCTCTGTTGGCTTGTTTAGGAGCTCTCGGTGCCTGGCTGCAGAGAGAGAAATCAGAGCAGTGGTTTTCAACCTTTTTTGATCTGCAGAACCCTAAAAATCTAGGTTCAAAGAAGAGTGTAGAGGCATCCTCTCCCATCACAGCTGTGCCTGCTGAGATGTGTCTCACCTCCTTGCCAGACGCTGAAGCCCACTCCAACCTGCCAGCTGAGTTGCACATGTAAGTGCTTCCTGATATATTTTGCTCAAAATGGGTTAGGTTAGCTGAGGCAGTCGAAAAGTCTTTGCTGACCTGGCTCATTCTCCTTGAAAAGAATTTGGAAGCAAAGCCCAGTGCTGATCTGAAGATGTGATAACCTCTGGCAAGGGAACAGTGACGAGCTGCTGGGAGCAGACCTTCTCCAGCGGGTAGAGAACGTGTACCCAGACCCTGAGGCTTGCAAATGTTGTCCTAGCCCTTCTAGCAATGTGGCTGTAGAGATCCTCGCCTCCCCTGCTTGGGTTGCACAGAAGCCTCCAATAATATGCCTGCAGCAATAATGGCAATTACTTAGGCAGAGAGGAGGTTATTCGGTACGTTTTTAGCTGTCTCTTAATGTCATTAATAGCTAGAAGAAGTGGCATGAGCCCTGCCAGCACTGCATGGGGCAGCATTTTTGGAATTACACCACTTTGCAGTTTGGGAGTAGTTTATTTTTGCCGCAGTTCTGAAACTGCTGTTAATAGTTCATTGGCTAAACCCATCAGTTACTTTCAGTGAAAGCTCTCCCAGCCTTGGAAATGGTTTGAAATAAGTCTCATTTTGCAGTCATAAACGAACTCTGTTAGAAGTCCCTGGCTGATGGGGCAAGAACAGCTTTTGCAATGTGGCGAGGCCAGCTCAGCTGGTGAGACTCTGCGTCCAGTACGGCAGTGGCTCAGGGACAGCGGGTATGGAGCAGTCAGACATGGAGAAAACCTGTGATCACCTCGGACTGCAACACAAATGGGTGTTTCTCTGCTCCATTAACCCAACATTTTATGAGCCGTTTACTGTCACTGCTGCTCAGCTTGAGAAAGGGCCATTATATTTAGGAATGGCCAAGCAGGAGAAAGCTGGGCTTTCTTTGCTTTTTCTGCCCTGATCAAACACAGTCCCGTGCTAGTCTGACGCAGGGTGTCTGTGAGAACAGACCTCATGGTAGGAACTGTACCACCAAAGCCCCATCACCACAGCCAGTAAGCACCACCTAACGCACAGCCAGGCCAGCAAGAAAGAACCTAAGTAAATGGCAAATCTGGTGCTCTTACCTGTCTGGCTTGCTGTCCAGGAAAGCAGTAAGTGGAGAGAAGACAAGACAAATGTTCAGGTTAGAAAGGACTTGCAGAGAAAGGGGAAAGCATTTCTCAGCTCTGACCCTGGTAACACAGGTGGAAGATGGGACCAGCAAAGACTACCCATTTGGATCAGTGCTAATGAACACCAACAGGGAGCACCTGAGTCCCTGACCCCAGAGCACCTGTGTGTGAGCTTCACGTGTGCTGGGACGCAAAAGACACACCCATGTGCACAAGCAACACGGCTGTGCCGATGAAAGATGGAGCAGGGTTAAGAGAGCTGCCTCCAGCCCAGGCACTAGATGTCCCAGCTAAGGACACCCCTGCGTTGGCCATCCTGCCACTTTTCTTGACCTGTTTTGCTCAGCATCTGCTTCCTCTCCCGTCCCCTTTCACCGCACAGTGTGGCCTGTGTGTGCCCAAGGGGACCCGTTCCCATGCACACGCCATGAGCTGCTCAGAAAGGCAAGGAAAAGGGAGACTTTTCCAGGGGCTGTTCCCTCCTCTCTCCTTCAGACTCGCATTGCATCCGTACTGCTGTCGCTCTTGTCTCCCAGCTCCATCTGAAAACCAGTCTGGGAACAATGGAGGTCTCTGCTGATCCACAGCACAAAGGTGCTTTCTCTGCCTCACCCCCACTGTGTGCACACACACACAGGGCACAGGAGGGTGAGGCTGTGGCCATGAGCAGCTCCTCAGGAGGTGACAGGCCTGACAAACTCATTGCACATACGCCACAACACTGTCTATAGACATGCACAGCTTTACTGAGAGTGCCGTGGGGTAGACTCTGAAGCAGCAAGTCCCTGCACCCCACTGCTAATCTCCCCTGTGCCAGTCAGACCCTTCCATTTCAGCATTTCTGCCTCAGAGCTCCTCTCTCTGGTGCAGGTGGAAGGATTTTCCCTCAGCTGACAACTACAGGACCAAGCAGGAAACTCCCTTTAGGGGCTGGAGTTGGGGACATCCAGAATGGTCACAGATCTGGACAAGAAGCATCTCTTACTTTTTGTAGAGCAGAATGGCAATGACAATGCAGATGATGAACACCACGGCCAGGACAGGGCCGATGACCCAGATCAGCCCTTCCTCTCCATCAATGATCGGCTGTGGATCGGGGTTGTCCAGCTGGATAGGGTCGGAGAAAGGACTAGCAGCAAAAGTCTGTAAGACATCAAAGATTGTGGAACAGAGTTCAGAGATGGAATGGGGACTGAAAACAATGGCCAAGCATACAGCATTCCAAAACAGACATCGCGAGAGAGGATGCGAGCTCTCTGCAGCACAATCCAAATAACAACAGAGAAAATGCCCTCTTCAATCTACAGAACAAACTCTGCTCTGTGAGCACCCATGTGACAGGTATCTTCCTCCTCCAAAGCTCCAGTCAAGACAGACCATTGAAAGATCGCATCCGCATGAAGCTGCAGACTGCCTCGTGCCTGCGGCTCACCCGATCTCACAGCCCAGAAGGCGCTTTTAGAAAACCAGTTGACTGTGGCTCGGTCCCACCATGTCCCTGAGCCCTCGCTGCTGCCACAAACACTTTCTGCAAGCTCTCATGTAACCATCTGGATTTTGACAGTCAGATGGGATTACAGAGAAAGAGGGAAGGGATTAAAACAAGAATTAACGCTTAGAAACAGTCTGGTCTGGTGACTGAAAAAAAAACACCGTTAGAATTAAATATAAATTAATAAAATGCAATATGTCTCCTCTGCTCGTTATGCTGTGAGCTGTGCTCTTGAGGAGCATCAGAGGCACATTAAAACTCACCAGTCCTAATTAATGGGCATTGCCTGCTTTTTCTCGTGAGTGCTACGCTCTCCCCACCCCAGGAAGGCCACGTTCCCATCTTACGCAGGAACTACAGAACTAGAATGTGCTGAGGAGATGCAGCGTGCCCTGGTTTGAGAGAAAAGTCTGGGAAAGGACAAGAGAAGCGGATCTGGGCTCTAGGTCCTTGAACTCTATCAGCTCTCAGCAAGACTGAAATGCTGCTACATACTTGGGAGCTGCTGCGAATCCAGGCCGTTGTGAGCGAGCGTGCAGTACCTTGTTCTAAAGCAGAAATTACCACAAGCTGCAGTAATCCGATTGAGAAACCCATTCAGAAGCGTGTCAGCCTAATCCTTTAATATCAAATACACAACTAAGTATTTATTTGGCAAAAAAAACCATCTGAAAACCCTTAATTTCAAATAGCTCCCTGCTACAACTCCACAGGGGGATTTAAAAACAACAAAGTATTAGGCTGCTTTCTATTGTGCATAAGGGAGGAGGCAGGTAAATATTAAAACAGTTGTTTTCATAAAGCCAAACACAGCACCACTGAAATCAGCAGAGGTGCTGAAGTGCTAAAAAGAGCAGAGAGCACATGTAGTTTTCCATAAAAAAATGCTCCCCGCTCTGCTTGGCGGGGAACTTAGTAATGTCCAGAGCGTGTGACATGCTGTTCTCAAAGCAGGACGTCTAGGGTCATTGCTCTAAGGAATACAAGGACAGCCTTTACAAGAAATTACCCTTTGTGAAGGGGTTTGACCTAGCGATCTCCGAACTCGAGTGTAGTCCTGAGTGGATAGTTCAGTACTCCCCATTCTGGACGCAAATCTGCAGCCAGAAGCGTAGCCAGTCCTGCTACGAAGACTGGCAAAATGCAGAAGCAGTGCTCAAGATGCCCGTGTCATCAGCCTGTCTGCTTGGAAGAGCACATTTGCTGCACGCAGACACAAGCACAAACAGCTCCAACAAGCCACACGCAAAAGCTCCGCAGCTGGACTGGAAGGTCTTTACAAAGAAAAAACACCCTCAAGCTCTGGCATCTGGTGGAAGAGAGTTATGGAGAATGCCAGGAGGGCACCGGGGCTTCTGGCAGCTCATGAGGAGCAGCTGCTGTCTCTGGTCGATAGGACAGAGGGGCACAAGTGTCTGAAGAGCGCAAGAGAAAGCAGGCAGCACTTACAGCCTCGGGTTCCTGGAGCACGGCCAGGATGAAGATGACATATTTCTGCCCTGGCTCCAGTGCTCTGTTCTCAAAGTTGTCGTAGTGCTTCATGTCCCCCAAGATGAAGTGGGAGGGGAGGGAGCGAAACCGGGCAGCAATGTAGGGCTTGGGAAAGTCCAGTTGTCGGGAGTGACGTAGACTTCGGCGTCGGAGCCTGGCAATGTCCTGAACAAGCTGGAGGAAGCAAAGGAACACTCTGAGCCCTGAATGCCTTTAGCACCATCAAGGGAGCAGGAAGGAAGGAGAACCAAACCATCCTACTCAGACTGGCCTCATCTTAGCTAAATCAAAACATGGATCACAGATACGCTAAAACCACCCTTCCCAGGTCTCAGGTCACCATTCCATCCATTAGAGCTGTTTGCTCTCTCCCTACAGCTGGCTTTGGTTTCACCCACACTCACCTCCTCCAGGTCCATCTCCTCAGGACTGCCCAAGGGGTTGAGGAACTGCCCTCCCCGGGACTTCCTTAGAGGCACCACCACAATGTAGTAAGCCCTAGGAGTTGGGAATAATCAGAAGAAACAGAAGGAATGAATCTCCTCCTACGAGCCACAGAAGAAGAGAGAGCACACACCAACGTGGAAGGCTAGGTTTGCCCAAACAGCCCCACTGGCCCAACCCAGCACACCCCTTATTTTTAATTTAGCACAGTTGTTATTGCTGCTCCAGGAACGAGCCTGGATTCAGTGGCAGCCCCATACGATATGTCGCCTTATTTATTCCCTTTGCATTTCTTTGGCATCCCGTTAGCTCTGGGAAGTGGCTCCAAAATACAACAGTCAGGCAAGGCCTGCCCTCACGCGTCTGTACTGTGGACTCCAGCCATCAGGGCTGACCCCCAAAACGTAAACTGAGCACCCCACATCTGCAGTTTAACAGAAACCTACTGGACAGGCACGGAGCTCTTCACATCCGGGAGAATCACCACCACATTGCCATCGGCGTCAGGCTTGTGGGTCACCTCTGGCTTCTTTGATAACATGTCAGCAGCGGTCCAGGCAGCGACATTCTGCTGCAAGCCACCCATGCTGTTGCCCCGGTTCATCAGAACAAAGTTGTAGAACGTGCGGGGCTTCAGGTTGGTGATGAGTTTCTTGGTGGTACGGCCGTCCACGTCGACATTCAACCCATTGTACTGGATCTGTGGGAGGTGAAGAGGCAGCAAAGTTGTACCATGAGCAAGGCTGATACTGCTCAAGCAACCAACCTCCTTCCTCCCTGTGGCTTTGAATGAACATGGGGCACTCAGCTCTGCTGGGCTCCACCCACCTCTGAGCAGGGGGCTGTCTGTCTCTTGTGCCCACTGCACAAGAAGGTCCCCAAGCATAAGGCAGATGCAGGGCAAAGACTTGTGACTTCTCTGGAAAGAGACATTTTTATCTGGAAATGGGAAAATTGTGGTAACTTGCCTCGGGAGGCAATGATTTAGTAACAGAGGTGAGAATGCAACCCAACAGCCCTGATTTCCAGCCCACCTCCTTTATCTAGTGATTAACCATTATCTGCTCATATCTGAGGCAGGAATCCAGAATTCCTACCTCTTTTGGCAGACAAGACTCCCAGGAAACTGGGAAGAAACACAGTTCTGACTCCCCCATTCCACTTGCCTTGTATGGGGTGGGAGAATTGTAATTCTCAGGAAACTCCCAGCTCAAAAGGACAGATGTCTTTGTCACCATCTTCACCTTGAAGTTTTTGGGTAAAACTGTTGAGAGAAAAGTGAGGAGGAAGGGGAGAAAGGAGAAGAAAAGGCAGCAGAGGGAAGGAAGAGCAAGAAAGAGAAAGAAGAGAATGTCAGACACTGGCAAAAGGGCCTGCCAGTCTGGGTCTGGCTGCCGCTGCAAGAACGGAAGGGCTTGCTCCCTCCTCCACACTTTGCTTGAGTTTTGCCAAGGTCCATCTCCCAGTGCTCCCTGCCCCCATGCCTAACCCCAGGGAGGGGTGAGGGAGGGTGCGTGGCTTTGCCCACACACTGCTGGGTCTGGGTGGCTGCTGCAGGAACGAGGTGCTGGCTTTCTGAGCATGCTCAGGTGAGGAAACCCATCCCAGGTCACATTTTGAGGTTTTTTGATTTTTCTCTTTTCTTTTGGCTGTTTGCAAAAGCTGAAGAAAATGCTCTTCCCACCTGTATAGCGACTGGCCCCTCACTTCAGGTGCCAGTGAAAGAAGGGTGTCCGGACTTAACTTAGAAGAAAGCGGTAAAAGGGACTTACCTGACGCAAGGCAGAGAGGAGCTGAGGGACTGAGTGCGACACCAGAGTGCTTTGCATTTACTCACGAGCCTGGCTGAGCCTGGCTTGACCTCTCCAGCTCTCTGCCTCCCGGCACCAGCCCCGGTTACAAGGAGAGAGAGGGAGGAGAAACCGTAAGTCCTACCTTGATCCAGCTGGAACGTCCGATACTGGACGGTCGGGCTGTACGGCCCGGGGCCTTTACTGGTGTGAGCACGGATTTTAACATCATAGGCGGTGTTGGGTTTGAGGCCGTTGAGGGTGTACGAGTTCTCTGGGGAGGGGGGCAGGTCTTTTTCCAGCGGGTTGCCGGGAGAACCGGCTTCCCGGTAGGCCACGGTGTATTTGACGATGGCTCCATTCCTCTCGGCCAGCACGGGGGGGAGCCAGCCAAACTGGACCGACATGGAAGTGATGTTGCTCGCCTCGAGGATTTGGGGGTAACCCTTGGGGATGTCTTCAGGGGTGGTGAGTTCCTGCACAGCTTCCTCCCCAAAGCCAGCCCGGCTTTTCACAGCCAGCTTGAAAACATACGTGGCGCCCTTGTGGATGCTAGGAGCGGTGTACTTATCCTCCAGGGCCGTGAACTCCAAGGTAGCCAGGGGGTCGACATCCTTGCGGCCAAACTGGAGCCGGTAGCCCATCACCTGGCCTTCCGCATCCAACGGAGGCTCCCATTTCACCAGAAGAGTGTTCTCCTCTGTCTGGTGCACAGAGAGGATGGGCTTCCCTGGGACTGGGAGAGAAGAGAAAGTACCTTCAGTCAAAGGTGGGACAGGGTGGCTGGTGAGGAGACGCAAAGACTCTTAAGCTTCAGCAACAGGGTCCTCAAATCTGTGACAAGGTTTCAGTTTAACTGTATACTGTAGTGTATCACCCCCTTGTAAACCCAGCCGCTGCTACCCACCCGCTGTACAGGCGGATGGTCTCTATCAAGTTGAGGAAATGAGGTGCACTGGCAAGGTGTCAGCTGTGAGGTACTGACACCTTTCTGGACTTATTTTCTTGGACGGAACGGCGTGCACAGCTCCTCCCTTATCACTGGACCACATACTCTCCCACAGCTGGGAAGAACAAACTCAGGAGTCCCGACTCCCAGCCTCCTCTCCTAATCACCCGAGCAGATTGCTTCCCAGGGCAGGGAAGAACAAACGCAGGTGTCCCCCAAACTCCCGGCCTCTCTCTGTCTTCATTACACAGCACAACTCATGCAGAAAGAGACTGGAACAGATTGGCTCAGGCTGGGAAGTCCAGAGCAGCTGAGGGTGAAGTAATGAAGGATGGGAAAGGAGTCTGGGCAGCCCCAGGTCCTGAGCAGCAGGCACGAGGCCAGCTCAGCGGGTCTGGCAGGCTTCTGATCACCCAGTTGGGTACAGAGAGGAGGAAGCATACAGAGCCCAAAATCTGTGCAAGGCAGAGGGCAGGGAGAGTCGCTGCTTCCTCTGCGCAGTTTCTCTCCTCTAGAGGAAGGGAGAAGACAGTGAGCGTTGGTGTGTTTTCAGTTAGCTCCCTCCTGTCAGTTAGCTCCTCCACATTTGGGGCGATACTGGAGGAGCTCAGCAGTGCCGTGGCTCTGGCTAATGAGCCCTGGCACTGCCCGACTGCTAAGCGAGCCCACAGCCACAGTTAAATGACATGTGTAGGCCCAGAGGATCCTGAAGCTGGAGAAACCAGAGCATTAATTCCAGCAGCTCACGCGTCATTTACGCTCAACTCCACTATTAGAGATCTAATTTCTTTCTCTCCTCCTCGGTATTTCTTCTGGTTGAACAGGAGAAGGAGAGAGAAGGGAGTTAGGAGAAATCCCGGCCCTCTCCCGCAGCACGAGTCCGAGGGTGGGCGAGTTGGAAAGCTGTACTGCGGGTAAGGAAGCGAGAGGGGGCCGGCAGGGAAGGATGCTGCCTGCGCCAGGGATCCTGGCAGAGTCAAACCAGGGAAACCACCCTGCCTGCTGCATCGACCGACATCTGAACACGGGGACGAGGGGCTGTCTCTGAAACAAATGCTTTATTCATTTCAAACTGTGAAAGAATGGCTAGGGAACAGTGCTGGGAGACCCTCCCTTGGAAATGCCTGAGAAACACATTAAAGAGAAAAACAATGCCATTACCTTTATGTTTTGGTTTTTATCACAAATGTTACTATAATCAGCTGAGCTTGAAAATATTACATTTGCACAACAAATATTGTTTGGAAGAAAGGTGAGAAGAAAGTGCGGGGGGGGGAAGTGTTTTATTTTGCAATTGGTTTGGACAGTAAAGGAGAAAATTGGATGTATTACTGTATTTAAATTCAGCCCCTAGCCCTGAATGATAAAGAAAGAAATCTCTCCTCTCAGAAGGTATATTGACTCAACACTGCAAAGAAGATAAGAATGTTACAGAGCCATTTGAAAGATTTTTTTTAAAATAGCTATTTCAAGTTGGGGGAAATTGAGTTTTGGGTAATAGCGGCTGTGCTGGAGAAAACATCCCTCTGTGACTGATCACCTGCACTGCAAATCCTAATGGGGAGAGATGAGGGAGGGTGACAAGAAAGAGTGACAAGGGAGGGAGGCAGAGAGAAAGGCTCCGGGAAAGAAAAATGAAAAGGGTAGAGAGCCTCTGGAAGAAGGAAACAAGAGGAGAGAACCAGGGAGCTAGTGAGAAGAAACGTGGGCAAAGCCAGCGGGGGAAGGAGAAGAGGGTGAGTGAAGGACAAGGCTCCTGACAGTGCACCGGCGCTACAAGGCGTGAGGACCGGAGCCTGGATGCTGACATCCAAACCTGCTGTAACATCTGCAAGAGCTGGTGTCCTGGAAATCAACCCTGTTCTCCTGCGTACCACGCTCTTAACTAGGCAGGAGAGGCAAGAGGGGAGAGAAAGGCTGAGATCCCATTCACTCGTCTGAACACAAGAACATAAAATGAGACGAAGATGTGAGTTAGGACAGGGAAAAGGCAAGGGCACGGAGGGCAGCCCCGGCTCCAGCCCTGTGTGTTCCAGGCCAGGACTCCTGAGCCCTCTGTCCTGTGCACTCGGCTGAGTGTCTGTGCTGCCTCCAGAGCCTGAGCAGAGGTTTCCAGATTAATCACGCTGTGCTGACCAAAGGCCTTCGATCACTGCAGAGGCAGAGAGCAATGTTCTCCCAGAAACAAGGCATGATGTCAGTTTATGCAGCTGCTACAGGCAGGGTGAAGACGACTGCCTCAAAACTAAGAAGAAAATGAACAAATAGCCAGGGGTGAGAAGGCAGTAGACAAAGAAAAGAAATGAACAGGGGAGAAAGCCATCATCTGACAGCAGGACCAAAAGAAAGAGCACAAGAAAGATGGGGTGAGAGAAGGTAATCACAGTCCAACAAGAGATGGGCTGGGCGAGGGACAACTGCAGGTCTAGGCACCACAGCCTCCCTCCGCTGCACAGAACTCCTCCCATACCGCAGAGCAGAGGTTTAACTGCAGAAACCGCAGGAATGCAGATGCTAAGGACAGGTGGAGTGTGTACCTCTCCTTTCTGCCCGCAGCACAACTGTTTGGAGGAGCAAGGGATACCCTGTTGCCCTTTATCATTCCTCTGTTTAGGCCCTGCCAGCCTGGCTTGGCACCGCATCCTCCATGGCTGACGGACACTTTGCCATGAAGCATAGGTCAAAGGGAGGAATGAATCCGGATGGCATGTGCAGAGAGAGCCCAGGTCCCAGAAATGCCAGCAAGGAAAGGTCAATATTGTCAGTGCTTTTCCCTTCGCTAGTCCTGAGCAAAGAGGGGACGTATGTTCAGACGCGACACTAGAAGAAGAGAAGAGCAGGCAGTATAAGCCACCACTGTCTCCCTGCTGCTTTTCAGATCTTTGCAAGTCAACACCATGACAGCAGACCGCTGGCGCTCCAGTTCCCCAGGGTACCTGTGTGTGCCAACCATCAAAGCTACACGGTGTCAGACCAGGCAGAGCTTCTCTTTGCTTCTGGTGCAAAGAAATTTATACCGCAAGAGATTACAAGCAATGAATTCATCCGCTTTTGCATTTCTGGGTGTGTCTGGGCTTTCTGCAGAGCTGAACAGAAAATTACGTCATTTAGTGAGGGCTACCTGTGAGGAATGAAGGTGTTTCTGCCTCACTGGAAATAATTCTGTCTTCAGGGCAGCATGGCATTTGTTCTAAGTCTGTCCTTCAGGAAGGGAGTGGGATGAAAGAAGCTGAGTCTGGATAAAGAACTGCTTGGCTTTAGGAAAATGGTGAATCCCAACGGTTCAGAAAAAGACTCTCACCTGCACCCTTCGTGGTGACCACTTTTGGTTTGCTGCGAGCACCATCTCCCTTCATGGTGTAGGCGGCTACAGTAATGGAATATGCAGTCTCAGGCTGCAGCCCAGCAATGATCATTTCCTGTTTGTGAGATTCCAAAGGAAAATGATGTAAATATTCAGGTACGTACACACGGGTGGATCTCTCCTCCTTGCAGGACTCTCAGCCCTCTCCTAGCATGCAAGAACACTCACTGAATCTGAAACCACGAGACACTCTGGGGCAACCGGGTAAATGTGGCAACGGGCAAGAGGATGAGAGCCACGTTCCCCCAGCGAGAGGCACGCGCACCCCGGCTGCAAACAGCACCTCTGTGAACACAGCGTGTCTCTGCAGGGCCCTGGTTCAACGTGTTCCCTTCCAGATCTACCTCTCACACATTCCCTATCTCAACACAAACTGCTTCAGCCATCAAAATGCTGTTGCGCTCTTCAAAGTGTTCCTCTTCGCTACGCCGTCTCAGAGGAGGTCTCGGCGGTTTCAGGGAGATTACATTTTTTTCTCCATTTACCCCCCTCCCTTCTCTCCTCAGAGATATTTTTTAATGCCTTCATAATATTAAAGGGATTGCTTTAACGCAAAGTGCAAGACGACATTCTCTGCTTGCGTGCTAAAGCTCTCTGCTAAATCCCCAGCACCTTCCTTCCTCCATCCTCTATCAGCCTCACCACACCTGGCTCCCAAGAGCTTTTGTTGGAAGACCGGCCTCAGGACCAGCCCTTCCCCATGAAGCATTCAGCCCTTCAAGGGACTGGGTTGTAAAAGGAATACCCGTGCTAAATCAAACAGGATGAGAGCATATGCAGCAGGGTTTTGTCCAAGGCCCTGAAAAGGAGGGAGCTGTGAATGTTGTCGTGTTTTCTGGCCTCCCTCTCCCCTCACCCCCACTACCCCTTCGTGCTTTCAATATTCAATCTCAGGGCAGCACTTGGGAAGAATTTGCTGGTCCTGAAAACATCTGTATTGCCCCCAAAGCTGAGCAGAGAGTGGAACAGTAGAACTTCAAAACAGCGGGATTTTGATCAAGTTTGGAAGCCATTAGGTACAGAGTGAGGTCTGTCTTCTGGAAGTGAAGAAACCTGTTCTGCTTTCACACTTGCCACTGAGTTTTATTAAGATTTTAGGCAAGAGACTTTGCCTTTCATGTGACTCAGTTTCTCCATCTGTAAAAGAGAAGGCCCGTGCTTTTGTAGGGCACCTGGCAATCTCTAGGAGACATGAATACATTCGATTTAATACAGCATTACGCTGGGACCCTGCCATTCCAAGAAGGAAATGCTTTCTCCTACTGCTTTGTAGCTGTAAGATCACAGAAGGCATTTCGCATTTTGGCAGAAGTAGCAAATGCCAAACAGCCAAGCTGATTTTAAGGTCTAATTAAAAGGTAAAAGCACCAATAGCGATTCAGTGCTTTGTATCAACTAGTATCTAGGAATCTCGGCCCTTTAAGGGCACAAAGCATTTGTTCATGCTCCGATAGCTTAGGACTTACGGGGCTTTGGATACCCAATGCTTTTCAGCCTAACTGTGTTTTCCAGACACAAGCCAGAGGTGTTTGCACACCAGCCCAGCTTTACGCACATGTTCAAGGTCATCCCAAATTCAACGTCCCATCTGCTTCCCATTGGAGGAGCAGAAGACTCATCTTTCCTTCAGAGCCGAGGGGAAAACCCTGCAGTATTGCCGCGTGCTGACAAACTACACAATCACACAGGGTTGCCGAGCAAAGTGAACAGGGTGGGGACAATGCACGGGAACGCCAACAACAGGCTTTAAAACAGGCACACTGGCACTGCAAAATAATAAAGGAAAAGGAAAGTATCACACCACAAGAGGAAGTGGGAGAAGGGAAGGGACAGAACCAGGACGGGAGGATTTTTACTTTTTTACTTACGTATTCAGCAGTGTCATCTGTTTCCCACTGGGCAGAGAACAAGAGAGGTTTTGCACATGAGAATACAAGAGGGGAAAGAAGGGAAAGACAGAGACACAGCATGAGGAAGGAATCCCTGAGCAAGCAGCCACACAAGGTCAGAAGTTACCAGGCCAGCATGAAGGAAGAAGTAGAGTGGGAGAAATTAGTAGGTTCCACTGTGGCCTTTGCCTGTCTTAAAAGACTTCCCAGACACAGGGCGGATGGATGGTATTTAGTTCAGTGCTGGGACAGCAGTTCATGCTCTTCCACAATAGCTATTGTCTGGGAATGCAAATGAACTGCAGAAAGACAACATACACCTTGTCATAGAGACACTCATCTACTTTCTCCAGCACTATGTTGCTCGTGATGAGACAAGGTGGCTGGAGCACCCACCCCCTCAAACCTTCCACGAGAGGAGAATGGCGCAGGCGGCGAGTCCTTACCTGGGCGTCAGCCAGCATGATATCCTTGATCTGGGGCAGCCCCCTGGCCTCTCCGTTCTCCATGCGCACATAGTGGACCTGGTAGCCGCGAATCTGGCCATGCTGGCGGTTCTGGACTGGAGAGCGCCAGAACACTTGGATTGCAGTTGAGTTCAGGACCTCCACCTCCACTTTCCGAGGCGGCGCACTGGGCACTGCGAGGAAGGGAAGAAAGGGGGCAAGAGTCACTTGGGGACTTCTATCTGGAGCCTGTCACTTCACCTATGGGACACTGAATCATCAGCCCTGAAAGGAGAGGGAGACTTAATGAAGCAGATATCCCATCATCTGTCACTGGCCTTTATTCAATGAAACCGGGAAGCAATTCTAGGGGATCTACTCCGCATGGCTCGGAGATATGCATGGAAACTGGTCCACCTCATAGTCCAGCCACTCTTCCATAGGCTCCTTTGTCCCCAGTTTGCTCAGATGGAAGAAATCATATAGTTCCAGATCACATTCTAAGGGGAAAGCCAATTTCTAATGAGCCAGAAAAGCTCTGTCCTGCCTGTGGGATGTTGGAGAGGACGCGGAGGGGGACCTGCCCTTGGAGCTCCCTTGTCTCTCAGACAGGGCAGGTGGGTTGGTGGTTACAGCCGCTGTATTATCTCAGGACAGGAAACAATACGTCTTAGATGGAATTTGAGCTGATTTTTGGATATAATAGTAACAAAACCAATAATAACAATAATACAGTGCATGACAGCTTCATCTGCAAGAAAACCATACTTTCTCTGAGCAAGGTATTCTATCCATTTGGATGTGGGTAGATGCTCAGCGAAACAGGACCCACAATGGGGACAAACGTATTGCTTTTCTTAAAATTCTTTTTATTTCGGATGGAGGAAGAAAGCCTGAGAAGTCTGGAATTTACTTAAATTATTTACTTGACCTATAGTATTTGAGGGTCCTACCTCACTCTCACAGGGAGGGTGCTCTCCCTTCATGCACACATTCCTATTTTTTCCTGGTTTTATTTTACTGTAGAAATACCAGGGAAATTCAAGTCTTGTTGCTCCTGTTTTGTGCTAACAGTCACTGAAGGTTTTTTCAAACTTTAACAGAGATTCTTCCTTTCTACCACTAACCAAAACTTTGACTTAAAGAGGAGCTAGTAACAAGGAACGCGTGGGAAGAACTCTAATTCTGGCAGCAACTGGCTCCTGAGTTTTCTCTTCTCTGATTTCTTTTCCTTGCTGCCTCGGCTGCCTCCTTGCTCAGCAAGAGCATCTTTTCAGGAAAAGCGGTGCAGTCAAGGCTCAGAAGGTTGATATTTAAACCCCCCAAACCTAGAGCAGGGAAGGACAACCCTACAGACCCCAACTCTGAGGGGCTCGGGGAGATGGCAGCAAAGGACACTGCACGTCTCGGACAGGACACAAGTCTTGCACCACAGGAGCCAGGAGAAGGGACTTGATCTGTCCTCCCTGGCGTGGGAAAAGCCCACTCCAGGGACCCCTATTCACCAGGGATCAGGAGAGAACCAGAAAAAGTGCAATTACCATCTTCATCTGTCCGGACGATAACCGGCGAGCTCTCCGGGCCCGGCCCCACCTCCGTATGAGCCACGACAGTGATGCGATACTCTGTCCACTTCTCCAGGGACTCCAGTAGGATCTGACTGGTGGTTGGGGGGATATCATTCACCTCCTTAAGCTCCGTGTCCTCAGAGTCCAGCGCTCGATAGTAGACGCTGTATCCAGCCAGGACGCCATTTTGGCTTTCGGCCGGGGGCGGCCGCCAACTTACCAGAATGGCGGTGGATCTGGTGCTGACGCATTTTACGTCTTGAGGGGGGGCAGACGGTTCTACGAGGGGGGAAAATTCAGGAGGGAAAGGGAAGAAGGGGGAAAAAAACAAAAGATGGGAAAGATAAAAGAAAAAAAAAAAGGAAAATGATAACAAAAAAATCTAAAATAAAACGTACAAAAATTTGGTTTAGGAAGATAAAATTAAAAAAGAAGAGAGCTTTTTGTTGTTGTCTTTTTTTTTTTTTAAATGAAAAGAAAAAAAAGCCAACGGAAATGAAATGGGGCATCAAAACTGAAACGTTGTAAAGCAAAGGACTGAAAGAGCAAGCGGGCTAGCCAAGCGGGGTCCTGCTGCTTCTCCTCGGTGTAGCTGGCACAAAACTAAGCCCCCAGCTTTACCCTATAAAAGACCTTTCCTGTAGCTCCCTGTTTTACAGCAGTCTGGCAAACCCTGCCCTGGCTGGTAAAGCACTTTCTTCCAAACTGCAGTCTCTGGGATCTCAGATTTCTTTGAAGGGATCTGCAAAAAGTAAGTAAGAAAAGAAAATCTTTTGCCAGGAGGCTTAAATTTAAGAGTCTGTACCTCCACATGGAAGTTATTAGCTGTCCACAGACGGAAGGAGGTGAAACACCATGGGGTAATGCTCAGGATATTGCCAAGCAAGGAGCCCACTCTGTGTTTAGACAGGAGGGTTTTAGAGAAAGGCCTTGCAAAGGAGCGAGGCAGCGGGTTTGACCAGGTATTCTGGTACCCAGCGGGGTTTTCGGAAGTGGCAGCGGGTCTGACTCGTGTTGCACTCTCCGCCTAAACTACATCAAGGTATTTGTGAAAGCCCCAGGAGGAGGACAGACACCTCGGGAAGCGTGGCCCTACGCAGCCGCATGTTCTCAGGGTGGCAGCAGACAACTGTCTAAGGGCTGATTTTCAGGAGGTGGGGAAGGTGTAATCCACAGCTTGCTAGCGCAGCGCTGCTCACTTTGGTGTTTACTGAGCTGCAGTAGGTAATTTTTAGCGCGGTCTGCTCAGTAGGAAGCAGGACGCTGACACCGGCTCTGTCAGACACTACGTGCTGGGGCACGCACCGCTATGCCATGGCCATGCCCTGAGATACAGGCAGAACTGCCAGAAACGCAGGTTTGCCGGTGGAGACGCCTCGGGTCTGAGACCTTGGCGAAGTCTGCACAAAGAGTCTGCCACTTCTGCACCGCCACTGCAACCTGGGCGCTTTGGGAAATCTTAGACCAGACTTCGTTCAATCACTGATTATAATCAATTAGCCCAGGTAAGCAGAGAGAGTGATACACTTAAGGCAAATCTGCAAATCCAGTCTAACCCGATACAGTCAAATTGCAATAAACAGCTTTTAACTCTCTGCAGACACTGCCAGAAACTGGGCTGTCCTTATAAGCCCCCAAAGCATCACCTGCAAGAAGCAAGGGAGCAGATAAATGCTGGTCACCATTTCTCATTTCGCTGCTTCTTTTCAGTCAACAAAAAGCTCTTTTACCGAGGGAAGATTTTTTTCAACCCTCTTACTCCCATCCCTGAGTCACAAACAGATGTTCAGGCCCAGCTTGCCTTGCGGACTCTGCTAAATCAAGTCTCACTTTCTCCAGTTCACACTGGAGCGAACGCCGCGTGTTCTGTGCATGCCTCCATCAAACAGAAATCAGAGGGTTTTGCAGAAAGTGTAGAGAGCACTCTGTCCAGCAGGACACTTTGGGTGCTGTCCTCCTACTTTCATGCTTTATTGCTGTGCTTTGGCTGTATCTAAAATGGCAGAACAAAACCCTTATCCTCAGAAACCCCACTGCAGAGGGTGATGATCCCCAGCCATGGCTAGCCACGCAAAATAATACAAAATATGCCAAACAAACAAAACCAAAAGTAACAAACTGGAGAATGAAACATAAATCAAGCCAGTAATTTAAAACAAAAAAACATCGGAAAGGAAATCATAATAATAAAATAATACTGATATAAAAAGTGACTCCTTCCAGAACATTCCCAGTCTGTTTACCTACCTTCCACGCTTCAACTGCTAATTTATAAGACTTTCTTACGAGAGAACGAGAGAAACTGAGCTACGAGGCCAGACCAAGCTCCTGGTGGGTTTCTGCACATGACTGGCTTTTAAAATGCCCCCCTGCCCCACTGCTCGCTCCCCGGACCGGGTTACTCCCCCGCCGCCAGCAGAACCCTAGCTATTGCAGCAATGGCAGTTCTGGAGGCCGATCCATTCCCTTTTGCTAAGCGGCCTGTAGAGAGAGCAGAGAGCAGACTCCCACTGAGGGATCTCCTTCCCCCTGCAGCCCTCTCCATCTGCTCCAATCGCCGCAGCACCAACATCTCCAGAAGGGAGGTGCGCTGTTTCCCACAGCCCAGGAACTACTCAAGTCCCTTTCAGGGTACGGAGGAAAAGACTCAACCCTCTTCCAGTGTTCGCTTCTCTTTTCTCCCCATCAGGGGCTGGTAGTGTTAAAAGCCACTCTTCCTGCTTAGCAGTCCAGCCAAAGCCACCACGGCCGAGAAACCCACTGCAGAGAGGGTCTGACCTGACCTACCCTTTCCATCCTGAAACTCATTATGAAAGCCCCAGTAAGCAGAGCTGCAGCTCCAGCTGGCACTGGGGTGGTCACGCTCGCTTGCTCACTCACCCTCTACGCTCCAGCACAGGGACCTACTGAGAGGCCCTGGAGTGAGGCCTCCTTTTGGGACGGTTTGTGCTTTCTCTGGTCAAAAAGGGGGGGTTGGGGGGGTGATGGGGGAGAAGGCCCAGATCCCACCCAGCCCCCGGCCCCGTCACTCTCATCGACTACAGCACCTGGATGAAAACAGCCACCAAGTGCTGGCTGGCCATACTGGAGACGCATCTGGGGAGTTCATGGCACTGTGAGTTTCCTTCACAATCCAGCCCAACCTGTGTGACCCTGGAGACGTGCGTGCGTGCGCGGGGACAGCATCGAGAAGGTGGGAGCTGTGGGCAGAAGGCAAAGTACCGCAGCCCAAACTGGGGGCTGGGAGCTCACCTCTGCAACAAGCCCCTTTGCTGGAAAGGGAGCCACAGCACAGGCGAGAGCCTCCCAGCCAGATCATCATCGTTGTCTGCTGGCCTCTGTTTTTACCCGGCAGACAGCTCTTTGGGATCCCCTCCCCGCCCTCCCGCGGGCTCCAGGACATTCAGGAGTGTGTGCGGCTCCACGCAGGTGTGTGCGAGCCTGCGACAGGGTGGACTGTATTTGTGAATCCGCTTGAGACCAGCCAGTACTCACCTGAACTGCATCTTTTACATGCTTTAAAGTTGACTGTCCAAGCCACAAGAATGACCCTTACTGACCTTGTACAATACAATGTTTTTTAACCCTTTAGGTACCATAGACTTTGTATAAGTTTGGTTCACTTCATATACTGTGAGGAAGGGGGAAGGGAAGGAGAGCAGAGCTAATGGCTGGGGGAAACATCCTTTCTTAGGAAGGAACAGAGGGTAAGAAAGCCCCGTTGTTCCTCTACACCTGCACGTGCAGCCTCACAGCACCCACCCTGCCACCCCTGTCTGTTGGCGCATGCTTTGCACTCTGAAATTTCTGAGTAGGAGAGTTGCCAAGGAGCACTGGGAAGGTCACGGCTAGTCAGAAAGGGCAAAACAGCTTTCTCCAACCATGAGATTCTGCTACTTTTACAATCTACGTCTCTGGTACTTGAAGAGTTAAAACCCAGCTACTTCAAGAAGAAAAAGATACTTTACCTTTAGTTTAATGGATTTTACTTTGGTTATGATGCTCCGGAGGAGCCACCCTGACAGGCAGGTGGAGGGTGTTGTGCAGAAAGGTGTGCAATGCAGGGAGGGCTGCGGCATGCAGGCACATGCTTGCCAGCTGAGCTAGGAGGGGAAGAGCACCGAGCACCGCGGCAGGCTGCGGGAGGACCAGGAGGTTTTGTCGTTGCGGAGACAAGATGCCATCGTGGTGTGAAACCGCTCAGCAAGAGACAGACAGACAGAGAGCAGGGAGCTGGTTTCGTCTGGCTGCGAGAGCATGCAGGCAGGCAGGCAGCAGAAGAGAAAAGAAAGAAGAGCCATGGAGCGAGCCAAGGAGGAGCTGAACGGAAAAGGAGCTGCAGAGGGAAGACACAAAAGCCTGTCCCGAGCCAGAAGGTCTGTGAGACGAAGGATGTCGCCTGGACCAGGGAGAATTGACTCGTTCCTCCAACAGCCAGCCAGGAAAAAGTTTCACCGTATTACAGGACACTGACAGCTCCCAGCTGATGTTCTTAAGAGCGATAAATTAATGAAACTATCCCTACGAAAGCTGAGCTACACAGAAATAAACCAGGCCTCGTTCTGGGCAGGTGCCAAGTTAGAAAAAGCCCCAGAGCCTTCCCCTTTCCCGGATCCCCTTCTCTTCACCCTTTAGGGAAAAATTTTCAGCGTCACTAAGCCCTACTGCCATCAGCTCCCGCACCCCTCTTCCAGCCCGTTTTTATCGAACCAGAAAGCACAAATCCCAACCCTCTTTTCCTCCCATCCCCACGAATCTCAAAATGGGAAACCCCTTGTAAAACAGAAGCAGAGTGTGGCTAAGTTTGACACTTCTTTTTCAGGTCCTTTCAGTTCATTTTCACCCACCCCACAGTGATTCTCCCTCTGACAGTACCATACTGGGATCAGAACCAGCCGATTTGCAGCAGAGTCAGGGAAGGATTTTCTTTCGATACGTAGAGAGAGTAAGCAAAAACATAAAAGGAAAAAAGGGGAGAAAACATTTGAAGGAAAGGAGAAAACAAAGTATCTTTGAATGGACTGGAGGCCTGAGAATGCCCCGGTAAGGAATTCTGTCTACGTAGAAACAGACTCCCCTTTCCTCCCGCTCCTGGAGGGGGAGAGAAAGAGGAGAGAGCCAGGGGAAAGAGAGGGAGAGAGAAAGAGACAGCAGGATGTGACAATTAAAACAGAAAGATGGGGCAGGCGCCCAGCCGAGAGCCCGCTGCTCTCCCTTGTTAAGGACTCTGAGAGATGGGAGCAGGCGCTCTCTCTCCCCACACTGGTGACCAGAGCCATTTCTGAGTTAGTTCTGCTCCCGGCTACTCCAAACTGCAGCGGAGTGATTTAGTAGAGATGAGAGGAGACAGAAAACACAAAGAACAGCTGCCACAGCCACTCATGCAGTGAAAAAACACCTCATTTAAAAGCAAAGATCTGTGAAAAGCCCAGGTTGAAATATTGCCATCCAGGGTTATTGTCCCCAGGGCAACAGCGAAGGGAGACAATCCATTAAACTAAAACCAGCACATTTTGGTTGCATACGCTCCATCCTGGTGTCATTAATTTCCCTCCCCCCCGCCAGCCTCCACATGACTCCTCTCTCCCGCTCTGCCAGAGCCCAAACGGGACCGTTCCCAGCGCTCGCTGGGCCAGCAGGCCTTCCTCCCCACGGCTATGAAGTCGCTCATGGAAAAGAGCACGAGGACTGCTTTCCCAACGGCTGGTGAAAACCTTTGACTTTTGATTAATCACCTTCCCTTCTGCTCTTCCTCCCGGTTTTCCCACTGCCTCCCCGCTCCATTCCTCGTGCCCCCCTTCTGGACAGGTGCTGCTCGGTTTCTGCTGGTGGCCGCTGCGCGACGGTGGGGTGCCGTCCTCCCTGAGCATGCTCAGCACCAAGGGCCAGCGCGGCCCATCAACGAGCTCTTCACTGCTCCCCACCCCACCAAGTGGACGGTGCTAACTGGCCTCCCATCGCCCCCCAAAGCGTGCACCAGCCCCGCTTCACGTCTCAGCCACCTGGGGCAGCAAAGGGAGAAGGCAGCAGGTCCCAGAGGTGTCCCGTCCCCCCCACTGCCCGCCTCCCTGCAGAGGAACCCCAGATGTGTGAAACGCCACAGCACCGCCAACGTCCGCCCCACAGCTCCATACCCCTGTGCCCACCATCTCTGGCTCCCTGACTGTCTTCCCCTCAGAGAAGGGTGGGAAAAGGAGAGACACCTACTAGACTGCAAGGTGCGCTCTCTGACCTCCGGGGTGAAGGCCCCCAGGCCCAGAGCCGAGCGGGCAGCCAGCCGGAAGACATACTCAGTGTTGGGCTTCAGGCCTTCCAAAGTGAAGGAGGTTGTTGGCTCGAAGTTCTTCGGCACCTGAGATGGGCGAGGGGGAAGAAAAAAATAAAAACAAACAAAAAGGAGCGGAGACGAGCCCTGCCCAGAGACACCTGCCCTACTCCCCTCTCTCAGCCACCTCGGGGAATGGAGGGTGGGGATGCTCCTCGGGGCCCCAACCCTTTGTGCTGCTCCTCTCCGGACTCACCTCCCTGCCGTGGTCTCCTTCCTTATAGAGGAGCTCATACTTCACTATGATCTCCTGGCGGGGAGGGCTCCACGACAACACGATGCTCGTCTCTGTCTTGGCTTCTGCTCGGAAGTTCATGGGCTGCCCAGGAACTGACACAGAGAAGGAGCCGATGGGGCAGAGGAGGCAAGATGAGAGACAGAGGAAACCACATTAACTTGGTGAATTACAATACTCATGCCCCTTTTCCTTCAAAGCCTGTGTGTGAAGAGCGTGTCAGCAGCAAAATGCCACACTGCAGAGTGCGCCGGCCCTTCCTTTAAAGCAGTGGAGGGTTAAACCCCACCACAGGACTCCAGCACATCCAGAGCTGCTGGAGATGGAACCAAGCCCTACTGGATCATACGCCTCTTTCTTGGCAGTGCAGGATACAGCCCTTCCCACTAATCCCCAGCATTAAAAGATTCTGGAAGTGGGAAGCCCATGAGCAGCCCACCGAGGATGCAGGGTTTCCTCACCAGCACCTCGTGCCGTAAGCAGAGCACCCGAAAGCATGCTGGGAGACACCCTGTGACAAAACACCTTTTTTTCTCAGCTCAACACATTTGCTGTGACAATTAGGGCTTTGTTTTGCTCCCCTTTTAGAAAAAGGCAAAATAAGGCTCATTGCCTACTCATCTCTCAGAAGGTAGTTTCTGGGTACTTCAAGAAGAGTTAAGCTTCACCATTACCTGGGCAGTGAGTGCTTTTAGGTCTATTAAAGACATTTAGAAACTGGAAACAGTAAGATACCTCACTTTGAAACATGGCACAGCAGAAATGGATGCTCTTTGCGTAATTAATTGCCTCACCCATTTAAGGAGCAACCTTTCCGAGAAAAAACAGATCAGAAATCACGCACTCGGCCCTCTGGCTCCAGCCACTGGACCGAGCTTCTTCATGGGAAATTACTTTTGTTTTAACCAAATTGAACCAATAAAGAAAAAAAATGTCTCGGTGACAGGGCAGCCACAGCTGGATAATGCTATAAGCCAACACCTCTCCCTCCTGCAGCCCAGTGCGTCAAAGGCAGCGACACAGGTGCTCACCTCCTTGCTGCGTCTTAACCTGGATGGGGTCGGACAGAGGCCCGTCTCCCACGGAGGTGAAGGCCAGGACCCGGACTGTGTAGGTCTCATCCTCGAGAAGGCTCCCCACCGTGGTCAGGAGGCTGTCGTCCACGTTGTGCTTCTGCCAGTTGCTGACAGGTTGATCAGGCTCCATGGTATAATATACACGATAGCCACGGATCTGCCCATTGGGCTCCACCGGTTCCTCCCACTGGATGATCATGGTGGTGCTGCTCAGCATTCGTCCCTGCACGTTACGGGGGGCACTGGCAGGAGCTTGTTCCCCAGTGCGAGTGACCACTGACTCGCTGGGAGGCCCCTGCCCGATGCTGTTGACTGCAGAGACCCAGATCTCGTACTCAGAGTTGGGGCTGAGCCCGCCAATACTGTAGCGTGTGGTGGTGATGTCCTCTTTGATCTGATATGGTCCATCCTGGCTTTTAGACTTGTATTCAATGACATAGTAGGACACAGGGTCTGGATTTCCAGAGTCCCAGGTGATGGTGATACTTGTTGCTGTCGTCTCTGTCACCACTGGCGTCCCAGGAGCCTTGGGGAGTGCTGAGAATCAGGAAGAACAGACATTTAAAAAAAACCCCACATATGCTGAAATGGTGCCTAATTGGGCTAGTTAGGGCTGCAGGAGCCAGAGGCACAGTACCAATCACAGTGCGGCAGTTCAGTAAAGTGCTGCTGAAATATTATGAACCTAGTTATACACTCTATTATCCTCCTTAAACTGCTCCATCAAAAGGAAAGTGTTCAGCTAAACATCTGGAATCATTAGCACAGATTTCAGCTGCACATCCGCCGCTCACACGGCAGTACGAAAAAGCAGTTTTGCAGAAGCTCCTTCCGAGCACGTAATCAGATCTTCTGAACCGGCACTGGCAGCCCGGCTCTGGCGCTGCTGAATCTCTCCATGTTTAGTGCGGACTGCGCTCGCCAGAACTAGAAAACTATAAATACTTGGAGAGCTTCCTCTCAAGCCACAAACGTGTGTTAATGCTCATCTCCCCTGCTCTCACCCAGAAGACTACCTTAGGAGCTTGCTGGACACACGCTAAGTGTCAGACACCTTTAAGAGCGAGCTTTATGTGTTTCCCTCACTACACACTCTAGGCCCTTTCCAACCCTCTTCTCCAGACTTGAGCACCTCTAAAGCTCCAACTTCTCCTTTCATCTTCTGACTGGGAAAGATTGCAGATGCTTACACGCAGGAACATAAGGGGAAATAGAACAGAAATAAAATGACAAAAGGCAGAAGGTACCAGCAGGGCAAGATTCCCCATCTGAGAAGAGAAGATAGTTGGAAGCAGAAGCAATGTACCTTACGCAGCAGCTTTTTAAACTGACAGAATAAGACAGGGAAACAGGGGAAGGAAGAAAATTCTCAGGAAAATAAAGAGCACCGCAGTCCAGCCCCAGGCATCTTTCTGCTAGCATGTGAGCCCACTCCCTGTGCAAAAGCTCAGGATGAGCGTAATGTCAAGAATCACTAATCCCTACTCATTTCTATTGTCGGACCTTTCTTAGTTGGATGCACCGATACAACAGGATTGCTTTTCTTTAGCCCTCCCCTTCTCCAAAGTATTCCTTCTCCTCTCCCCCGCCCGCCCACGTCCTTTCCCACCCCATCTCCCCCCAGATCACTCGTGGGCAACGCCATCACTCAGAGCAGACACCAGCTCATACAAAGAGCTCTACACTCACCCAACCACAGGGGCATCCCGCTTGGGTTTTAATACTCCCCTGCTGAGGACAGAATAGATTGAAGATTGCACCCGTGCTCCTCTTGGGAATTTCTAGCTGGAAGCTGGGGTTATTCCCCCTCTTGCTGAGGCAACAACGGCCACTAAGATGCTGGAACTAGGCTCTACTGCAAGGGCACACATGCCAGAGATCCTCAGGGCCTTGGCTGAATCTCTGACCTTGGAACGGGATGGCATGCAGGCTTCAAGCCATCCAAGGCTCCTTGCAAACTGCCCAGCCAGCCTCACATCCCAGGACAGAAACAACCATGCAGGGGTTTGAATCACAGCCTTCTTCATACAAACAGCTCAGTTGTCCTAAAGCGAGGGAAGATCGCATGCCACCAGCTTCCCCTTCGCTGTGGATTTCTTTGTGTGTGGGATCCCCAAAGACGCATGCACAGATGCCAGCACATGGCACTTGCGGTGCACAAGTTTGTTTTCCTGCTCATGCTCACATACCTACACGTGTACATACGGGCTTGTAACGACACGGACTTACATCCATGCAGCCAGGCACCACGTGCCCATACAGCCACGTTGCTCCTTCTCCCATGCACACACACTCATGCAATTACCTTTTTACATGCGTAATTGCGTCCCCACACTCCGTGCGTGCAGACTGGTCACAGGCTCACCCCATGCTGACACACAAAGCCACAGGCAGGAACAGGTACCCACAGTCACACAGCAACATTCCCACTCATGCACCGGTGAGGGCTGACAGGCACCACACTTCTACAAATGCTCACATGCATAAACACGACACGTGCCCACAGTGGCTTTGCACACGTGCTCAGACGCTCCCTTACCGTGCGTACAACACGTGCCTTGCACATATACACACCCATGCAGCAGCTCACGCGCTTGTGCATGCACGCTCCTACAGACGTGCAGCCGGGGAACCCACGCACTCGCTCACGCAGGCGTGCTCACACTCTCTTACATTTCACCGTGATCTGAGCAACGGCTTCTATGACTCCCAGACTGGACATGGCCACACACGTGTAGTTGGCTGAGTCCTTGACATCCGTGAGCTCCAAGACATTGCGGCCCACAGGCATGTCATCTTCAGGCGTCAGGTCCTCTGCTCCCTGCATCCACTTGACGTATGGCATGGGCGAACCCACGGCCACGCAGGTGATGTTGACGTTGCCACCGGGCATGATTTCATGGCTGACGGGTAAGATGGAGAAGCGAGGGGCCACACGGCGAACTGTGGACGAGACGCACAGAGGTAACAAAAAAACAAAACAAAAAACCAAACCAAAACAAAACAAAAAAGAAAGAAAGAAAGAAAGAAAAGAAAAAGAAGGGAGAAAAAGAAAAAAGAGCAAAAGATAATTTAAATACAGATGGGGGTTGTCATCATTTATTTTCTTCCTTCATTAAAAACAAAACAAAAAACAAATAAATTAAAAAATCAAAAACTAAAAACCAAAAAAATTAAATTTCAAATAAATTTTTACTTCACAAACAATATATAGAATATAGACATAAAAGCGATATTTCATAGCAACAGGGTTCCATTGATCAAGATTAGACCCATCACAGCACAGATAAATACACAAAAATTTATTAGCAATTTCTCATCTTTACTGGCAAGAGCTGGCATGGCGAGCGTCGAAAAATCTCCTCCACAGCCGCTGGGGCCCCCAGCTCCCCGCTCCGCGCCCCGGGAAACCTGCTCCTCCCCTTTTCCAGTGGAGTCCCACTCCCAAATGACCTTCTCCCAACAGCAAAAGGAACGGCCCCTCCACCACCCCGGCCTGAAATGGTCCAGGTGCCTCCTCCGTCTCCGGAGAGGGGCCCTCTCCCACCGGCCACTCCGTGCCCCAGGGATGCCACAGAGGTGGGGTGGTGGCGAGGAGAAGGCAGGGATAGATGGGCACTTCTCAGGATTTTGCCTGTTGGACCCAGAGAATTCAATAAAGAGAGAAGTATCACATCCCCAAAGGCCAGAGAGACACCACTTGAAAAGTAAAGAGGCAAAAATATAAGAAAGGAAGGAGAGGGAGTCCCCGGAGCGGGACAGAATTTAGTTGGTGTCTGCGTGTGAGAACCGTCCAGGGGAAGGCAGTCCCCCTGGAGCGAGAAAGAGTGGAAAAGATGAGAAACTCTAATGAAATTTTTGTGGTTTTCGGGTATAGAAACCCTAACGAAGCCTCTTTAAGATCTGACACGGTTCCATCGATAGATGCAGCTCTCAGAGTCACAAACATCATGCAAAATAGGTAAAAAAGAGAGAGAAAAAGAGAGAAAGAGAAAGAGAGAGGAAAATGCAGAGAAATATAATCTATGGGCGGCTAGCAAATGCCCACATGGATACTGAATAGAAAGAGAGCGACAGAGACAGAAAGGAAGACAAGGAGAAGGAGAACAAGGAGGGGAAGGGAGAAAAGAGAGAGAGAGAGAGGGAGGGGAGGGGGAAACCCACTTTAATGCTGCATACTTTTTCTAGCTGATGTGACCCAATGTGGTGGCTCACATTGTCACATCTCAGCCCTGGCGGAATAATAAATAGAATAGAATTAATAAGAAAAACAAGGTAATGAAACTTTAACGTTGAGAAAACAGTGACATGTTCTGTGCATCTCCTTAGCAGAGAGGTGGATGCAGCTTCCAGACCTTACACAGTAAGAACATGGACGCAAAGGGGAGGGTGCGGTTTCCTTGGCTCCATTTTCTGAACTAACTGGGCTGGCTGGTCGAGGCGGGTGCTCTTCCTTAGGGGTGAAAGCAGGAGAACGGATGAAGGAGGAACGTAAGTGGATCAGAGGGGCCCTAGGGAGGGAGCTGAGGGCAGGGTCCCACCCGCGGGCACAGACAAAAGGGTACAGAGCCCGAGAAGGTGCAGGCACGGCAGCAGCCCGAGGAGAAAAGGAGCGCAGATTCCTCCAGCTTCAGAGACAGCCATGCAGTAACCTCCCGTCAGGCGGGGCGAGCGAGGGGGCAGGAGAGTTAGGAGTGCTGGGGGCCTGAGGAATATCTGTCCCTGCCGTGCTGCTCCCAGGCAACCTCTCTGAACAACCCCTCTACAAACTCAGTGGCGACTGCATCCATGCAAAAGCAATGCACAAGACATCAGAGCTCAGCCTGCCATCACTCTTCCCAAGCCCTAGTGCCTTCGGATGTCCCTCGGAACCCATGTCTTGGGTTCTTCTAGTATTTTATCTTCAGCCTGCTTCCCTGGCTGCCGCTCAACATTACGGATCTTTTCAGAGGGGAAGGGCGCTGCCAGGAGAGGTACTGGCTGTTTTCCATTTAGTGGGGCTTTGTTGAACAAAAGCCAAATCTAGCCTCTGCCTCCTCCTGCAAGCTGACAAGGAGATGTCTTCATAGAAAGGTGCGCTCTTCCCATTGTGCTATCGGATCCTTTCCTGCACGGTTACAGTACCCAGGGACCAGCACTGAGAGGCAAGGAAGACAAGACTTCCAGATTTGTGGCATTAGGAGCTCAGAGATGTCAGAGGAGAATTCCTGCATGCACGGATTTGCGGAGAGAATGGATAGCATGCCCTCGCCTCCAATGCAGCTGGGGAAAAGAGAGGAGTGTGGAGGGAGAGACCGTAAACTCACCTGGGCACTAAGACTAGAAGGTGCCTTTCTGCTTAGGGAAAGGTGTAAGGAGAGTACCACGGTATCTGCACAACCTCGGGCACCGGCACGGACTCAAGAGAGCAGGCAACATGCTCCTTGCTCCCTCCTGCCACACCGCTATGGAAGACTTCTAGCCCTAGACACGAGGGTACGTCCCTGTTGCCTACTCCATCCTTCTTTCCACTGTCTGCTTCAGGAGGTACCGCATTTCAGAAAATGGAGCCATGTGAAGACCACACCGGTCACAATCTGAGACAAGATGGAGAGAACTTGAAAAGAAACAAGTGGGGTCCAACATGCAGACAGATCCTGGGGGGGGGGATGACTCTTTTGAGGAGGGGCTGATATGTAACCTTCTGGAGAGGGGAGGCAAGGTGGGAAGAGGTGAGGAGAAATGGGGAGACATACGCCGGACAAGATCCGGTCAGCAAACAGCATCAACAGCAACAAACAACAGCAGGTGGGATGCAAACACTGAGTTGTCATGGAAACAGAACAAGACAATTAATTCAAACCGAGGCTAATCACAAAGAAATAAAACCGAATTAAAGAGAAAGAAAAAAAAAAGAAAAAAAAAAAGAAAAAAAAGAACAAACCAGAACTGAATAACTGAAAAGCATCATTTGATGTATGGTGGAGTGCTGAGAATCGGAGTCTGAAGGGAAGAGACTGCTGCTGTCTGCGTAGTTTTGGGCAGGGACGGGAGAGATCCACTCACAAAACACAAGCTCGGGGCCATGGAGCCGGCGCCGTGCGGAGCACGCTCGCGAACAACCCCGAAGCAATTCCCTCGCCCTCCTCGCAGCACCCAGGGACTTAGGTCAGCTACGCCCAGCAGCACCACTTTTTGGCTGTTTTAACGGCACGTGTCACACTTAACTAAGGGGAAGCAACCAGCACATCTGGATGCCAGCCCGAAACAACGCGCACTCTGCGAAAAGGGAGAATTTGGAGCAGGGTTAGCGGCAGGCGAAGGCAAGACCAAAACAGGCAGTAGCACTTCTGTTGTGCATCCTGGTTTAAAAAAAGCTACGCACTCCTGCGTGTGCACAAATATACAGACATCCACACACCAGTCCAGGATGTGAAAACAACTCCAACATTAAATGCTGGAGACCTCAGAGAATCCCTAGATACATCCCTGCAACGGCTCAGGGCTGCGACAGCCGCATTTACTGGAACAATACTTATAGGGCTCGTCTCTGGATACCAAGAACCATCATCGCTGCTGCTTATTTTAATTGCTCTGCCACTCTGATTTGGCCGTTGACATGAGATTTGTCAATCAAGAATCTCTGGGTCAGCGTTTAGGTCAGGGCCTAGGAGGAGGAGAGCGGTGGTGGGAAGAAAGCTTGAAGTGCAGCTAGAGATCGAATCAAGAACAATTTCAGCTCTGGGTCCAGCTGGGTTTCACACACAGCAGCTGAAAGAGCGAAATTTTACATGTAGAAAAAGGCGGTGAAGAGACTCCTTCCATTTTGCTATCGAACACGTTCAAAGGACCAGAAAGAAAAGAACTGCCCTCCCTGGAAAGGAAAAGTTGGGATGGGGCAGTCAGGGCTCTACTTTATAGACACTTATCTAATGCTTTTACCAATTTCTGGTTTCAAGAGCACCTTCCCTGAGTTTCAGGGATGTTTGGTTTCCATGACAGCTTTGCCAGACCTGTTTTACGAAGCCAACCTTGCATGCATACACATATGTGCATGCTCCATGTGCATGTGCAACATCTCCCGATATACACACACAAGCAGGCACACACAAACACACGTTTTCAATGGCCAAAAAACTCTCAGGAGCTTTTTTCAAACAAGGATACAGCTCGTTACTGACAGAACCAGATTTTAGAACTGGAGCTGGACATTTGTGATGCAAGGCAAATTACTTCAATGCAGAGAAGCCATTTGTGAGGCACAGAAAGATTTCTTAAATGCAGTTAGTTATGAGTCTGTTTGTCTGCTGGATAAGTATTTCATACGGGCAAATTCTGCTTAACATCACTCTCGCTAGAAATGGAACAGATCCATAACTTTTCCCACCCTTGTAAAGCCAATCGGTTTTGTTGATGAGAGGTCAACCCAGTTTGTGTTCTGTGAGTGGCATTTTTGGTGCATTATTCTTTCCAACGAGAAGGTACCAATCAACATCGCTAAGGTTCCCCACCACCACCACCACCACCGCTCAGTTAAAAAAAGAGCTGGGGTCCACAAGGTGAGAGATGTTTTGGAAAGGGACAGATTTACAGACCTGATCGGAAGAGACACTGGGAGATCCAGGGTTGACTTTTGCAACACCAGAATCCATCCTTAAAATGCATTCCCAGGACGCTGCTAGTGAGAGAAATCTGAGGACCAACCAACCAGTCTGTGCCGAGGAGACCCACCGGTTCCACTTTTAAGCCCCTTCCAGATTAGCTCAGGGAAAAAAACGTTGGAGGAGCAGCGAGGTGGGGAAAGGAGAACGTACTAGACAAGAACCCGTCACTTCAAACCCCGATTCACATTAAAACAACTAAAAGAGAAACATATTTTATATCTTAAAGAAGAAATTAATTGAAAAAGGGAACAAAAGAAAGTGAAGTGACTGGTTGAAAGCACCAAACAAAACCAAATGGTATTAAACATTTTGACACTCAGCAAGCTGCTGCTCCAAATGAGGTGAGAAGGCGGACATTATTGGCCATTTTGGTGAGACAGGAGTCATTCCGTCTTGCTCCAAAATGAGGAGGGGGTAGGGGAAAGGGTGCCAAAATAATGTGCAGCCTCTACATTATTAGTGAAGCTTAGATTACACCTGTCCTCCCCTCCCAAAAGGTGGTCCGTCCCTGCCCCTGTGCTGTCCGTGCAGCCGCCTCTGCCTCCTCCCTCTCCCATTCCAATTGCGAGTTCATTCCGCTGGGGCGAGACGCTGTGCGGGTTTGGATTTCCGACCTCCGTCCCTCCAGAGGACGAGATACTTCCCTCCTCACACCCATCTCCTTCCTAATTTCCTTCACGGTAAATAAAAATAAATAAGTAAATAGGTAGATAAATAAAGAATGAGACCAAGGCTTGGATTTGGTCTGGAGGAAATCCATTACCTTCCCAATCATTGTTACTTTTCCACTTAAAAAAACACATTACTTGAGTGACAGGCTGGCTGAACACCTCTGGTCTTTTGTAAGTATTTTTTTTTCTGTTGCTTTTTACAGGATTGAATACGGAATAATCTGAACCCAATTGTTTTTCAAGCAGCTCTGTAACATTAAACACAGGCTTTATGGTTTTATTTTTGTTATTTTAATTTGACAAGGTGTAATCTAATTTTTTCCCCTAAAACAAAGAGAACAGCGATGCAAAAGGTGTAAGAGACACAGGCAGGCAGAGATTTTGAGATCAGTACAGCACAGTGTTCCTGCAAAGTGCCCTCTATAGAGAGATATACATATATATACATATAGAGAGAGTTTTGATTTTTTGTTTTGGTTTTTTTTTTTTTTGGGAGTGGCTTTTTGTATCCATTTCCATTTCCTGATACCCTTGAGAAATCCTTCTGCAGAAACACAGCAAAGTTGTTTGTTTGCTTTGGTTTGGTTTTGAACTAGAATTTCAGAGCTGAGGACACCCCAAACACGGAGAGGGCGCTCCCCCACCCATGAAGTGCCAACGTTCACGCTTAAAAATTGTCACCGAGCTCTCCCTCCCTGAACTCCAGCGCCCGGCAAATGGCACCACAGGCGCAGCCGTACGGCAGCGGTTCTGCCTCCCTCCTTTTCCATTAAAAAAATTTATCAATGCTGGTCTAAAAAGGTATTAAAATTCCTACATTTTAAAATATCAACGATTGTTTTGACCTCGTGGCTATTTGTTAAATCTACAGCGCAAGTGAAATTATTTCCTTCTAACCTCTAAACGGTATTGAGAGCGAAAAGCTTAGCAACCGTTCCCCTTGTTACCGAGGGACAGGCTCTGGTTTAATGGTCGAATTACACATGAGCCAAACTTAACCCAGGAGCAGACGACGGGCCAAATTATTCGTTAAATTAGTTACATTTTAATATATTTTGAAGTTTTATTTCCTGAGGTCCTAGGTACAAAATTTCTGCATTTTCTATGGTTTTTATTTTAATTGATTTCAACTAGCTTTGCTATTATGTGTTTAGCCCTGGCCTGTTTTCATCTTTGGTCTCTCAATGAGTTGAGGTTTTCCAGAGAGCCTTGAAAAATACCGGCGGTGTTCTCAGCAGGACCTGGGCTGCAGAGCCTGACTCTGGGTGACGAAGCACCGTGCTTGGCTCCGGCGGCAGAAGAGCAAGGCCTAAGCCGGCACAGCGAGTGCTCTGTGCCGTTTCAAATGGCTGCTGAACCATTTAAAACTCCCTGTGCGTGAAAAGAGCAGAGCAACAAGAAGCTTGAGCGGAGGGGAAAACGGATTATCCCTGCAGCACCACAACTGCTGCCTTTTGTAAGTCCTGACAGGGCACCACTGTGTGAAATAGGGGAAAATTTTTAATTCTGGTAAATTCAACCATGACAATTTGTCCTGTACCAACAGCAGCAGTTCTGCATCCTCGGAGGTTGCTAAAGCACAACCCACACGGTGCATTGTTCGTTCTTCCTTCCCCTTTGTAATTCGGGAGAGCACACAGAGACACTCGGTCCTCACACAGTGCTCCATCTTGAGCCAAGCAGCTGGCTATTCGGATCAAAACAGAGCAATCGGGGTGGAAGTCTGAAGCTTTCAAAATTAAGAGGAGAGCTACAAAGCGCTCCGTTTCAAGGGAGCAAACCAGTTGTGGCCACAGATCCTGGACAAGCAGACAGATGTCCTCTCTGGGGCAAAGCCTGGACCCTGCATGTGTTGACTCTCTGATGCTTGGAGAAAACTACACTCGGGCACGAGTAATTCAACCTGGTTTATCCACCACAGTGGAGTAAGCATCTCAGCCCTTTTGGGCGAGATTCAAAGCCTCACAAAAAAGGCCAAAAATGCAATTTCCCTTCCATGCTAGCTGAAAGGCCACGCAGCTCTCGGCATGGGTGCCATAGGTAGACATTCGCGTTGTCATTAGCCATGAGAAGGGCCCGGCTCTCAGAGCAGCCCCTCCTGCGCGAAGCGAGTCCCTTTCGCTGCGCAGGGAGAGGCAGGCAGCTCTCAAACACCACCACCGAGACAACCTCCCGACACACGGGACTTCGATCTGTCCTTTCCTGGACGGATGGGCCAGCAGTTTTATAGTATTTCTGTCCCTAGGGATACAGAGAAGCACCCAGTGTGACTTCTGAAAGCCAGGGGAGCCGCGTAGCTCCCTAAAAATCAGCACCCCCATCTTTAGGTGTGCTGACTTGCCCGCTGGAACTGCCTCTTTCTTTCCACCGACTGCAGGTGAAATCTGGACAATCGGCTTCGACTAGAAACCTTCATACACGCTCGGCTGGTGGCACAATTCCTCTCACCTAATTCTGATCTGCTTTTGTGGGTCTTCATACAGATGCTTCTGCATTTTGACCTTGGAAATTCCCCGTTAGGAGACTCTTCATTATTTTGGACCATGGCATGATCTGATCTGTAATAATACACAAGGCAAACCCTTAACGAATAATTCTAGACCATGCCCATAACCACATGAGCTCTTTTAGCCAGGTATCAAGTCTCTATTTCCTCGCCAAGTGTCATTCCAGCCTATCATGACTATATCCAATTTAGCTTTAGTTTATTATTGTTGATCTTATTAGTATTTTTATTGGCTCTTAAGGATGAATTTAATCTTAAAACCTTCTCAGATCACAAGAGATTCTAGCAGCAGCAGCAGTGCAGTTTGGACATGTTAGAAATACTACGTAGAAGATAAAATAAACAAATAAAAAAATGGTGTATAAATCCCTTTTTAATTGCACCTAAATCCTGAAACTCAAACTCCTATTCATGAAGGAAAATCCTGTAATTAGTAGTGATTATCACCTTTTAGTCCTAGGCAGGAGGGAGGTGGGATGGGAATACCTCATTTCAAATACTATTCCTTCTCTCTTGCTCTTTTTAAATAGAACAAGCCTTTTTTCTGTCCTTTTTTTTTTTTTTCCTTTTTCTTTAAATAGAGCATCGGGGCTGGGGGACGTCTTTTGGCTATTGTTGGCATCAAAGTGAGAAGAGCCACAGCTGGCCGCTTCAGAAAGACATTATCAACAGAGCAGCATTTCGGAGTGGTACCCTTGTATCTAAGGGGAGAGGGGAGGGGAGGGGAGAATACCAGCACTGAGGGTCCGAGCACTGAAATCTCAGCATTTTAAGAAAAAGAGAAAGACAGACAGAGAGAAAGCGAGAGATAGAGAAAGAGAGAGACAGATACTGTGTCAATACTGCACTGGATTTCTCAAAAATCACACAGCTTTAATACCTGTACACTAGGAAAGCCACTCCTTTGGTAGATTATTGAGAAGTGAGGACTGATGGGCAGAGGGCAATGCATAAACAGGGCAAGGACGGGCATTCGGTTCTGCAAAGGGCAAAAGCACCAAGCACCAATGGTACGACTAACACACGGCAAAAAACCCACCTGTTTACTATCCCATGTGGCTCACCCGCTCAGGATGCACACATGGGAGGCAACAGAAGCTTAATGGGGATAAACAGGGAGATGAGAAGCGGGAAAAGAGGCATTTTCAGCTAGATTGTAACTTTTCAGATTTCTTGTTGCCGTTTACAATAGAGATGCAGCTGCCAGATGTGTCCCAGCAGCTTCTCTTAACGTCTACCGCTGCTGAATTTCTCTTCCCACGCTCCTTTCGAAAGGAGGGCTCTACCTTCTCTGGACCTGGCTGGTTTTCAAGGTGCCTGTAGCCAGGCAGTAACGGTTCAACAACTGGGACGGAAGAGGGTAAATGGGGAGAGGCAGAGCCTGAGACGCAGCTGCCCTTCTGCAGGAGGGTCTGGCTGGCTGCCCTTCGCTTCCGACACCGCAAGGACGAGGCATCGCCCTCCTACAAGGGAACCTGCCCCGCTCTGCCCGTGGGACGAGGCGCTGCTGGGGATGGGGCTCCCCGCGCACAGGTGGGCGCTAAAGGAAAGGCAACTGCGTGTGATCCAGTGCCGCAGCGGGAAGCTTTCTGCCTCTACTCGTCCCGGGCTGACAGCAGATTAGCTCCCGTACGCAGTGTCTTACTGGAGGGGAATGGCCAGTTACTGGTGAGCGAGTTCTGTTTCGCTGGGGAAGCCCTTCCAAGCGGGGATCAGGGTTTTTCTTTGTGTGCAGGATGTGGAACAATAGCCGCACCTCCAAGAAATATGTAATTAATAACGTGACCCAGGGTCTGCTCTAACTTTTGGCATGACACCCTGGCTTCTTACCATCTTTTCCACTTCCCAGATCCCTCCCTCCCCCCAAAACAAAGGCTTGTCCCAAATAGCAGGGCTTCCACGGACAGGCGTTAGAGCTGTGTGACTCCTTTCCTCCTGGAGGGATTGAGGAGTTCAGTTACCACCGGGTGGGCAGGAACACTGGCTTCTCACAATGCGTTTGGAATAAACTACAGCACAGCATAACCAATCAAAACAGAAATAGGAAACCAAGAGAAAGCAAAAAATCCAACAGAACAGAAGATTTAGAAAATAAAGGAGTAAATCCACTTCAAATAAACCAGAACTGTAAAAAAGAACCAAAAAACCAAAACTATACATATTTATATATAGAAAAAATAATTCATAATTAATTTAAAAAGTGGCATGCAAAGAAGATTGTTACATTCTCCTATCATGCATCAGGCCCAATGTCCAAACGGCAAGGTAACCATGACGACAAAAAAGTGCAAGAACTCAGCAACATTACCAAAGGATGCATAGAGAGGCCCACAATGCAACTCAACTCATCTCTGCGAGACCCGGGAACGGGCGGGTCTCGCTCATCTTAAAGATTTCTTGCTTTTCTCTTTTTTTTTTTTTATAATTTTTTTTTTATTTTTTTCTCTTAAGAATGTAAAAATGTGGGTAAAGAAAGTAAAAAAGAAAAAAACCACACCAACCTTCTCGTAGCTCTGAGGGATGTTAAGGGGGTTTGATGCAGAACACAATGACATGAGGAGAAGAGAAAAATAGGGGAAACACAGAGAGAGTAAAAAAAGGCCTTCTCAAGGCTGTCAGCTGCAAATTGATTGTTTTTTTTTCTCTTAACCAAAATAAAAAGAAAGGAAAAAAAATGAAGATAGCAACAACCCTCTTTCCTGCCTTCCTCGCTTTCCCCCGCCCATCCAGCTAGGTACCTTTTGATTAAGAACAACCAAACTCTGTACAGGGCAGACTGTGAGCAATCCTAGTTCAGAATCAGCACCCGCCAGAGGTGCCGACCCCCGAAAGGAGCTCTCACGTCTTCCAGTCCATCTGCTCTTTCGAGAAGGGGGAGCGGAATCCGTACCAGGCAGAGAAGACCCGATACGAAGGAGATCCCAAGCTGGAAATCCGCTCCCCCAGCCCGTGCTCCCACCAGCCCCCACACCCGGCCCTGCTTCCACTAACTCCACGATGGGACTGAATAAGGAAAAAGAAATAATTAGAAGAAGAAAAGAAAAGCAAAACAAAACCAAAACATTTCCTTGCAATGTTAAAACTTACAACTCCTATCCCAGGTGTTCTATAGAGACAAGCATGTTATGGGAGAAACAAGTCAATTGGAAACACAAGAGTGTTCAAGACTCTTTTAAAACAAAAAACGGGAAGAAAAATGTGCGTGAACTTTCCCTCCCACCAAAGCAAATCCATTTCAGAAATTTGTTACCTTTCCACGATATTAACACACAAGAAACAAGGAATCAAACAGCATGAAAAACACCCAAACCACAGGCCGAGCTTGCTTAGACGCTATTTTCTGCACTCTCTCGGCCGGCTAACGCTGGCTTTGTTTTTCAGGCAGGCTTCAGGTACACACAGCCTAACCGGGATAGAAAGAGGGCTGTCCACCTGGAGCCGACTCTGAGCCAGGTGCGGAGACAAGCGACTCCACGGTTACAACCTTTGTCTCCCGGGTAGTCTCCGAGTGGCCAGGAAGGTAGAGGAAATTTATAAATAAAACAATAATGAAAAATCCCCACATTTTTTTCCTGGGGTTTTTTTTTGGGAAAAAAAAAAAAAAAAGAACCCAAAACATTCCAGCTAAGCTGTCTGCGAAGGATTTAGCCCTGAATTAGTATCAGATCCAGATTTACGTTCCCAAAAGAAGAATTTTGGGACCCAGGCGACAGGGCAAATTTCAAACGCAATTTTCCAGCTGGCCACAAAAGGCTATTTAAAAATTTAGCTTGGAAACATTAAATTATTAAAAAGCCTTCTCTCCATGTGCATGTGATTTAGTGAGCGTGAGACACGAGAGAGAGAGAAAGAGAGAGAGAAAGGAGTGCACACAGGAGCATGGCTCTGAATTTGACTGCAGAATTAACGTGAGTGTAGGTGGGAGGCGCTTCCTCTGTCGATGGGATGGAAATGGGAACAGTTTGCTGGGATGTAACTTTTCTTTTTTTTTCCTCCCAATGGTATTTTTCTTTTTTTTTAAAAAAAGCCAGAAGGACCAGCCCTGCTCTCTCATTACCAAAAGGGTTTTGCTGTGGAAAGATATTAAACCAAAGCTACACACAAAATATTACAGGTCAGAGAGATTAAAACAAGATAACAAAGACAGCAGAAAGGCTATTGCCCCACGGGGTGGGAGAACATCGAGGGGGCATCAGGCAGAAGCCAGTCCCCCTGTCATCTGCTCCCCATGCTACATGGGTTAAGGAATCCGTCACTGCAGCAGAGACGTCTGCTGGCCGTCGCCAGCTTTCTGTAAGTCTGTGCCCACGGCCAGCGTTCGCCCAAGAAACCAGTGACAAATTACTGCTGGCAAAGGGAAAACCAGCTGGGACTTAGGCGAGAAGTGAGAATGCACCCTCCTGTTGCAATCTGCTAAGATCCGGGGGACAGAGAGCTCAGTGGAGGGGGATGAGAGGGTCCTCCCCTCCTTTCACACCCACACCAGTAGAACTGGGACCTTCCCAGTTCCAGAGAGCAGGGATCCTTTGGGACAAAGGGGGACTACGGCCTCTTTGCAGCCAAAGCTGTTCATTCTCCCCTGGGCCCTGCAGGTCGATGCTGGCAGATTCTCGGGCACGCTAGTTTGGGTCACACTTGACTTCACTGTGGGTGACACAGCCGTGTACTGCTGCTCTGCCACGCTGGCGCGGTAGCTGGAACCACCAGCGATGGTGGGGAAGGCAGGGTGCACCAGGATCCCTCTGCAAGCTCAGCAGCGCACTGTAAGGGTCCAACCGATTAGCACCAGTGCTTCCCCTGCGCTCGGGGACAGGGTCGAATCAAACAGCTGGGGACAAAGGAAGGCCATGGGGAGGGAGGTATTTGCCAGTGTTGTGAGCCGATGCACTCCCTACCTCTCACGTAAAGGTTAGCAGGGGAGGAGTAGCGCACTCCGGCGCTGTTGCTGGCGACGCATTCATACTTCCCCTGGTCTGTCTCCTCGCTGCTCTCTATCTGCAGGCCACCTGGGAGGAGAGAAGAAGACCGCAGCAAAGACACCATCATCACCATTTTGCATTTAAGAGAGAGCAATAGCGTCTATGTTTTGCTTTCTCCTCCCCTTGGGCTGATACACACTGGGACACTCCCTGGGGGTCGTGGGCCATGAGCTCTGGAAGTGCCGAGCCCCCCTCTGCCGGTCTCAGCTAATGCCTGTGCTCCGGGTTACGGCCGGACACACACCCAACAGGAAGAGAAAACCCCTCTCTACACTAAGTGTTACTCTCCATACTCAAACGACCAGCAAAGTAGCAACTTATGTGGCTTCTGCAATGCAGACATTCTGCACCAGAACTCATGAGATCAACTTCAATATTCCGTATTATTGTGATCCCCAGAAATCTATCAGAAGGCAGCTGACTTCCCTTGTTTGATTTGAAGCAGCGACCATAAAAGAGAAAGGCTTTGTCACCCACTGCCTAGGATCCCTGGAGCATTATTATCACCACTGCCTTTCTTTTGTGCCCAAACACCTGATTCACAGGAAGCCTACAGGAGATAAGAGTCAGTGTGAAAACCACCTTACTGATAGTGAACGTTCCCCAGGGAAAACCCTGTAAACGCTGCATTGGAACTTCAAAATTGCTGGGCCAAAAGGATTAAGGTTTTTCTTAAACCTGCACATTATTGCAGCCTACGAGAATACACCCAGAGCTCATACTACATACTCCTGTATGCAAACATGCAGAAATATGCAGCCTGTGACTACATGGAAGAAAATTGCCTCATTTACCTCAGAAGGCTTCATCCCTGCAAAACTCCAGTTAAAATATATACTACATAAATAATTCAACACGTTATCAAATGTTTTATGTATTAGGAGTACATGATTATACTACAGATATGGTCAGAGCTCACACGTGGTAAGAGTCTTAACTCCCATCTCTGGAAAAAAACCTAAGTGTGAAAACCAAACAATTTCAGCTCAGTGTAATATTACTGATAAAATCTTAAGTGCAAATGATATCATTGCTCGTTGCAGAGACAGCCTCTTCAGGAAGGAAGAAACCAATGTGTTCGCATGAGGAGGACACGAAGCTCCTGTTCCTCTGTGTGTGCATGGGTGACAAAGGATGCTGCGTGGGAAGACGTGAGGCTGTGAGGGCATTTATGACAGGGATGGGGTGTGACAGTGTGACTCCCGCCAGCATCCACTCTGTCTGGGAGCTCCCAAAGGCAGAGCAGATAGAAGCAAAAAAGAAAAAAAACCCCACCCAAGCCACCAAACTAAATTAATTTCAAAAGAATCTGTGGGTATTTCAGTATAACGGGAGTTACAACGCAAACAGACTGAAGCTTCACACTGAGACACCAGCTGGGCGTGTTTCACACTGATTTACAGCTCGAACGTGCTCTGTCACCTGAAAGCTCCACTTCGGGGGAGAGCTGGTCAGTGAGTTTTCCTAGAAATTTCTGTTAATTTGGACAAATCTGTGGGTTGCTTCCACTGGTTCGAGACAAACTTTTGGTGTGGCTCAGGAGCATTGCTTGTCTGAGCACACACAAGGGGAGAGGACGCCACACTGCAGAGCAGGAACAGACCCATGAGCCGCAGGCAAGCAGCTTCGCCAGGGGAATAGAGACTCACCCCTTTCACCTCGACCACTGCAGCTTTGCTGGTGAATGCAATGGCGAAAATTATACTGTAGAGAGGTCAATGAGCTTTCAGCACTTGTCAGGAGCCAATAGAGATGATGTGTGAAGAAGTAAATCTCACCTACAGCACCTCCTGTTGCTTTTACCAGCAGAGAATTACAGACTTTTAAATTTGCCAGTGCAGATAAAACTAAAGCAAGGTCTTCCACGGGATGCACACCCAATTCCTGCTGACTTTCAATGACAGCTTGAGGGCTAGTACCCTTTTGGCTCCATTAAAGAGACAGTGCAGACGCTACTTACCATGGGTATCTTTCCCATAAAAACCTAAGGGTAAGAGCGTGGGAGGGAGGGGGAAGAAGGCTCTGAAGCCCAACCAGTGAGTACGCTGAGCTGGGAAGTGCTGAGGATCTGACTGAGCAAAGGATTGGAAAACTTTCACCACCATCAGTGGCTCGGGAGCACTTTGCACCAATCAAGAGAAGGTCCTCAGTATTTACCAAGCTTTGATAGCATTTAACGCTGAAGATAAACTTCAGTCCTTCGCAGTCCTGGAAAGATTAGCTCTTAAAACTCTGCCATAAATCTGAGGCAGCACAGCCTGAGACATTATTAGAATAACAGTATCAGTATTACCAAGTGCACCCAGCAAACAAAAAAGGACATTATAACCATATATAAAATAAAGACAGGTATAAAAAAGAAATATCCAGAGGTGAAGCAGGACAAGAAAACATAACAACAACAACAACAAGAAGAATCTGTATTGAGCGCAGGTCAATGAAACAGGAACTGAGTGGAGAGAAGTGTTTGGAGAGTGGGTGAGTGAGTGAGCTGGGGATGTCTTACCTCGGATCGGTGTACCTTCTGCAAAGAAAACAAAGAAAATAAGTGAAAAGGCTGTAAAACCCCAAACACCTGGACTGCCCGTGGGAAAAGGACCTGAGTCAAGGAAGACAGTTCCCAGTAGGAAACTTCCTGCTCTACCTCATCTTAAATTATAGGGACAGACTGAAGAGGGTTCAGGGTACTCAAGGTGGGGATGCCCTTTTTAAAGCAGACCAATTCAGCTGGCAGTTTACAGAGCCTCCACTGCGCTTGGCTTGGAAAGTCTTGCGACTGGCTCCATTCTGTTGCTAAGAATGCAAAGAAAGTCTTCAAGCTCTCAGCTAACATTACTGTTTGCTACTTGCAGAACATATGACGAACCTGCGTTTATCTTCATCACTCCCAGGAAGAAGGGTCGGCATCATGGCCGTGTTAGCCCAGACAGGGAAAGGGACATCCAGGGATCTCGCATCACATTAAGAGTTGCAGGTTTGATCCCACCTTTGCTAGCAAATTCCCAGTTCCAAACTTTAGTTATAGGCACAGATGTGCGAGGAATTCAATGGGTGTCCTTATCAGGACCTTCAGTTACCCTTCAGTGGCTCAGCACAGAGACGGCAGCCAGACGCTCTGCACTGGAGAAGGCCACGCTGCTGTACAAGGGAAAGGGCTACCTCATGCAACTGCGCAGTGCAGGAGGGGGCTGCAGGAGAGAGGACAGTCCTGCTACGCTTGCCTGTTGACTGCATCTCCCTCGGGTTATTTTTATTCAAACCCCCTCCAGCTGTCTCTAGTGCCTAACGGAAGTCTTCCGCCTAGGCGGGTCTCACAGATGAGAGGGAGTGACACTGCGGCTGGGGAGCCATGCCACAGGCAACGGTAAATCACTGTCCCCCCGTCTGACCTCCTGAGGTTGCAACCATCTTCCTTCAAAAACACGGCAGGTCCTTTTGCTCACAGTGGCATTCAAACTTGTCAAACAGCTTATCAAAGAGGGGTTTTAGTTGCTTGGTTTTTACCCCAATCCTGAGAACAGGGCAGATTCCGCAATTACAAGCGTTGCCTTTTACTAGGGAGAAATGCAAGAGCTTCTCTGCAACGGTAACAACGCCGTCATTCTGCAGCCAGGGCTTGTACAGCACATTACACGATAAATACCAGCCTTACACTCTCTCCTCTGCCCCAGTGAGGTACAGCAGCATTATCACCCCCACTTTACAGACGGGGAAGGCGAGGTAGAGGCGAAGCAAATTGCCCAAGGTCACAGAGGGAGGTCTGTGGCAGAGGCAAGAACGGGCGTCAAAGCCTCCTGCGTGCCAATCTTCTGCCTTAACCACCAGAAAACCCCTTCCCTCCTTATCCTTCAGCCCTGCTCGTCCTTTTTGTGCTGCGGTTCAATCCTCCATTTTCAGGATAGAAGGTAAAAATATACAGATACTGATTACAGCGCACCTTTATTTTTCAAAGGAGACGAGGGAAGAGAGGTACAGTGTTAGGATATTAGATTCTAGTTATACTCAGCTTCTAGTTAAGAGGTTAGGTTATTTGCTAGAGAAAAGTTAGCATCTAGTCAGGGTTAGGAACTAGCTAAGGTTAATAAAGCAGGCTGGTTAGCTATTGGGACAAGGTTGGAGAGACAGCGCTTGAAAGAGAAAGAGGTGGAGGGAGCATGTACTTGGGCAGATCTCCACACAGGAGACGGCAGGAAGGTTTTAAAAAGCGCGAGAGAGAGAGAAAGCAGCAAAGGGTTATAGTTCAATTCAGTGGAAATAAAAACAGCCTCTGATACATCCTTCTGTCTCAAAACTGGAGTGAAAATCTGCCATCTGTGGCACAAATCTGGAACAAGGCTAAATGGGAAGAGGGTAGAGGAGGGGAAGAGACCCCAACATCACCCACGTCTATAAAGCTTTTTGGCCTTGGCCAAGCCTGGCCATTTCCTGCAAAGGCTCACTCTAATTGACGGGAGAAGCGCTGGAAGTTAGAGCTATGTGAGCACAGATACAACAGCAGCCGTTACCTTCTTGTGTCATTGTAGGTTAGTTATTCCCTGCTCCCTCTAAGCATCAACGTTGCCTCTGGAAATGGGCTGTCAGCAGCTCTCAGGGACAGACTGGAGCCTGTGCTCTTGGAGAGCAGGACAAGCCAAGCAGTGCCACCCCGGTCTTTCCAATTCTAACTCTGGCACATGGGACGCAGAGGTGAGGAGCAAACCACGTTTTGCAAGGTGCCCCACACCAGGGATGGAGGGGACGGAATTTGAATCAAAATGAAATCAAGTAACTTGCAAGGAAAGAGGAATGGCGGCAGGGACACAGATGGTAGATTTTCACCATTGGAGTTTCACGTCTAACCAGCTTCGTATTCAATATAGGGGCAGCAGGATGGTGCTAGAAGATGATTTGAAATAAATTAATTATTCTGAAGAACTCTGACAAGTCCTGTAAGATTTGGTTGTGGTGGTGGAGGGGAGGCACCTGTGTTCAATAGCTGGCCTGCCTGGTCTCCCAAACACTGCACGAGCAAATGCAGAAGGCTAACCACCGTCCAGGGCACAACACGGGCACCAGCTTTGCAGGAAAACTAAAGGAGGAAGAACTCACACTGGATACCAACTTTGGGAGTGAAAAGCTGGTTTTGAGATGCCACATGCAAATTATTAATGTTGCCTTCCACGGCCTCCCAGGATCTGCCTATTCAGGGCAAATTTTGAGGCTGCGTGAGCCCAGATGGCCAGCCTCATGTCCAGCAGCAGAGGCAAAGGCAGTTTAAAGGACTTGCCACTGGATTATAAAGGACCAAGATGGTGCCAGGCAGAATATCACATGCAGGTGTCCTCCTCTGTCATGGAGGATGGGATCTGCTCTTCCACCATCCCTTCCTCTGGCTTCCCACACGCCAAGCTGCCTACGGATTCTCCAAGCCTTGAAAACAGGGAGAGGAGGACAGTCACCATCGCCATGGCAATGACAGAAAACACATCCCCACCTTCTGTCAGGCCACGTGTGAGAACATGTGTGTGCTCTGCTCCTCTCCCGAGGGCTGGAGAGAGCTTTCTATCCTGAACAAGCAAGCAATCATCAAGGGTCTTCTGCAATTTTAAAATGCCGGATCCTGGCTGACAGCTGCAATTGCTACATCTCTAATAACAGAAGGGGACTTGGCACAGGGAGGAAATGTGACGTGAGTTCTGCAGACAGGCTCCTGGCTTCTCAAGGGACAGAGATGATCCAGAGGAGGGGGCTTTTCCTTTGCTCAGCCCTTTCCTGTAGCAGATGACCTGTGATTTACAGCTTCAATTCGAAAATGCCGCACCCCCACCTCTCCCTTCTGAAAATGCCAATAACCCTGTTAGATGTGAAACTCCAAGACCTCCTGCAGGTGTGAACACAATTAGCACAGTTCCAGGGTACAAGCTATTGTGTAATTGGGGAATTCCAGGACAACTGTTGCTAAGTTACACAAAAAAATCTATCCAATGTTGGGAGGTTCATATTTAGCTGTTATCTCGTTATACAGATATATTAATTAGGATGATTATTATTCTTTTTGTAGCCTGCAACACCCCTGCAGAAACTCATTAAGAGGGCAGAATATCCCTACTGAAAGAGTTAGTAGAAGAAATGCAGAGCATGCCTCTCAAGAAGCTGTTACAAAGGAATTAGTTTAAAGGGCAAGGGTTACAAATCTGGACATTAGCAGGTTTGGGGTTTTTTGGTTTGATTTTTTTTTTTAAATCGAACAAACTTACCAAAGGTCTCTGAATGTTAAAAAAAGGAAAAAAAAGGAAAAAATAAGTTTGTTATAGCCAGTTATTTAGAAAGCAGAAGACAACAACAAGACACAAAAGGCTTTAGTGTTTCTGTGATGTAAGAAGGTGGCTGCAGGCTGCCTCCTGTTATCCCCCCTAGATGGCACGGCTGAGCAAAGGACACTGGCTTCCACTTTAAGTGTCCCGAGACTGCTTGCGTCGGGGTTAAGCAGAAATACTCGTTTCTCTTCCACCGCCAAGACCAGTTAAACTCTTAGACAACCTGGGTCTCTAAGGCTGGGATGTTCATGTATGTCTAACGGAAGCAGAATGTCCCCTTCTCCTCTGACTGACAATTCAGCTTTTCATCCAGTCAAAACCCCAAGCATTAAATGATTTCCAGTTGCTTGGAAAGTTTATCTGCAGATGGAAAGGAGAAGAAGAAATACTGGATAGATAAAACCCTCCGTGGTTAATGGCATATCACCTGTTTCTCAATTATATTGGCGACCCATAAAATAATAGGTCCACAGGATGATGTGAATATAATGACCATGGTCTCAGTGGTCCATTTATATTGCCAGGTTTTTTAATATAAATGAGAACCAAATCTGGACATGGCTACCCAGTTTTGCAGAGCTCTGTGCATGACATTTCACTTGTACCTTTTAATGAGCCAATTTGCATGTTTGCCACCAACTCATATATTGATATAAATTCAGTTCTTAACACCCTTTGTAATAAAGCCGCATGGCTGCTATCCTGATGACTTTATCTCTAAGGCAGAATCTGGCTGACTGGCCTATCCCGCAGCGCTCTCAGCCTGCTCCTGTCCCAGTCTCCATCGGGGAGCAACGCACAGCCAGGTCTTCAGAGACAACACGGTCGCTGGCTTCTATGCTAAGCCTGTTAGCACAAAGTGCAGCGATGAAACTGTGATTTAGCACCAGGGCCCCGTCTCCTCCCTGCACTCCTATTCACAGAGGGCTTGTCCAGCACCCGTTAGTAGGGTGTCACTGTTAATCCCCAAGAAGCTGGGCTGGAGTCACACTGAAGACCTGCAGGTGAAAGACACTGAGGCTCATCAGCAGCGTCCTGAAGCATCCAGTGCCCTAATGTGTGCTACTGCCACACTTCTGGCAGCAAAGTTTGTTTTCTGGAAAGATAAATGTATTAAATGAAGTTCTGACTTTAGCAGCGCTCACATCATCAGTGCTCAAACAGGCATCGCCTTGCACATCACTCTCAGCTTACAGATACACACTTGGATCTGCTCTGCCTTGGTCTTAAAACAACCGACCGAAATACTAACACGGTACAGGGGACCCTGATGTTAGTATGTTTTGCACTTTCTTGCACTTTTTCACTTTGGCCTTTGCAGCACTGAACATGCAGGTTTTGAAAGGCCATAGAAGTAGATGAAATAGGAGAACTCAGATGTCCCGACTGCGCTGGAATCTGCACTCCCTCTCACACAAGCAACAGGCTTCCGCCCCTAAGGCCAACAGGGATGCTTCAGGCTTTCACCAGTTTACCAATTCAAAGCAGCTGTAAAGGAGATTAATTCTCAGCAGGTATCTTCTGATTTATCAGAAAGGCCAAGGGTTCACTCGGAGGCTAGCCAATTCACTGGAGTAAAAACGCAGCGCTCAGGTGGCTTTAAGGAAAACACCAGATCAAACCCAGTTAAGGAGTATAAAGGCATTCTAGCAAGATGATAAATGTATTAAAAATAATCTGCCTGTGCATTACTCACACTTCAGATCACAGTCACAGAGCATGATATAATTCTAGTTTACCTCCCATTATTTATGCTGAGTGATTTTTTTTATTTGCATTTGCCTCAGCTGTTACGATGAAACAGGGAGGTCAATCTCATCTGTGTTTGTGGGATTCAACAGTCCATTCTAATGCAACAAAGCAGTTTAAGTATCTGCTTTTAAGTTTGCTTCGCTGAATAAGGATGCATTTATGCAGGTGTATAAAAGCTACACTGAACTGGAACTTTCTTACTGAATCTTTTCCACTGGTGGCCCACAGAACTAAAAATCCTTCTATAGAATCCTTGCCAAACAGGGCAAGAGAAAAGCCGGGCGGTTACATTTTCTGACGTTCAGACCCAGCATTACCGTAGTCAGAACTGGTTTCCTCAGAGCCAGCAGAGGTCTGGGCAGAGGTACTCGGTTATCACTTGAGGGGCTGACTTGTAAAATGGCTAATACACACGGAGCAACCCCAGTTGCTTCACTGAAGCCTCTGTTTTCCTTTGCTTACAACGATGCCATTCTTTTGCCAAGGAAGAGTCTTGAAACTGCTCCATCTCTCTTGGCCAAAGGGATGTTCTGAGTAGCTGAAGTGCCGTCAGTGCTTGCTAGGTCCAAGCACACAGACACGTTTTCTCTAGGCTGGGTCAAAGCGCTCAGTCCAAGCAGTATTTGAAAAAGATTCTTTCTCGGGTTAGTTTTTTGTCAAAAGGTAAAACTTCCAAAGCTTATTTCATTTTTGAAGCTATCAGTGGAAGTTCTTTATTGGTAGTATTGAAAAATAAATACACCTGTGCCCTCCTCGCACACATACACGCATTCTCACACAGTGAACTGGCAGATTTAACAAGTATAAAAACAGCTCCTGAAACGTGAATATTAAGAGATACCATGTTGACACACACACAAAACAACAAACATAAAACAAACAAAAGAGACAGATGGACAAGCAGATGGGGAAAGACAGAAAACTGACAAGAGCCACGGAGCTGGGGTACATCTGTTCATGGAGATCCACTCCACGGGCACTGCCCCTGAGCACCGAGGGGTCACTCCAGAATGCTCACAACTGGTCTCCAGCGACGACTGCAGGGACTTGATGCTGGAGAGATCCTGCAAGAGCTGTTCTTCAACACCAGCTTTGAGAGGCTCAATTTACACCATCAGGATCATGTCTCAACAGTAAGAGGCCACCTCAGCTGTGCACCCTGTACCAGGTCTGTGTGGCCCAAAAAGCCATGGCTGCCACTGTGGTTCTCTTTCTTCCTTACCGGGTTCTTGATCTGAGGGTGAAACCCCCAGCCCCCAGCCACTCCCCAGTTTCCCCTGAGCCACAAGAGCACCGTTATGCAGTGAAGTAATTACAGTGTCTCCTGGATGGGAACCAGCTTCCCTGCCGTGATTCCCCTTATGTCAACTAGGCAGCAGGACGGCCAGAAGGATGGGTTGGAAGGGAAAATACTCCAAATGCTCCCTGGGTAAGAACATGAGCCCCAAAACCAAAGAAAAGCTAAAGCCCCAATCCACACCGCGGGGACAGTGTGTCTATCAGCCCTCTCTTCTGCTTCAGAAACCTCTGAGCGGTGTCTGCACAGCTCTATCGAGGTCTCTGTCTATCCAGTCTCACACAGAGGCCTTACCTGATCTCAGTTGCTTTATTCGCCCATTGCTCGCGCTGGGGTCGACAGGCAGGAAATCTTTAAACCAAGTGATCTCTGGGTCTGGGTTCCCACTGGCCGCACAGAGCATTGTGGCTGTTCGTGTCCGCTCCACCACTTTCAGCTGGGGCCCCATATCAATGTTTGGGAAGCCGGGAGGTAACTGGTCCTCTGGCGGTAGAGAACAAAGGAAGAGTGGTTAACCATGTAGTAGGCACTGGGGGATCTGAAGGAGCTGTTTAGTGGACTAGAGTGAAGAAAGCGTCAGGCAGACTCGCTGCCCAGAACTCTGTGCAATGCAATTTAAAACAACGCTATGGTAAATGGTCCAGAGATGGTTTGTGAAAACACATTATACAGTAAAATTACCAGTTTGTCCATTTTGTGTGACTATTCTAACGTCCCACAAGAAGATTCTACATTTAAATGCAAACTATTAAAACCCTCTGGGGCACGGGAATAGTCATTTCAAAGTTTCTCCAGGTCTTGCACTGAATCCCTCTGTCAGGTAAGTGACTCGCACTTATTTGTTTTTACAGCAGAAGCTGCGCGCACATATGGCAAAGATCCCTGCACTGCAGACTATAAAGTCACATTTAAAAGGAAGGGATCATCTTCCCCCTCCAAACCCCCCAGTATGAAACGAGTACGCATGAAAGGAATATTGAAAATGACTATGTGAAAAGGCCTGTCAAAGACACAGTGGAAACTAGGAGAGAAAGGAGAGGAAAATATCATCCAGCTGTAGTTACCAGAGGGGACACACATAACAACAATAAGCCAAGTGCTGTCAGACAGGGTGTGATTTTTAGATTTATTAATTCCGAGTGCTGCTGCCCTAGAAGAAGAGGGACGTGGCACCAGCACCTACAAGACAGGCTCAGCTGAGCTTCCTGCTTCCTCTCGATCTTGCCTTTGCCTTCACTAATGAGGGTGAGGAGGGCAATCCCAACCCATGCTGACTAATTTGTGATAACTAATACAAAACCCCAGTGCTTCCCCCCCAATCTTTGTCACGACCTCCTAACTCATGTGGAAGAGAGCTATCTTATGCTGGCTGATACAGCTCAGGCAAATGCCATCTTTTTCCCCCAGAAAATCAGTCTCTGGGGGAGGGCAGCCTGTAAAGAGGATGCGGACACCAGGGTGAGACTTTATAGGGATTCTCTGTCATTTCAAATGAGGCGCGTTGAGGAATCAGAGCCTCGGGAATCTATGGCATTGAATCCATCCCAAAAGCAGGTGAGGGAACAGAAGGGATATAACATAAAGGATTTTAAAAGGGTGGGATTTTTACAAAAGTAGCATACATCACTATCAGCCCCCCACTGAAACCAATGGGAGCTCTCACGACAGCCGCAGAGCTGGGCTGGAAACCCTTGCCTTGGTTGGGAAACATCCCTGCCAACTGCAAACACAACAAGAGCTCTCGTCCTGCTGACGGCACGTTCTGTCTCAGAAGCAATGGAGCCAAAGGACGCATGGCTGAACCCAGAGGCAGTGGAACAAGAGGGAAACCCAGTGGCCTCGCTATGGTGGGTGTTTTTTCCTGTGGGAGAAAAGCAGAATTGCCAGATCCCATTACTGCTCCAAGCGAGCTCCAAACACATGATTTGGTAAGAGCCATTCCACACTGCTGCGCCTCACGCTCGACTTCTAAAAATCTATAAAGATCATGAAGGCAGAGCTAAAGGTTTGTGCAGTGCTGATACCTGAGGCCAAGAAACTCTTGTCTAATACTGTTATTAGCAGCGCACAGCTTCTGCAGAGAAGAAAAGGGTTTAAATGCCTCAATCGTGTGTTTAAAAGTGTGCATTGTTTCCTTCCTCTGACCATTGCTGGAGAGTTATAAAGGATCTATTGTGACTCACTGGAGAGTGAAATGTATTAACCACACCTCTCCTCATATATCAAAGGAATCTGATCACAAACAAAAACACGTTACCATTTTATAACCGCTAAAGTAATACAGATCTCCTAGGATGGACAAACTTGCAGTTGTATAAAGGCGTAGTCATTTCGGTGCGTCTGAAGCACCTCTAAACCAGGATATTGCATTCTAAAGAGAAATATAAACATCTTTAACTAGGGACTGAACCAAACCTTTGAGTTCTCGGTTCACCGGGCTGTGCTTGGGTACTGTAGGAGTCTCCCAAACAGCGTGTGCTCCTCCAGATCACGTGTGCTGCAAAACCCCAGCCCCTCCAAGAGTGAGCTCAGGACAGGGGGGCCCTGGGAATTGCTTTGCCTTTGCACAGCTTTCAGCCAGGCTTTTAACGTCTTCTCTTCCCTTCTGCTATTTAACCAGGCGGTGGTGTGTTGTTAAGGAGCCGCGGAGCTGCTGCCGCATTGGCTGCAGATGACATCATTATTGATTACTGCTTTTATCCCGCTCCCTGGTGATGCTACTCCACCTGGCTCAAACCCACGTCCGTTCATTTCATGAACCAATTAATCCACAGAGAGAACAGCCCTCTTGGCTGACAGGGTGCGTGTGTGCACGTGTGTGTGTGTGTTGGGGGAGGCCTGGTATGACTATTATTACTGAGTGTTTCTAATTAAACAAAAATGTTAATCTTGCAGCACAATGTGCAGAATTCCTCTGAGTTTAATTAAAACAACTGCGACTAGAGGCGTGATCAGATTTGAGGATCAGATCAGCGGAGGAAGCATCTCTGAACATCACATATTGCACTGATTCAAGTGTTCAGATTTCCTTCCTGCCAGGAAAGTGAAACTGCCTTCATCCCCGAACAATTGGATTCCCTGTAATAATGCAATTACAACCTCAACTCAATCCCCACAAGACATGCACACACATGCCCTGCCACCCTCCCCATCAATCCCCAAACACCAGCCCAAACCTGTTACCAAATAAATAAATAAGGAACGGCTTGGATTGTGAATTCTCTTTCTACAAGCAGCCCAGGCAACTGCAAGAACAAAAGAACCAAGACACAAGCTGAAGACGCTTCAAGGGCACCTCTGGGCAGCTGCCTGCTGGTGAAAATCATGCCAGCTTATGCAGGCAAATGTTTTCATGTGTTGCACTTGCCATATTAACAGAGCATCCCAAAGACCTCATCCACACCTGCTCTCAGAATGACTTGTTTAAAGGTCCCCCATGAAAAGCTGGTGAATTACCTCAAGGCCCACTGAACAAAGTAGGGTGAGAAAGAATAGGGGAGGAGGGACGGAGGGAGGCAGGGAGAGGAGAGAGGAGCACTTCAGCATTCATTGATAATAAATCCTACCAGAGGACGTGCTCTGTGCTGGGGGGCATGCCTCGAACCAACCTGGGCGCATGCGCTGACACACACACACGGTCATACAGAAAAGGCAAGGGGCAGCAGCTACCGCGCTGGGAGACACCAGTGCGCGCTGTCTCCTTGTCGCTCTAGAAGGTGGCAGCTCTGTGTTTAGATAATTAGCTGTGCTGGAAATGAGGATGATAAAGAAAGATAAAGCGGGTGTTGCTGCTGCTCCTTTTCCCGCAGGGTGTGCACAGTTGTTTAATAATTTAGAGGAGAAGGAGGGTGTGAGCATGTACAGACGCACTATGGTTTGAATGCAGAAAGCCACAATGAGGATGCTGCTGAAGTGAGGACAAGGAGTAATTTTTTGCTCATCTCTGGAGGTATGTGGCCCAGCATACGGATACCGGCTGGTCCCTGCGCAGTCAACTATCCCCACTTCAGGGTGGAAGAACCAAGAACACGGAGATGAAGCAGCCTGAGCGACACTACTTTTAAGCAGAATCAGGATCAAAATCCAGCACTCCTGAAACTTATTCCTGTTCTTTTATGTACACTTCCAGCTGCCCCCTCCCCAATCAGCATCCTGGTATTCTGCACCTTGTGAAATTACATCAACAAGTTCTATCCATCAATATGTACGCACCTGTGTCTTAGTTATTTCACAGCCAAAGACCATGTTAGTACATACCAGGAGTCTCACCGGCATGCTCTGTCTGTTGATTCCATTTATTTTGATCTGGAAGTTTTATTATGAAAATAGTAATAGCCTAACAATATTAATAAATATTTGCAGGCTTATAGACAATAAATACACATGTAGATATGTGTGTTGGACCCCGTAACAGTGCAGGTAACACACTGCCTCCCCTACACTAACGTACCCCTGTGTACCCTCCTTATAAAGACATCTGCGTTAAAATCACTCTGACATTATTCATAAGCTACAGAACTAATCTCCTTTCAACGTGGCCTGATTTTCAGGTCACTACAAGAAAAGCAAAACAAGTCAAGTTTGAAGAAAGACTGCCAAGAATTTTTCAAGTGGCAAGGTAATATTTCAAAGGGGCCAGCTTCTCTTTAAGATGTGCGCCTGTGGGACTCCATGCTTTCTGCTGAGCATCTAAAACCGATTTTTTGTTTACCTTTCGCTGATCCAAAGCTAACAATTACAAAAACCAACAAACCAGCAGGGATCCTGCTAGAACTTTATACATGCCCACACCAAATGTCCTCTTGGAGTAGGAAATGCGTGAGGAAAATTTTAGGCCAGAATTGTTAGAGAAACGTATGAACACTTCATTGGAAAAAAAAAAAAATCAACAGGGTATCACTAGAAAAAGAAGTTCTGAAAGTCTGTCCACAGCAGCCTGAATCATACTCTGGTATTAAGTACCGTAGACCTTACGCGTCTAATAGCCAGTTTTCCTCTATTTCCCAGAGTGCTGTAATCCTCAGAAAAAGATGGCATTGGCCAGTACACAGCGAGCGATACATCAGGGCACAGCACATTTTGTTCCATTACACTTAACTGGACCAAGAACTGCTTTTTATGGGATCATGCTGCATTTACTAACAACTCACAAAGGGCAACCTTCACAGAACTCCATCAGCTTCAAGTAAGCCCATCTGGCCTCTGCCTGAAACCAGCCCGTGCCTCCCAGCAGTGGAGGCAACGCAGGCAGAAAGTCACAGCCAGGCCCCCCCGGACTCTCTGTCCCCACTCAGCTGCCGAGAGCACAGGACAATCCTTCACAGCACGAGAATCTCTGTCTCAGGCTACTAAAGCAGCGGAGGGAAATTATAATCTGCACACAGGAAGCGATAATAATAACAACAACGATAATAATAATAATAATAATAATGATGATGATGATGATGATGTATCTCTTCCCTGGGAGTGTGGAGCTTAGAGAAACTACACCAAGCGGGAGCTGGGGTGCCTGTGCCATCTAGCTTCCTTTAAGCTGAAGTTACAATGAAAAACGACAGCAGCTGGAGTCAACAATAACTGGAAAATGCTTCCCCAAACCATTTTCTTTTATTTTGGGCTCTGCAGGAATCAGGTTTGCAGGCACTGTGTCTAGCCAGCTATGGAAAGAACAGCGAGTCTCCACAGCCCTATCAAAACTCAGATCCCTTGAGACGCAGAGCAGGAAGGACAAAGAAGCCAGCAGAGCTGGTGTTAAGAGCCTTTGTATAGTTGAACGGTGTCCATCACAAGCTGTGCTTCTTAGAAGCTCCCAAAGGTTTCCTCTCCTGCAGCTTCCTGTTTTTAACTGAACGCACGTGGATTTCTAGCAGGGTCTGATTCAGGAGTAGTCATGTGCATAAGCAAAAAGGGCTTTACTCTCAATCCCTTCAGCAGCTGCATCTAGTAGGGAAGAACGTATAATGTTTTTCTCTTCTGTTCATGAGACTGTCTGCACTGGCGTTGAGGAGATCCCGTACCTGTTCAACCACGCGTGTAGCATGAAGGTACACATGTGTATGTCTAGCTGGTAACAACAGCACGGCCGACAGGCTGCAGAATTACTACAAAGCCCATCCTACAGAGTTTGTAACAGCTGGGGGCCAGGTTTCCACATTCCACACTACGCCAAGGTACCAGCTTCTGCAAATGACAGCTCACATTCATCTCCAAGCTGTGGAGCAACCCCCGTCTTTATGCTAAAGACTAGTTCTGAAAGTGAGAGAAGAGAGACAGAATGGAGGAGGGGACCTTGCAAGGAAAGACAGAGAAGAGACAAACAGGAGAGTGGGTGAATGCAGAAGCAGGGAGGAAAAAGAGAGGAATACATGCCAGCATGCTAACTTTGTCATTGTGGAGATTAGTGGATTTGTGCTTGGTCCTTTTAACTTTCCCAGCACTTAAAAATGCAGATAAAGAGGAGACAATCTCTGCTGTGTGAAAGCTAAGGAAAGATTAAGGATGGAAGAACTCCAACTGAGCAGGGAAGGGAAGAGTATACTACAAAAATTGCTTCCTTGATGCTCTTCAACAGTATCTTGGCCCAGGTTGCAGCTAATTACTGCTCCCCAAATTTCATGAACCGCGTACCCTAGCTGCTCTTGCACAGTCAGTTAACAAAGGTACCGAGCGCGGTCCTGCTAGGCAAACAGAAGAGGAGTGCTTGTGAAAGCAGTGCGACACAGGAGCAAAGCACACAGTAATAATGTTCTGGTGGGATCAGCAAAGTGCGTAATTAGTCAGGCAGTGGGGAGATGTAGCTCCTGTTCTGTCATCTGTCTCTCTAGCTGACACATGTACGCTACCGATACCGGAAGGAAAAGCTGCAAAAAGACATGTACAAAGAACCTGGGTCCCTAAGGATGATCACTGAGCTCAGCTCGTCATTTGCCATACACCGCGGCTTTCTTTTGGTGGAGAGTGCCTTAAAAATGCTGTGAGAATCCAGGGGATTTGTGAGGGCAGCAGCTGGAGGACAACCTCCTCTCTTGCTGTGGCTCGCAGCTAAATTCAAGGGGCAGAAATTTTGAGTATGATTGCAGGGGCGCTTCTCCCCAGCTGTCACAGCTCCCAAGGAATATATGGGAATTGGTGTGAAGAATAAGGCTCCCAGCCTGCTGGGATAACCGCAGCTAGACACGCTCTTGTCATAAAGCGCTGTTCCAATCTCCTGACAGATACATCCCACTACATTCTGCGAACAGAAGGTTAAATGCCATGCCAGGCAAAGGAGCTACACAAAGATTTAAGTGCACCTACACAAATCTGTCAGGCATGACTGGACCATGGGCCCGCACGCTCAAAGGCTGCCAGCATCTTGACAACACAGAGCCTGCCAGGTGGGCAGCAGAAGGGATATTCCCTGCTACAAGAGGAGGTCAAGGGCTTTGCCATGTGCCCTTTATGTCTGGTCTCTATTTACTGCCGTACGTTGGGGATTTGCACACGAATTTCGCTCTGCACTGTTAGGGATGCGCTCACTGTCTGTTCGAATCAAAGGATTTAAGATGCTCTTGGAGGGAACACTGAAATTGCTGAAGGAAAGGCAATGGGCATACAGGCAGAGCTATCGCTTGCCCTTATGAGGACCACACACCGCCTGGAGCACCTAAAACTCTTGTTAGCAATGCGCACTGCAGAAATAATGGCTCTTCCTGCAAGTTCCCCGCTTCAAAAGCCCATGGATTTTCTATAGCACCTCCTGCCGATGGCTTCATCAACAGCCACCGCTCCCAAACTAAACTCTCTTCAGGAGCTCTCAGGCAGTTATCTCTCTGCCAATGCACTTGCATTGCCCTTGGTTTGAACAGAGAACACCACGCATCTTTTCCCCTAAAATGGGTCAGTTTTAGCAAGCAACCTAGCATAGCAATTTTACAGATCTCCGGGGTAACAGCAGTAAACATCCAGAGGCATCCACAGCAATAGCATATTGTTCCCTCCCCCACATCAAGTTCAGGGAACATATTTCAAACAGACGACATGAAGGAGGCATCCATGTAAACATCCTCAATAGTGGGGACAAGTGAAAAAAAGAACCAGAACAAAATGAAGAGGGAAACTGTTCTCTTGTACAGTGCATGGAGCAAAGGACCTCTGGAATGAGGGAAGATGCCCAGAAGAAGGGCAAAATAGGTATCTTGCACAAGAGAGGAGGCTGGCATTGCTACCAATAGCATGAACGCCCATGCCGATGCATAATCATCTTAACCTCAACCCATTAAGTGACTCCTCAATGAAGAAGGTTTTCTTGGGTGTCTGGATGAATGGTGCCACATTTCTGAGGACGATGATGGGGAGTTTCTGGTCCTCCTCATAAATCTGGGGAAGGAACGTTTACTGGAGAGGAGGGAAGATCATAGAGTCATAGGATAATTCAGGATGGAAGGAACCTCAGCACATCATCCAGTCAAACCTCCTAAAGTGGTCCACTTTTAGCCTTGCTTCTTACACAGCAATTTTATGACTCTCTGGGATAATAACAGCAAACAGATCTGACAGGTCAGAACAAACTGCAAAAAAGAGGACTTTGTGCCTTGGCCACACGTTTTGTGATAGCCTTCCCACTCATCTGAAGGAATGGAGAATCTGAAGGGTCCCTTCTCCCCTGTGACACTGACACATGGAGGCAGACATGCTCTTTACCTCGGAGGACGGTGAGCTTGGCGTGGACGGTGACCTCCCCATGAGGGTTTTGAGCAACACACTCGTAAATGTTCTCATCCCGGGGAGTCCGGAGGGGCTGGATCCTCAAAACAGCACCCGCACTTTCATCAAATTCAATTGTCTGGAGGATAAAGGGAAAGAGAAACATACACATAGTAAGCCTCCTTGGGTTGCAAGTAGAAGGTTCACTCCTGCTTCTAAAGGAGGCACCAGGATATATACAAGCACGCGCACTCACAAACACACTTCAGCAGCTGCCCCACAATCCCCTACACATAACCGACACGGTCAACCTGTCTCTCCACTGACCTCGAGGTGACAGAGAACTGTCCCATGCCAAACCCTGTCCCTGACCACTAACCCACCGAAACTGCTATCTACATCTCAAATGCTCTGAAAGGATGAGCCATGGCAACGGTGTGTGTGTGGTGGGTGGTCAGAGTACAACTGTGATGAAGGAGGAGGAAACAGACCAAGCGAAAACAAAATAAAAATGAACCCCCGCCTTGTTCCTCCATCTGCATGGGCAGCTGACGCCACAAAGCTCCTCTCAGCACACAGCTGCCTGGCAGGCCTGAGTCCCACAGCAAATTCCACAGGATGACCTCCTAGTCCTTGTTCTTCCACTCTCATTTCTATCTAAACAATGCCAATTGCTTGGGTCTGGTTTCAGCAACTGTAATGTTTACTGCAGGCTGTCCCAGGGTTAAAATAATGAGCCATGGATGGGTATGAAAGGTGCATTTACAGAGCTGAAGAAGTACCAGCATAGTTGGGGTTTCGTTAGGGAAGGAAGAAGACAGCTTTATATTATATCCCAGGAGGGGAAAAAACCCAACAAAACAAAAGAAAAAACTCCAGTAACGTTAAGTGAGCCAAGTTCTCTCTTGCTTTGGAACAAACCCAGCTGTTGACATGGCCAAGAGCTTGCATTTCACTCCTTCTGCTGTTGTAACTCCTCCCCTTCCAAACCTCCCTTTATTATCAGGTCTCAGAATGGCCAAAGAGGAGCATTAGCTGCTTTGTGTCCACCCCTCTCTCTTTATATGTACACAGACACAAATTTCAAGGACATCTCTTACCTCAAACCTCTGAGAGTTCACTTTCTTCCCTTTCTTGTTCCAGGTGACCCGTGGCTTTGGGTCTCCAGTCGCTTGGCACACGAAGGAAGCCACCCCTCCCGACACACCAATTTGGTCCACAGGTTTTTTAATGAACACAGGGGGACCTTTAAGAAAAAAAGAAGTATCATCATTGGCACAAGGAAAGACAAACTCTTATAAACACTGTTTGTAATTAGCAGTAGCATTATCACTGCTATTCTCTAATGATCCCAGATGAAATTAAACCTCTCGACCTTTTAGGAACAGTCTTTACCTCCATTTTACATATGAAGAAGCTACAGCACAAAATGATGAAGGGCCTGATCCTACGAAGAGATTTCAATGTGATGATGTTGCAAAGCCTCTTACTTCTGAAACGTGAGAAACACTGAATTGCACTTGCCAGATCCTAGCAGATGAACAAAACAGGAAGGAATGGGGGAGATTTATAGGAACACAGCCAAGACGGGGGCAAAAGGTAGAAGAAGGACCATGAAATAAATGGAGCATATGAGATCTTGAGGATGATTGTGTGAAACAGGCTGATGCCAGTGGCTTTGGGATGTGAAACCTCCGTGGCCTGTAGTACGTGTTTTTATCTGCAAATCTTTCCCCTGGCCCTCACTGGTCCATTTACACAGCAACAGGCACGCCATCCTTTGGAACAGGCAAGTTAACAGGACACAGCCCAACAAACTGAAGTCGTGATCATTTCAAAGCAATCCAGTTGTCAAGACCAAGAGCATGGCAGCCAAGTCCGCCGTCTGCTCCTGCGGCTCCCTCTTCCCCTCTTCTCCCCCCTTCGCATCATGAGACACGTGAGAAAACCAAGGAATTCACACTGCTGAAGGAAGAAGCCAAAAGCTCCCCAAACCGCTCTCATAACCAGATGCTCAAAGGTGCGGTGATGCCTGAACAAATGCACTCAGAGCCTGGGGCTGCATTTTAGCCAGCCTGGACCCAAGGGAACACCACTTGAGCTCGCAGCACCTCTCCCTCACCCCCTGCCACTGATTTCCATCCATGTCTGACTGCCTTCAAGAGCTCTGCAAGGAGGCGAAAGGATGCCGGGGCAGGCTTTCTGACCAAGGAAGGTGTCAAGGGCCTTCTGATGAAAGGAGGACGAGGCCAGGAGCGTTCGTGCAGAGCCCATATTGCTTCTGTCCTCAGGGAATCCTCCTTCCGTGCTCTAACCTGTTTTCCCTGCACAGTTTCCTCTCATCTAGTTAGTTTAAAATTTATTGAAATATTTAAATCACAAGGCCACAGCTGTGTTCAAATAAAATCACTCAGATCATAAAGTTGCCGTCTGTTATTCTTGAGAAAAGTAGACCACGTGACTCTGAAATGTGTATATTTATATGTGCATACTCAAAGTCTATAAAATAAGATGTAAATAGCCTACCAAAGAACTTAAGAAGAGGGCAAATGGAAGCTGGAGAGTCATCTCCAGGGTCTTTTAGGGGTCGAAAGACAAAAGGAAGCATTCCTCCCTTCCTTGCCTGGTGGAGCCAGCAGTATATAAATAAAAGCCACTGAGCAAGCTCATGTGATGCAATCAAGCAGTTGTTTCCATGCTGGAGGTAAATACAATTTGCTGGAGCTGTTTATGTCCCACCGAATGCTGTGTGTACAAAGCATCGGATTTATAAATATCCAAATCTATATTTAGAGGTCAAAGTCGTCTTTGCAATGTTACAGCTAAAGGTTATCAGGCAAGTCCCACTGGAGGTAGTGGCACTGGGGCATCTGCCTTCCGTCTGAGAAAGGCAAAACCAAACCTTTGCTTTGGGCTAAAATATAAATGCTCCCTCTGCCCACAACCTGACTTCCTTCTCTCTTCTCAGCTCAATATCTGAAGAGTTTGCAAAAGTCAATTCTGAAGGTACAGCCAAAAACATTCAGGGCTTTTAAGAACGCTTTATTGATGTGAGTTGATTTCTTAAAATAAAAGCCCCTAATAATCCTTAATGTGACATATACATTTAAATGGGTGCAAGCAGTATGATGACAGCTCAGCTGAGGGAAAAACGAGGTTCTATTTCTGTTCTGAAGAAAGGGATGGTGCTCCACAAAATAGTGAGCCTGGAGTCATTGCTCAGCACCCCTTTTGGGGGCTCGGCGTGGGGGAAGGGGGAAGCCAAGCTGCTCTGTGAACACTGCTTTCCTGAGCTCGCTGCAGCCTACGATAAACTCACTCTTCGACAGCGAGAGACAAAAGAAAAGAAACCAAACAAAAACCCCTATCAAACAATCTATTCGATTTTGCTACTCACTTGGAAAATGGGTGAAAATCAAAGCTAAATTGTTGATTTTAAAATTGCTCAAGCCTTTGAGCTCCAGACTTTGATTTCCCCCACCCCGCCAAATCCCCCATTGTGCTCTCCACCTATGCCCCCCTCGTCACTGCGGCGCTTGTCACTCCAGCCCACGCCAATCACAGAACAACCCTCTCCCCTCTGGGAAAGAGAAAGCCAGCGCTATCGCAGGCAAGGTGGTGATGATACAAAGCTGAAACAAATTCCTACGTGCTGCGTAGGACTGCCACAGCTCTGCCGTGCCAGGGCCAGCTTGCAGGGAAACATGCAGTTAGAATTCAGGCTTCAGCTCTGCAAATTGCTTTGAAAGGCTCCAAAAGCAGGAACAAGGTGCCATGTGAAAGTGAAACGCTATCAGCCCACTCAGAGGGGATTATGTGTTTCCCCTTATCTGCCAAGATTGCAGGACTTCAGTTTTAAGTAAATAAATAAAAATCAGAGGCAGGCATTTTCCAGATGACATACTTGCAATCCAGGAGATTGTATATCACTTCACCATTCTTCCCTCAGGGATAGCTAAAAGTAAGTCAGTCTTGGAAAGACAGAGCTTGAGTTCCACCTAGGTCTAGTGGTCACAAGAGATTTTTCTTTTTCCTCTTTCTCTGCTTACAAAGTAGCAGGACCTGGTTTTTTGCATTATCAAAACAGGAATGGAAAAACCTGAAGCGTAAAAGAATTTTCCTACTACAAGAGGTTTCCTGTGGGGTCTGGGTCTCCGGAGAGAAAGTTGAAAAGACCGGATGGCTGCTGTGTACCTGTGATTCTTCTCTACAGCTTCATGGAAAGCCATCAAGTCAAACTGAACCTTTCACTCCTGCCCACCACCTACGCACTTCCCAAAGGCAACAGCCGGGGCAAGCGACATGCTGGAGAGTTGCCACGGACTGTAAGGAAGAGACACATATTCACCATCCATCCCGCGGCTCTGTAATTGCATCCGCAAAGACGATCAGCACACACACCGTCTGCCCTCTGCCCTAACCTCTGCCACCCCTTCCAGACAGCTCTGCTCCTGCCCGGCGCCCCCGACTGCTGCCGAGGGCAGCTGACGGGACCGTGCGCTCACCCTCCCCGTCACCCTTATGCCGACAACCTCCAGTTGGCTTCACTTCCCAAAGCACAGGCCTAGAGAAACATGGGCGGCACCAGCATCTGTTCAGAAGGGACATGACGCACATTTGCTGTTGGGATTTTGTGAATTCTAACACAGACGTTGAGAAGAAGCTGTGAGGTGATAGGGGTGGGGTCTCCTACTCATCCCCCAGACACACACACTAGAGCAGCACGGTACGATGTCAGCCCACGTACAAGGCTGCACAAGGCAGCTTTCCTCATAGACGAGGAAAATACTGCTGCCTCCCCTCTCCCTCCTTCCTCGCAACACCAAAGCAGCAAAAGTTCTTTAAATGCAGTCATGTAAAAAACCCCCCAACATCTCCCTGCTAATGATACACAGATGACAAAACAGTCTGAGAAGCTTTACAGCAAGGAAAGCTTGAAAGATACGGGAGTGGGGAAAAGGAGGGGACATCTCACCCTCTAAACCCAAACGTCCCTCAGGAACTGCTGCCATGGTGAATAGCGGGTGATGGACGAGGAGTGAGGGAGACAGGCCGGCCACCATATGCCTGTCCGAAACATCAAAAGCCAAAGCCAGAGAAAAGGATGGAGAACCCAGAGGTGGTTTGAGGGGTGGGAGAGAGGCAGGAGCACAAATGGGCTTAACATATCCGAGCTGACAGCTGAAGGGGAGCAGGGCACGGGGGAGAAAAAGCACAGTTATGAACTCGCACCATGGATCCTTCTTCCTTGCCTCTTGTAAACCTGGTCTCCAGACCGAGCTGGCTGCCCCTCCTGCCAGCTCTACAGGTGGGTTTATGGGAGGACAAGGAGGGCAGGGATGCATTTAGCCTTGCAGACCACACCACAGGGTAGGAGCAGCTTCCCCAGTATGTTCCAGTCACAAAATGGGAGAGATGGCCCAAAAAGCTGCGGGGAAACCTAGCATCGGCTCAGCTAAGGCAGGCAAATGGAGGCCTGGCTGTACAGAGGGCTGTGCAAAACCAGTATGGCAGCTGCTAGCCCACTTCTCATCTCTCCGGGTAGTTTCAGGGAAGGCTCACCAGAGTTAACCCAAATGAGGGGAGGGAGAGGCAGGTCCCACTGGGGAAATATTGACTCCCCTGGGCCCTTCTGAGACAAAATTGTTTCTCAAAGCATTTTGTGCCAGCCTGCCAGATCGATACCCTGCCATCCTCCCAGCCGCCCTCAGCCAGAACACCCTGGTGCTGGCTCAGGAACATGGGACAACTTGGGCAATGCATGGGGTTGGCCAACAAGAGGAGGCTAAAGACAGCCCCTGTCCCTCCGGCCTGGGCTGCACGAGCACACGCACACGGCCAGACCCTGCCCACACCACGAACGTCTTGAGGTAAAACCCTCAGTCGCGTGACACACAGGACTGGCCGGCGGCACGCAGCCCACCACCTCTCCACCACGGGGGAAGAGAAGACCCCATGCACTTTGCTGACAAAATGGCTGGGAGATCCAGCTGTGACCTAAATTGCTCCTCCCTCCTGAGCTACAGCCTGCCAGCTTTGGGGCAGGTCCAAGGCAGAAAGCTGCTCCCAAGGGGGTGACAGACAACGTGTCAGCCATGTCCTCTTCCACCTGCTCCCCACAGGGGAGGCCTGGAGGCGCCACCGCCATGATAACAGGCCCGTCTCCTGCCTCGGTGAAGGCCCAACTCACGTCCCCTCAGCCCCACTGTTGCCAAGGAAAAGTCCCGGGGATGGTCCCTGACCACATTACCGTATTATTTGCCCCGGCTTTGGGAAAGAAATGGGCAGCGTGTGTATAAACCATCCCCTCACGCCGCAGGCTTTCCCTGAGGGGGCCACAGACGGGCACCTCGCCATCTCTGCTTCCTCCCGACCCCCCAGCTCTCTCCCTCATGGCCAGCCCCATGGCGGGGACCGGGGGCCGATTTTAGATGGCAAAAGTCACCTCTGTGCTTAACATCCCCACGTTCTGCAGCCCCCTCACGCCACCCCCAGGAAAGCACTTTGACAATGGACCACAAATAAAGACAAACCACTTATTCTTTCATCTGTGCCCAGCACAGAGAGCAGCGTGAGCCTGGCTGAAAGGGCCCCTCGCCCACAGCGCCAGCAATCCACGGAAACAAAAGAAAGCCAGCTACAAAATGCATATTTTAAAAGGTTTTGCGTCCAGTTTTGGTGCCGCTGGTCCCCGCCATCGGCACTCTGGCGGAGGCCCACGCACCAGTGCCGGTGACCCAGAGCGCTGGCACACGAAGTGCTGCCCCTTGGCCGGTGAATAAACACTTGTTATCCCCGCCCTGGGGAACGGAGGGGCTCGCCGCTGTACCCGACACCCGCCGCTGAAACTAAAGCAAAAGCAAGAGCACAGCAGGCAGGCCATTTTCTTGCAGTTTGGCCGGCTTATCATAGCCTTCCTAAACGTGCATGGCCGCCGTCCTTTTGCCCATCCCTCCTGGTCGACCTTCAACAAACAGCCTCGTGGTGCTGAGCCCGACATTTCCTTGCAGAGCTGCCCACCGTGAGAAGGTGCCCTTGCTACAAGAGAGATTCAAGGCACGTTAGCCAACGTCAACCTTTACCCTAGCTTAAAAATACTGAACAGATAAAAATTCTCCCTTTTTTGTGCATACATGCACATCTACCTTTCAAGAAAAAAGTTAAAAGAGAAGACCATTAAGCCATTTATGGTCAATGCTATTTTGCCATTAGCGTTAGCACACCCCAATTTGCTCTTCCAGGCTCCAGATGATTCCCATAATTGGGATTCAGATCTCTGGCTCTGACGCAAATTCGGCTGACCTTGGGCACTCACCCTTCCCCGCACCTCAGTCTGCCGCACGTAGCGGGGAGGTGACAACCCTCATTTCTCACACCTGCCTGTCTTGGTCTAGACACTACAAGCAATTTGGAGCAAAGGATGGTCTCCGAACAGATCTGTTCAGCACTCAACACCCTAGGTGGTATCGCACACAACTACAGCCTCTAAATACTGTAATACAAACAAAATAAAATAGCCACAAAGAAAATCACTAGAGGCAGAACTCAGAGACCTTCTTCCACGTGTACTTCTGGTGGGAGAAGAAGATAAAAACCAAAAGCCAGACAAAGGCTTTGCAATCTCCCAACAACCAGTCACAGTAACTTGAACCGGGACATCTCGCCATTATTTCTCACCCCTTGCTAACGTCAAGAGCAACCAGGAAGGAATCAGATGGTGTTCTCACTGGCATGCAAAGGGTTAAACCCCCCCTCTTCTCCTCCCCTTTCCTTTTGGTTTTTGGGCTGAAACTGTCTGCTGATCTGGTAAAACCCCATCTCCATTTTCCACAACTGCTGACAGACTCACAATCGGAGAAGGAGCACAAGGTACCCCCCCAACTATGACCCTGGGCGGCAGCGCTTTCATCTCCCCTCCTGAACACCTCTCCAGGAATGCGAGATCCGGGACTGGTCGTACACTGAGTGTTTGTTTGCTGGTTTAAGAGACGTGTTTTACACACACTTGCTGCTGCGGTCTGTTTGCATGCAGCAGGTGCATGCCCTGCATTTGAGGGATGGGGATGGGAGCACTGAGCAGCTGGGGACAGCCTGGGAGGCATGGCCAGAGGAGCAGAGAACAGCTTTGGCACATCAATAAAGGGGGGCTGAAGAGCAGGGCAGCAGGTAGAAAGGATGAGAAAGTCAGTGGGGATAAGGAGAGACGAGACCAACAGGGAAAATGCAAGAGAACTGGAGCAGGATGGAGAGGAGGGAAGTGTTCAGAGCCGGAGCAAGGAAGTGAAGATTAGATAGAGGAGACAAACCACGGAGCAGATGAAAACAGGAGAGAGCAGCCAAATTTGAGACAGATGGAGAGTGGGGAGCAAGAATGCGATGTCTAGAATGGGTACATATCTCAAAGCAGTGGCATTAGGGAGCGGGGGAGCTTGCAAGAGGGGTAGAGGCAAGAAAGATGGCTCCATAATTTACATTTTTCTTCATGAGAGGAGTGAGAGCTGCAAACTGGGAGCAGGACTGATGCAGGCTGTGGGGAGGGTCTCTATGGAGACACTCAACAAGATTGAAAACACCCTTTGGAGAGGTTCTGCAGAGACTCTGGTCCCCTTGAAATCCACGGGTTTACTGCTAGATTTTGTACTTTTTTTTGCCGAGAGTTGTTTCTTGGTGCCTCACAAATAACATTAAAATGAGGGTTTTTCTGACAGAAAAAACAAACAGGGAGTGAATTATATTCCATTTCCCCGTCAATAACTTTTCCCCAACCCAGTCGTCTTATCATCATAAAAAGTCCATTAAGCAGTAATTGGGGAGGCAGCAGAACACAGGGCTTGTCCATGAAACAGAAACACGCTCGCTCCCCAACTGGCCTTTTCTGGGAAGGCAGACAGGATAATTATAGGCTTCAGACAGAGACTTCCTCTTACTGTCAGCAGCTCTTGGCTCCCTTCAGGGAGATGGGACTGGCAAGGTTGGGGAAAGGAGGGTAAAAGAAGATTGGGGACATTTTTTCAGAAGTGAAATACTTCCACCTTGCTATTCCCCTGCTGCTGATCCACCAAAGCCCTTACCCGACCCAGAAAAGCTGGGTTATACACAGGTGAATGCAGGATTTTTGCCTGTTGGACACTTGAAAGATCACCCCCTCGTCTTTCTTGCAAGGCCCCAGAGAAGGAAGGACAGCAATGAAGGATGCGACCCAGCGCGGGATTTAACACAAGCAGAAAATAGGTGCAAAAAGATCAAGAACTCATTTCGTACACCTTTGCCACGCTGACTGTCCAACAACACCAACACTCCCTCCCCTTTCTGCCGCCTGCCCGTGCTGCCAGTCCCACCGTGCTCCTCGGCCGGGACGAGGCAGCAGACCCATTACAGCCAGCACACCCATGCCAAGCTGTTCTTGCCACGAGGCTTGTAATTTTGGGGATCTGGCACATCCACCCAGCCTTCATGCTCCTATTTGCAGTACAGCCCCTTTGGAAGAGGAGGTACGAGCCTGCGGCAGTGGAGGCAGGATGAGACTCAGGCTACCAAAGATCTATTCCTAGTTCTGACACCCAAGGTGAGAAAAACCACGTTATTCTGCCTGCTGGAGGGGAAGCATAATCCTTCCTTCTGGTCTATTTAAACTGCTAGTTTTCAGGGATGGGACCATGCCTTATCGCATGGGAACAGCAGCTAGGATGAAGTCATCCAGTTTCGGCAGGAATTCTCTGGGCTACCACCACACATCCATATGTATGGAAAGGATCCACCCTTCCCCATAGTGCAAAGGGTATCTGTCACTGCCACAAATCAGTCCCAGCGCTAGTGACTGGCGCTTCGGGAATGAATACCAACTGCTTCCCGCTCTGCTTACTGCCTGCACCCAGCACAGAGCCCTTCCCCCTCCCTCCCTGGTACGAACCAAACCGAGGGGCAAAGGAGCAAGTAGGTGGTAATGCAGATGGACCTCTGGCCAGGATTCTCATTCACCTTCTGGCACCACAACACAAAGCAAGGAAGAAAGATGCTCCTTGTGCCCAGCAAGGGTGGCAGCAGACACGCAATGCTGTCACGTTAGATGGCAGCCCTGAGATCTGCCGCTGAAGGGCCAGCAAGCACAGGAGCGCACGCAGCCTCAGCAACGTGGCAGGCCAGGACCCTGGGGGTACACAAGTGCTTTCTTTCAATCAACTGTAACAACATCTCATTCCATATTTGTCCAGAAGTCCTATAACAAGGCATAATAACCCAGAGCAGAGCAAGAGCAAGAAAGCCAAGGAGCTCTCCTGGCAACTTAATGAGGGCCCCTTGTCCATCAGTGTCATGACAGCAATCCCAGACTGTTTGCAATGAGAAGCTTAAGGCAGGGAGCTCTCCCTCCCCTTGTCACGTTGCTAGGACAGCTTCTACTCCAGCCGTGCCATCGATATTGGCACCCCGGAGAAGCTCAATTCACCCCCTACCTAGAAAGACACAGCTAGAAAGGACTTGGCTCTTTACTCAACCTCTGCTGCTCTGTTTGAGTCACTAAAGAATCAGAGTCTATGGGGGACACCAGAACATGAAAAACCACCTCCTATGGGACAAACCTGAAAGAAGAAAAAGCTTAACGAGCAAGGATCCCAACTCCCAGGGGGCCATGCCATCTTAATATAGCCCAGCAGACGTCCTAAGCCACTGAAAAGTGACAGCAGAGTCCGCAGCAATGGGAAAAACAAACTGCTACAAGCTTCTGCATCTCACCATCTCTCAGAGGAAGGGCAGTGCTAGAGCCCCAAGGACATGACCAGGGAGATCAGTTCTGATCCTTGGTTTAGTGATATGACAAAGACCTTTGCAAAATGTAAACACCTAGCTAGGCCCCCTGCCTTGCATCGCCAGCTCAGAAGGCGCTGCAGCACTACGGTAGATGTATGATCCCCATCAAGATTTGCTAGCGAATACGTGCCTCTAGGGATCGTTTGGGGATGAAACGCACATCAGATAAACAAAATATTGTTTGATAAAACTCTGCTCTTTTACTCCTGTAAATAAAAGCTCTATTACTTCCACTTACTAGCTGCAGTCTACTTCTTTCTTTCAGGAAAGAGAGGAAGTCTCCTAGTCTACAGGAAAAGGGCAAGGTATAATTCCGAGAGCACAGAGTTTTGGTTATTTTCAAAAACTTGATACATCATTCCTATCCCACCTCTGGTAACAGACTTCAGGCCACATTTCCATGGAGCAAAAGGAGATTCTGGGTATACAACCTTGAAACACCTTACCCTGGGTCTTAACAGTGTATTGTGAGCTTGTACTGCCCATCAGTATTGGGATGGGGTTGTCAAGGGAGCTCAAGATGGGAGATCTTGAAAACAAGAAATGAAACCCTAATAAAGCTAATGGAAGAACACAACCTGTAACAATCATGACATGTTATCGTAACAACAACATCAAGGCCAGGCTGGATGGCGCTCAGAGCAACCTGGTCTAGCGGGAGGTGTCCCTGCCCAGGGCAGAGGGGTTGGAACTAAGTGATCTTTAAGGTCCCTTCCAACCCAAACCATTCTGTGATTCTATAAACTTTGACTCCTACCACAGGAGTCTTTATGGTTTCTGTCTCTGAATCACAATAGTCATCATTCAGATTTGCAGTGGGCATATCAACACAAAATAAGAAAACAAGGAAGAATCCAACAAAAGAGCTGAGAACAGACAGCAGTGGGAACCTAACAAATTCAGCTTTGGGATAACTAGAGATTTAGCAAGCCCAAAAAACAGTGCGACACATGAGCAAGCAAGGAATGGAAACGTGGAAAAGCAACAGCAAGGACCCCTCAAATTCTTCTATCAACAACAGTGTTTGAGGAAGATGAGCTTTTTTTTGGTAGGACGGGTTTATGTTCATGTTTGACTCCTGCCAAGAGATGCAAGGGATGGCTTCTTAGCAGAAGACTGTAACGCGGCCCCTCCAGGCGCCAGGGCAGAAGATGCTTTCCCCTTTCAGGTGAAGGCAGTCCCTCAAGTGGCAGCTACTGGAATTAACCACAATTAGAAAAGGGGAGTATCATAACATTCATAAAGAAAAAAAACATGCAGAAAGCCCTCAAAACCAAACAGATCCTACCCATGCAGACAGAGAAAGGAAAACGAGAGCTGCAGGATCTTCCTGGATCGCCGGATGATCCCAAGAGAGCCAGTCTCAAGGTGATTTTAATAGTTGAACTGAAAAAAACCTACACCATCTTTTAGAAATTCATTCAAACCAATCAAAGTCCAAGCTAACGATTCGTAAGTGTCGGCACTCTCAGACTAATTTATGAATAAATCCACGAATTGTAACGGAGGTGAGGGAGGAAGAGGACATAGCCAAATTAATTTGACTTTATTAATTAAAAAAACCACCAAGCTTCATCACCCCACCACTCTTTAGAGGTTGTGTGAGGGGGGGGGGAGTTATGCTCATTAATTATGCAGAAAATGCAAAACTATCATCCTCTGAATGAGTTTAAAATAAGGAGAAACCCTTTCAGAACGGGGAGAAATTACTCCCCAAGGCAGCTGAAATTTCTCTTGCAACTTCAAAGGACAATAAATTATTCAAATCGCTCGCGCCACTCCACACGCTCTCTCACTCTCTCCCCTCCTCAATTTTATGCTCCTGAGTCAATTAAAGGTTTGGAGGACTCAGAGAAACTTTGCAGAATGCTAAACCAGTTGCAGCTCCTTCTATTTATTTTTTTCTTTTTTAAAGCTTTGCTTTTCCTCTTGGCCTCAAAAGGCAACAGAAATGATTCTGCGCATTACAGATGGAACTAGCGGCATTGGTTGTAACCAACCTCGTATGAAGCAGCAATGTTTCACGTCTGTAAGAAGATGGGACATGCTAAAAATTCTCTACGCAACGCTAGTGTGAAAACAGGTCAATCCATACTCCTTCACGTCAACTGTTCAAATCATTCATTGCAATATCCCCTTTCAGAATCTTAGCAGTAGACGTCCAAGATATATTTATAATGCTCTCTCCTGGCAACCTCCGGGTCTAGGTTAGCTGCGATCTCTTCCACAGTCACGCTGTTATCTGCTGTGCCCTTGGACGGAACAGGTGGCTCCTCTGCCAAACCGTAACCTGACTATTTAGCATTTGCGGTATGAGAACCTCAAACCAAGACTGAGACTAATTACACCGGGCAACAACATGGCGAGAGAAGTCCTTGCTCAAAAAAGCAAATCTAGACAAGCAAGAGGAGGGCAGGAGGGTTGAGAAGGTGCATTCACAGAGCGAGGACGCTCCCGATTCCTGATCCAGACCCAGCCCTGCAGCCTGCGTGATCGTTTGCTCCACCACATGCAGCAGATGGCATAAAACGTGACTGTTTTCATGAACTTTAACAATCCCAAAAAATTAAAGGCAGCTGCAGTGCAGGGAACATCACAGCTTTCTAAGGTGGGAACTGGGACCAATTATGTTGCAAGAGAACATCCTTGACTGGAGGGGAAGAGTGGCACAGAGTAAATAAAACTGTTCTTCAGAGACTGTGTCTCACAGGCCAGCTCGAGCCCAGATTCCATCCCACGCACACTGAAGAACGACATTCCTCTGGTCGGGCGTCCTTGAAAAACATTCTGCTTTGCCTTCTAAGAATTATATTGGGCTTGCCAGGCCACAAAAAGGGTGGGAATACCCTCGCAGATTCCCCTGACTGACCCAGGAGATTCATACCTATTTGGTCTTGAAAAGACACAACTACACAGGCTTTGCCAGCGAGATGAAAGGCTGATGTGACCCAGGGTCTTGGTGAGACACCAGAAAGATCCTGTCCTCCCTGGCAGCATGTGCAAGACCTGTCTTGGTGACAAGCACACCCAAAGGGGCAAGTCACAAAGAAATAAGTACTGGCTTCCTGGTAAACCTGACACAGAGTTTTGGCATCCAGGTATGGTGAAGACATACATTTTCTCTATCACAAATACGATGTAGATGACATTTTCACACAAGCCGCTTGTTTGCACAACAAACAGATGCTCTTTTCCCCTAACTTAGCCATCTAATGAAGCTGAGCAGCAGGAACCTCTGGTTGGGAAAAGATCCTTTACCAGGAGACACCCATGACTGGGTCCCAAACACCCGTGGCTGCTGCTGTCCCCAGGTGCTCCTCAGCAGAGATTAATCTAATAAGCATTCGCAGTGTGGGGCACAGCTGAGACCTGGGAGGTGACAGCCCCCCCTGCCTCCAAGGAAGCTCTTTCAAAAGATGATTTATTTCCTTGCGTGGTTCTGTAGAAGACACAAACTTTCCAATTTGAATTGTTAAAAAAAAAGACCAAAAAAAAAGAGAAAAAAAAAAAGAGATACATCACTTGATCCAGGCAGACAAGGTTTAATTTAATCAGGCACTTAAACAAGGTGACACAGAAGTTTAATTCGGTGTCCTTGAGTGGGACAACAACTAGTCCAGAACCCTCAGCAACCGCAGGCTGGATCGCAGCTGGCAGACGGAGAAGGCGACAAAGGAAAGGGTAATTCAGAAACAAGGACAGCAAGGTGTCTCCTTGCCTAACACAAGCAGCAAGTGGACCCAGGGGAGGGATGCAGGGATCTGCCTTCTGGGAGGATGCGATTCAGATGCTGCCTCCTCCTGCACACCGTTAGACTCTACTCGCTGAAGGAACCATGTCTAACACCAAGCAGAAACTCCACCACCCACCACCGACCACACAACCTCCCCACTCAAACTTCTGCTACCCCTCCGGCCCACACCCACCACAGGGCAAAAGCCTTTCTGTGGCATCCCCCCGGCTCCTCATCCCAGCGGGTGCACTGTCGTGTACCTCACCCGCTTGTGGGGCAATTCAACCCCACCACACTTCGACACCTTCCTTTGCTCAGGACAGTGCTGTTGCATTTTCACAAATCAGTCTCCAACACCTATACACGGAGCAGCTTCTCACACAGCAGAGAAACGTTCACTTCCCACTGATGTCGTCTTAACGTGTCTATCAAGTTCTACGATGGAGTCTGCTTGATTTTTACTACCAACTTATCTGACAACTGCTGTCTTGGCCAACAACAGATCAAAGCTAGGACCTCCAGAGCTAAAAGCTGTGAGCTCTGCTGCAGAGGCTAATCCTCTGTGGATAAGAGCACGGGAGGAACCATTTGGAGGAGAGGAGTCAGACACACCTGTAAGTCGCTGTGATCTGGATCTCAGCGAGACAAGCGGCGCAGCCAGCCACCTACATCTCATGGCACGGAGCACACACCCCCCACCCACCTTTCTTCATCGCACCAGCTCCCCAAACGCAGCGCCGCTTTGCCAGCCTGAACATGGACCTACACAAGCCGAGCTCCTCTCCCAACCCACCGCACACGTTCTCCATCCTCCCCGCAAGCCCCGCACGCACGGAGCGACCCTTGCTGCCATCTGCTGCCAGCCGCCACGGATGCACTGCAGCTCACGCAGCGCCAGAGCCCCCTGCACACATGCGCCCGGCGTGAATTACTGTGTTCTGCAAATTAACGATGGAGCAAGGGCAATTAAAAGGGAAGAAAGCCAGGGTAATGCATCATAAAAGGGGCTTTATTCTTTTATTTTGTCAATTGCAATTTAGATTTAATTATTTATGGTAATACTTCAGAGTGTGCTAGTAACTGTTCTATAACGTGATTTATAAAAGGAAGGAAACCTAAGTAATAAGTAATGTTCGCTTCTGCTATTAAATCTTTGCTGGGGCGGAGAGCCACACACCAGCCTTCTGTGTATGCAAAGTACCAATTAGCAAAGCACTATTGTAAAACGCAAAGGTTTAATCAATGGGAAAAATCCACTTGAAAACAGCAAGCATGCTGATTTCAGTTATAAAAATTACCACATTTCTATACAGTAAGTGGCATTTTATCTGCAACCGAGGAGCACTTAAAGTGGGCACGTTGTTCCTTCGGGCAGCCGAGGGCAGGAGACGTGAACACTGCCCCGAGCCCCCGTCAAACGCAGCTGCGCTCTGCCCAGCGCGGGCCCGCGAACATCCTGCCCAGCTACAGCCGCCGAGATGGGACTCGTCTTGTGTATGCTCAAAATGAGATGATTTTAAGGTGCTCGTTGCAGACGTTTTATGACTCGGGCTGGGGGCATGACTGGGAAACAGCACAGCTTGGTTCTGTGCCCAGGTACGTCAGCAATTTGGGAAACTATTCCCCTCTCCGGACCCATATCCAGACCTCATCTGTCTGTCTGCGCTGTCTGGTTTTCCACAAGCTGTAACGGGTGCAAGATCTGCCTCCTTGGCCATGCAGCGCACAGCTCCTGGGGAAGGCCTCCCCTAACTCACTGCAGTGATGCCGATTAGTGTTACTCCTACAACCAGCTCGATCCTTAACAAAATGATAATACATTCCATTTAATGAGAGATCACTGAAAGTAATCATGGAGTTAGCAATTTCCAGCTCTATGGCTGCCCTTGACCATACAGAAGAAACAAAGAACAGTGTCCATATGCAACCACAGAAGACGAGAAGAAACAGGTCTGCTTTGTACCTTTCAATTATTATCCTCTTCAGCTTCCCAAGGAAGAACAGCAGGCTGAAAGCAGTGTGGTGCTTTGGTTTTTTAATTTAAATAGCAGTTTCCTTTAAATAGAATGTTCCTGCCATAGAAAGATTTAAATCACTGGCTGAGATCAATTAGCCTAGGAAACAAGGGAAGTATTTTAATGGTCCTTTGATTGCAGAGGCCGCAGCTCCTCCAGCGCTGCGCTGGAAGAGGAAGCAAGTTCAGCCCTGCGCTTTGCTGCGAGGGGAGCCATTCCCCTGGGAAGCCGGGAAGATGGTGCCCTCCAAAAGCCGGTGTCCCGGGGGTTTCCTACCTGCCATGTGGGCTTCCCACCGCGGCATGGGCACCACCCCGGCACTGCCTGGCACCGCTCGCCCTGGGGGCGGCAAGGCCTTGGCAGCCCCTCTGGTGAATTAGGGCAGGAAATCGGGTCAGCATCGTGGCAAGCACCAGCCAAATGGATGCCGGCCAAGGGATTACGCGAGAGGCAGTGTGACAGAGCCCAGGGCCATCTGATGAGAGAGGACATTGTCAGAACAGAGTGACAGCTCCTCGCACACTCTCTGCCGTTGTGACAGACAAAGCTGTTTGCTGTTTGCGTGCCTCAGTGGGGAGCACCGCAGACCAGCTCGGATGCTGCTGCCTCTCCAGGTGGAATTCAGCAGCCCCTCCAAAATCAGGAGCCATCAAACTCCTCATCAACAGGCAGGTAGCAAGAGCCGCAGAGCAATTCCAACAACTGGCCCGTAACAGGGAGCATCCCCAAGGGCAAACAGGTCAGGGAGACGCGACAGCTTAGGAGAAGAGACAACGCCTGGCCCAATTTCATCTGCACATCACGCAGGTAAGAGCAGCCCGGCCTCGGACACCGAGTCCTGCAACCTGCAAAGTTCCCGTACATACACCTGAGAGCAGCAAGAGGAAAAAAGCATAAAACCTCACAGTTCGGGATCCAAGGACACTGCAGAGCTACAGGAGAGAGAAACTTGGCTGCCAGCAGCAAGGTGTCTGCTGAGCAGTGACAGATTTCGGCAGGGCTCAGGCCACACAACTGGTGCCTTCTGTGCCTGATCAGCATCAGCCCTTCCTGAGGGCACGTTTCCACCAAAAGTGCTTCGTAGGAGTCAGATAGCATGTGGGATCTCCCAGCTCTGCTGGAATCTCTGAGCAAACCTCACCCCACGGAAGACAGGGACAGACAAGATGCTCATTTCTTCCCAGGAAAACCAAAACCACAGAAAAACTGAAGTCACACAGCCATGATTTTGAGAAGCCCCGTTTCTGCAGAGTGCCCGCTCCCAGCAGTGAGCACACAGGGCTTGGTGTACACTTAAATAAAAAAGGACCCCAGTTTTCACAGGCACAGAGGAATCACAATAGATGAATTGGGGCTTTGCTCATCCGGAGAGGCACCTGCACACACCTGACCTCTCCATCTGCGCCTGCAAAGCTGCACTGCTTACTTTGAAAACAAGAGGACAAAGGGATTTGGCCATGCATGTTACAGCAAACCAGTGACAGGAGTGGGACCCCGCAGCCCCAACACTGGATTTTCCACTGTAAGTGTCCCCTTGTCTCCTGACTCTACTGCCCGAAGAGCCAGGAATGGAGGCTTCTGCTTGCAGTCCCCTGCTTTTGCAGGAGCCAATGCAGGTAGCAGCCTCCTACCAGCAGCGCCCACTTTCACAAGCCAAGAAGGCCACCCTGGGCCCAGGTGGAACACAGCGCTAGCTTTAACCAGCCACCCTGGGTGCTCCTAAAGAACCTACAAGAGCGTCGGCTGCAACATCTAAGTAGGACCCTGGATAAGCAGGACCCTGGATGAATACTTAGAGAAAAGGCTCGTGCCAGGTTCCTTGCTGCCAACCACAGCACTGTTCCTGCTACTCAAGACAAGGCAGCTCAAACCGAAGCTTGGGTCTATCTTCACGAACACCAGCAGCACCGTCTGAGGCACAGACTGACCCACAGCTACACAGCAAAAAAGCGGCCCTACAGTGAACCTCCCGGAGCCCAGCTCACTTCCCGGGCTTATTAAATGAAAGAAGGACAAAAGGAAACATTGTCTTTCTGCACATGAACGTTTCTCCTGCAAAGAGTGCCTAAGCACGAACCGAACAAAACTCAGGAGTGAGACAAGGGCAAATATATCCCCACTCGCCTACTGCAGAGAAGAGAGAAAGTGCTGTTCAGGAAAAAATCTCCCGGCAACAAAAGGTCGAGGATCCATTCAATCCCTGGTGACCGCGTCATCTTAATAAACCCTGATAACGAAGCGATTACGTTAAAAGCTGTCAAGGGCTACGCTGACCAGAGCAGCCCTCTCACCAGCTTCAAGCAGCTTTGCTGGGGAGGAAAAAAAAAGTCATAATTCTATCAGCTTGGAAGATTCTATTCCCCACTGATCCCGAGTGATCAGCCTTCATGTCGAAGGAACATTACATTCAAGCTGCTGAAGATTTTCCCTTTTTTTTTTTTCTTCCCCTTTTCATTTTTTAAAGCAAGAATTGAAAGGCAGCAAAGATAAAAACTGTGTTAAACTGGAACTGGTTCGCTCAGGGGAAGAAGAAACATAATACTCTTTCTTTGGATGCTGTTTTGAATCCAGCCCCAGCGAGTAACAGGACAACGGTCACTGGTGGCTGACAGACGCCTGAAAGGCAAGAGCAGGAGTGGACAATATGGGCAAGCTGGGTGGAATGGGGCTGGGAGAAGGGGGAGGAAGGCTCCGGCAAGAGCTGTCAGGCAGTTCCCTCCCCTTCTCTCCAGCTCTTCGGCAGTCTCAGGGGCAAGCCGAGATTCAAAGCAGGCTGTGAGGACCTAGCTGCCCTGGAACGTCCCTCTAAGGCGGCACTGGGAACAACAGGAAGGCACTGGTGGAAAGCTAAAGATGCTGAAAAATTACGACACTTGATCAATTCTTTAACGCTAAGAAGGAGAGGGGAATGTTTTGCTGGCTCTAAGCACTAGACCCCGCTCCTGCTGTCCTTCTCCAGCCATGGGTGAAAAAAAGGGGCAGGGGGACAGCAGAGTCACTTACTTTCAGCCACACAGCCTATCAGCAGCACGGAGAGGAGGTTCACGAGGGAGACCAGCGAAGACATCCCAGGGCTGGGAAGGATCCTCATCCTCTGCAACGGCCTTCAGCCCCAGCCGGGAAGGCTCCGGGTCAGCAGGACTCACAGCGTCTCCCCAGCGTTGTCAGCACCTGCGGATGCACAAATGCAAAGGGAAGAGCACTTAGAGAGAGGAAGGACGGCAGCCGACATCACAGAGGGAGCGAGAAGCTGAAGTGAGCCCGGAGAGGCAGCGGGGCCCTGGAAAGTGGTGGCTGTGCACGGTCCCTCCAAGGGGGCCAGACAGCCCTTTGCTTTGGTGCCACCAAGGACTCGGCCAGCTCCATCGCCAAGCGGACCGGTGGGGGCACAAGGCCAGCCTGCTCCAGCCTCCCTGCCTCGGCAGGCAATGGTGAATTTCCGTGCACGCACTCACACAAAGCAGGGGAATGGCACAAGACGGAGAAGTGTAATCAGGAGGCACCAACTGTGCAGAGCCTGTGTTTAAAGTTTAACACCCGTCGGCTTCTCTCCCCAACACGGGAGAAAGGCTGCGCTGGACGAGTAGCACATGAGCAACGAGGTGTGAAGGGATCTGACCCGACAGGGCACAGGGACCCTCTTAAAGGGCCATTTTTCCACAAAAGTGCAGGGCAGGCGAAGAAAAACTAAAACCTCACACATGAAAAACCCATGAAGGAAGAAAAAAAATCCCCCACAAGAGGGAAGATGAAGCAGGAGATATCTTCCCTGTGTCCCCTTTTGTTTGCTGAGGATCCATGCAGCTGGGGCAGGGGTTTCTTTCCTGCGCAGGCAGGCTCCGTGCAGGCAGCTCTCAGCCCAGCACAGCAAGCCTGAACCTCAGCCCTGGAGACGGCATAGGTGTCCCAGAGCCCCTCTTGCAAGGCAAATGTATGGCGAACCCCCCAGGCTTCTTACCACAGCTGGGATTACAGCAGCTATTCTGCAGGTCTGAGAGTCCCTTCCCTGCTTGGTGCCTCAGTTTCCCCACCGGCAACACATGGAGCAACCTGAGCTAACACAAAACTGGAAAGGAAAAAACCTGAAGCAGGGGGTACCGCAGTCGATCCTGACAGACCAAAAGGCACAGCAGGCAAACACAACCTCCAAAGGACGCGGGAGAGATTTTCTCCTGACCACTTCTGCCCTGGATGTGGCAGAACGTGGCTGCAGGACCGCACCAGCACATTAGCATGGCTGCGACAGCGCAGAGCAAGCTCAGCGCCAGCCTGCTCCCCTTGCCCTGCCGGCACATTTCCATGGAGACAACTCCTGGCTCCAAACGGAGCTTACAGCTTTATCCTGATCCTTTTGCAAAGCTGGAATGGCATTAAGGGAGCTGTATTCTTAGCAACTACCCCAGTCCTGTGTGTCAATACTAGTAAACGTTTCCTTCAGTGATAGAGGCAAGCTTTGCCCCAGAAGGGCTGAAAATAGAGTAAAAACTGCAGCCGCAACCTCCTCAAAGGGTCGGCAGCTAAGAGGTTCCTCCATCAGGCAGACTCTGAGCACCAGAATAATGGGCCAGAGTTGTGCGAAGGATGCTCTCAGATCTGTACAGATGCCTTCCTGCTATCAGTTACCCCAATTAAAAATCAAAACCGGGGTTTATCACCTTTTGGAGAGAAGCCAGGTAGGAGATATTGTACAGTGATCAAAGGCTTTAAAAGGACTAAGGGGATAGTGAGGTTGCTTAAGCTTTCTGATACACATCAGGGTATGAGACCGTCGGGACAGGCAGTGCGAAGGGGCATTTTAGTCTTTTTCTGTCCCATTAACTCTCCAAGGCTGAACTGTAGAGAATTAAAAGAAAAGCCAGGATAAACAAGAAGTCCCCATATGTACTCGGCCCTAAAGAGCAACTTTTCAGAGAGAAGCTTTGGACTTGCACTTTGAGGACTACAAAGCCTCTGCTGTGTGCTCTGTGCTAGTTTGGATCCATCGTGCTTCAGTGCTGGCTCGTGAAAATCGAGCATAAATACCGATACTATCACAAAAAAGAGAAAAAATCTGGATTATATCACTGGGAATCTTTTCAAATGTTTGTTCTAGACGCACTTAGAGAAACACACAGAGGCTCCAGCCAGACTTAACAGGGGGTTCACAGGGTTCCAGGGTGCAGAACAACAGGTTGGGGCTTCTTTTGTTGTCGTCAGAGGCGAGCACAGACTGGGAACATTATGAATAGCTGCGATGGTAACTGTTAATTAAACTGGGGATGTGGTATCAACGCCAGCACAACAAATGGAACCGCGTTGCTGTTCGCTGGCTCTCCCTTCTCCCTGCTTCAGTCATGCAGCTCCTAGTTCCCACCAGCAAGGCTGGAGGGGGAGAGAGCAAGCATCCTCCCAACCATTTTAGTTCTCTATATTAAAAAAAAACCCAACAGGGCTAGCTCAGCCAGCATTTCAGAAACTCTTGTTTTTACCAGAGCAATACCCCCCTCCCCACACAGTCCCGGTAGATGCCACCAAACATCTCCTTGAGCCTCTTTTCTCCAAAGGCAGCACCAGTGACCTTCCACAGAGCAGCCAAGAGGCTGCGCTGCCCCATACAGCGCTCCCCCAAAGTCCCCCTGATGATGGAGCGGAATGCAGGCATGTCATGGAAATATTCCACCTCCTCTGCAGAGAGGAGCCTGGCAGCTCCACGCTCCCACATCTGGCGCAGCTTTTCATGCCATATAATGGGCTCCGATAGAGAAGGTCTGGTAAAGGGGATACAGCAACAGCTCCAAGATTAGAGAAGGAGATGCCAGAGGGTGACACTTCCGCTCCGGTGCTAATGTGCTTCCCGAGCCCTTGACGGAGACAGAAAGTGCTGGCAGAGATATGAGGACACGTCAACTTCAATCCAGCAACTCATACTTCAGAGCAGGTACATCACTGGCTGTCTCCTCCTGGATACGGGATTTTCAGGACAGCAAGTCGTGCACCCACCTGGTTCCCCTGCAGATATCACGGAGACACTGGGACAGGGGTTTGCTCCGCTTGCTTGGTTAGCACCCTGGCAGCAGGGGGAGTGGAAACAGACTCATCCACTGCATGATTCCTGCCGACGATGCAGAACATGCAACATTTGGAAAGGCAGCCACCACGCAAGAAGGCTCTCTTGCTCTCCTGGCAGTGCTGAATTCAAGTGGGAATTGCTTTGAAGAATGCGCAAATCACAAGAGTTTCCTCACCCATCCTCTCCCCTCTGCGTGTGCACGGCTTACCTTGTCTATGCTCTTTGAAGCAGGTTTGCATCGCTCCTCCTGCCTGTCTGCTGAGCACCCAGCCAAGCTCCTGGCACCACACAAGTAAACATAATGGCAATTTTCCTGCGCTGCTCCACAGTCCTGTAAACCCCCACTAAATTCTCTGGCACAGGATCTCCTGCAACACAAGCAAACCACCTAATAGACCTCAATCCTTGCTAAAGAATGCAATTAAGTGAAGCCGTGGCCCCCAGTGGGGTCAGATTTGTGCTAGATACGGTCACATTTCAGGAATAAGACTAATTCTTACAGCAAAAGAGCTCCTGTAAAGCATTCATTCTTGTGCACGGCCTGATCTCTAGCTCTAAGCATGTACATGTGTGCATCTTGTAAGCACTGAGCACAGGGTCTTGAAGAGTATTATTAAAAATAACCCAACTGAGAAGCGTTTGCAAGAAGCAGCTTCCCGTTGTGCTCCTCCAGCCAGTACTGAGCTGGGGATCTCCAGGGACCCAAGGGTGCTAGGCGCAAAGGGTAAAATGCTCAAAACCACCTACATTTCTCAAGAGCTTAAGTTCCATTGAGAGCCAAAGGGACTTAACCTAAGCCGCTAAGATGCTTTTGAAGATTTTCCTCCCAGTAACTCCCATTTCAGAAGGTGCTGGACATCTAACTCCCTTAAGCTACTTTGGGTATCTGTGGGGATGTAGGAGGAGGGGGCTTTACCTACAGACCAGTTTAGCTAGCTTGGTTCGCGCTGCTTGAAGAGGGAGCCTGTGGGAAACGCTGCTAAAAACAAGTGTCTGCACAGTTACAGACATTGGGATGGGTCAGAGCTATGCAGGTATTTTGCCATTTGTTACTTTTCCTTGGCCCCTATGGAGCTGGTGATTGAAATGGTTGCTCTGCATTTAAAAAAAATCCAGGAGGGAGGGATCACGCCTTCTTTTCCGATTCATTAGAATATAGCAACTTGAAAAAATTTCACAAAAACGCATTTAGGCTTCTCTTCTGTTTCACCTGCATCCAAAAAGCAGAAGGGCGATTTTAAAGAAATTCTCTGCAAAAAGTTCCACACAGACCTAGCGGATGATTAAACATCTTCATTTTCAGTAGCTGCTGCGGGAGAATTACTCCCATTAGACATATCAATCGAAGCAAACACCTTGCAGGCAGAGGGCTGCACTGAGGTCTCTTTTCCTTCCAGCAGCACCGGCTTAGTTTGTGCTGCGTATTAACAAAGGTCAGTGGGTCACTTCATTTCCTCCCAGCAACCTCTTTAAAGAAAGAAAGAAAAGCTTTTAGCACAACCACTAGCTCATTTGTCACCTCCCCTGGGGAGGGGAGAGATGAAATTTAAATTGGCCATCCCACATTTCTATCTCGCTCCTATCTCAGACCCTGGTCTCAGCAAAACCAACCCCACCGGGGCTGGGATGGGGATGCCAGCGCTGGCGGCTCGTGCACTGTGGGCAGCTGCCTGCCGGGATCTGGCCCAGGACCCCAGCGTGGGACCTTCCCCACGTGCTGGGGAGCAAGGAGATGGCAACAGGCAATGCTGGCCCTGGAAGCCGCGTGGCCCATGTCTCCACATTCAGGTTGCTTTGCTGGCAAGTATTAGCCTCTTTTCCTGGGGAAACAGAGCATGAAGACATGAGCTTCAAAGTACGTGTTTCTGATGCTCTTTTCCCCCTCCCCACCCACTAAGACGCTGACCAGCTAAACCCTATTTAATAGGGGGGGAAAGACTGCAGCCATCACCGTTCCCTATCAGGCACTTGAAAGCCATTGTTGGGGCAGAGAGGGAGATGCTGCTGATACCTCTGCTTGAAAAGCAGCCACTCGACCTCACATCTTGGTTATTAACAGGAGAGCCCCCCAGGAAGCTCACCCAGAGAGCCAGATCTGCACACAACAGCATTGCTCACAGGGTCAGCTCAGGGGAGAGAAAAAGCAAAATAAATCTGCCAACCACAAATGCAAAAATGCTGAAAGGCCCAGCGAGACCCAGTACCAGAACTGTGCACATCCTTCCCCCTAAACGAGGAGACTCCTAACGAGCTCTGCTGAATCACGCTCATTAGGCCAGCAAAGCCCCCAAAATGACTTTGCCTTCTGGGCCACTTCATCTCAGCAGAACCGCCCCGGGCACGTGGTAGCCTGTTGCTGCTCAGAGGACCGGTCTCTGACGGGGCACGTGGTACTGCCGTGCTCCCGTCATCCATGGGACCCACCATCCTGCAGCATTTCAATACCCCTCAATGAAACAAATACAACCCCCGTCCGCCAGCAAAGCTCACCTAAGATTAACCGGTGGCTTTAGGTGTCCAGCTCCAAGGGCTGTGCAGAAAGAACTGATCTCAAAAGACACAGGATCCTGCCTGAAAAATGAGCTGTTGGGAGTATTTCCAAGTCAGCCCCTTCCCCTCCGAAGCTGCCGGGCGCAGTTCCTCCTCTATGCTCAAATGCAACTCCCCAGCCCACTTCAAAACGCAGGCCATGGTCTTGGCAAACACAATTAGAGCAGCCAGTAGAGATCCTTCAGAGCTAAGCGTGACTGTTTATCTATCAGGGAATTACTTAGATCTTAAAAAAAAATATTTACAAGAAAGAGGCAGAGTATTATCTTCCATGGGGAAACAAACACAGATGGGGAAAAAAGAGCTTTGATCATGACTGTCATGGTCGTATATGCTGCTTTTCATCCACAGATCTCCAAGTGCTTTAATATGACAGTATTATCCCTCTTTACAATGTGGGAAACCAGAAGAAACTGCACACTAAGACCGTGCTGTGAGCATGAAGTCATACTGCTTCTCGCTGCCTTTGCATGCACATGCACACACACTCTATTTTTTTCCTTCCTGCAGCATCTCTGGTCCTCCCTCGTGCACAGTGCCCAGCACTGTCCCCACGCAACAGGCGTGAGGGGCATTCTGGGGGTCAGCAATGTCAGTGTTGTAAGAGATGCTGCTCCCTGCCCAGAGGCATGATGGCACGGCAAGGGTTAAGTCATCGTCACTGCAGGAGAAATGAGACAGGAGAGCTCAAGTTGGGTTCGAATCGTCAGGAGAAATTAATTTCCCCCCACCACGTTCCCCGGGGTGACAGCTCTGACAAGCGGTGATGTATCTGTGGTGGCCGGGCAGCGTTCAGCAGGTGCAGCGCAGCACGGACAGGGGCAGAGGGGACATCACCGCAGCCAGAGGCAACCGGCAGCCAGGGGATGAGGAGGAGGAGGAGGAAGCACAGCTCCCCTGGCCAGGCTGCACCCCTATTAAGGTCAAGCCCCCACCCACGCTGTGGGGTGCTGCGGCCACAGCCCAGGGAGGATCCCGAAGGACCACCCCTGCCGCAGTGAAGGCAGAGCAAAAAGCCAGTGCCAGCACCACGGCACCGCCTGTCAGAGGGAGGCAACGCTGGAGCCGCCAGAAGTCCCAGGAGCATCCTGCTGGGCCCACCACGGAGCTGGGCTGAAGATGTGGCTTCTCCTCTGCCTCTGGGCACTCAGGCCAGGAGCGGGGCTCTCCTCTGGGATGCACGAAGGCGCAAGGCAGGGGAGGATCTGACCCAGGACCATGTTCCCCTCTGCCCCATCCCCCTCCCTCGCTCACACGCAGACACCCACCATCCTTCAGCATTTACCAACAAACCATGGCAAATCTCCGCTGACTGCCTGACAGCATCAGCAATCGCGGACAACCGCATTTCCTTCTGGTTCAGGGTAATGCTTTGCGTTTGTTTTCAGGCCTTCGAGCTTTATTTATTTATTTAGGAAGTCATTCACCATTAGCCCCAGCTTAGCTGCCTGACAGACTGGGAGTTCCTTGGGGCACAGACTGCATCTCGTCTCCACGCTTGCCACGCACTCGCCGACAGCGCTGGGTAAATAATCGTCCCTCAGCCTCATCTCACAGCATCCTCAGCACCGCGCACCAGCCAGCCTCCACAAGGGGAATAAACATGATTTTCTGCGAGAAAATAATGCTGAAGAGAAAAATCACCAACATCCCCCTCCCAAAGCACCTGGGAGCCGGGCAGATGGGTGACGCTGGGTTACCACAACGGGCTCAGGACCAGCAGGGAAGCACAGGCTAGCAAAGGAGCACGTGCTCGGCACCAAATCACTTTGGCCTTTGGGACACTAGGTGTGCTGCCAACTAAGATGATGTACAATTTAAAAAAAATACCAAAATCTTTTTTTTCTTTGTCCCAAATGTTTTCAGCAGGTAGGGATCCCTGAATAAGCCTGAGGAAAAGGGATATATGCCCACTTCTGACCTACAGCGAACGCACCGAGACGCAGTTCCTGCATATACACATCATCCCTCGCAAGGGGCTTGACATCATTTATAACCATGTTGGTCACTAGCAACCCACAGCTCTGTGTCCCTTTACATAAGTCCTCACTCCGAGTGCTGGCAGGAGCGCTAACACCTCTCCCCATCCCAGCCATCCCTCCTCCGACCCGGGCAAAGTGGCCATATTCACCACTGGACCTTTTCCAAATCAGAGATATCAAGCACCACCCAAAGAAAGCAGAGGAAAAAAGAAAAATAAGAAAAAAACCCTCAAGAAAAGCCCAACCAAACAACAGCCCATCACCAGCAAAACTGCAAAGCAGCTGTTCTCGTGTCTGGAGCCCAAGCTAAGAAAAAGCATTTTTCCAGCCAAGATCAAATGAAGGTTCAGATCAGTGCTCCACCTTCCCGGACTCACATCTGTGTGTCTCCAACTAAGAACATATGAGAAGAATGAGGAATCGGTGTTTTTGAGACTTGCAGCATGGCATGAAGATGACCTGCACTGGGAAGAGCCCATCCCGATGGCATCTGTCCCCCTGAGCAAGCTAATCCCCCCCAGCTTTGGCTTGCTGCTCCCTCCACGTACCAACGTGCATGCTGCTGCCTCTTGCGACCTTCTCCGCCCTCCGCACCGCTCGCCCCCTCCGCCAGGTCTGCACAGGGCCTCCCTCTGCAGCAGCAGGAGGGAGTGACGCTCCGCTCCACCCCAAAACCCCCGTGCAAGCAGAGGGGTCAAACACCATTCCTGGGTCTTACAAAACCACTCCTCGCCGATGGCAGCTCAGCTGCTGACAGAAACGTGCCTGGCCTTCCTCCAGCTCCTGCACAGTTTTCTGCTGTCCGCCGAGAGCAACTTAAGCTGCCTTCTCACAGATAGGTGGTTGTTACCAAAGAGTCTTGTGCAAACCTTCCCCTGAGGATAACCTGTGGGTTCCCAGCCCCAGCAGCTGGGCCAGGAGCACGGAGGGCCCGTCACTGCCCTGCAAACATCCGTCGCTGCAGGGCAGGGCTACGTCTGAGCGATGCAACTTGCCCATCTGTTGCTGCTGTGAGTTTGTGTCCAAGCAAAACATCTTTCACCCACCTTCAGACTAAGCAGAAGACAGGAGAGAGATGAAAAATGAAAAGGAAAATAAAAAATTAAAGAAAGTTAATTAGGAACATGGGGGTACTTTATCAGTTCCAGCTCAGGGCACTGGACTGGTGCAGGATGTCACCAGCCCTCTCGCAAGAACGACCTTCTCATTACAGGCAATTGATCGATTGCCTCCATTTGTTAGCTTCATCCGCGCTCGGGCTCCTCCAGGCTCTCCGTTGAGCCCAACGCGGAGCTCCTGGGCAGCTGGATGGGCCCCGTGGGCGGGTGGCGGTGGGACACCCCTGGTGCCCCCACAGGAGCTCAGCAGCCAGTGTGTGCACCCCTCTGCCACCAGCATCGCCCCAGGGAGGGGACCACTAACACCCCCGGCTTCATCCAGATTTTGCATCACTCTTTTTTTTTTTTTTTTTTTTTACCCAGAGTCCCCAGTACCATAAACTACAATAGAAATACCCCCAAAAAATCCCCAAACCAGACAAACACATACAACAGGCCAAAACCAAACAACAAAACTCACTCCAAACCCAACTCCCTGGAGAATTTCAATCCCCACCACAGACCCAGGCAAGGACCCGGCTCCGTCACAGCCCACTGGACCCAGAGAGGCTTCTGTTGACTCACATGGAGCTGGTCTGGATTTACACTCAGACAGAGGAAAATTTAACCCCCTGATTATCATTTTTAGGGTCTCCAATGGCCAAGAGATGGAGAAGGACTGCCTTTGCTTTCTCATTCAGGAAGAGAGGCAATTAAAGCCCAGAGGCTGGAACAGCTCAAGCCCACATACGGGCAAGCAGAAAGTCTTGGGAAACAAAAAAAGGTAAAGAAATACATTTCTTTCTATGGCCTGTACATGACATGGCCGCTCTTGTCTGCACATCTCTGGGTAGCCAGGCTGGGAGATGACATGGGAATGCTGCAGTCCATGTGCAAGGATGGAGCCGCCTGCACACAGTGGCTTATCAGCAAAAAACAAATAAGAGGAATTAAAGTAGTGAAGCAAAGTTTTGCCTAATTACTATTTTGTGGTAAATGAAAATCATTGTGGCAACAGTGCAGCTGATTATCTGTTTTGTTTCCTCATACCCCGTAAAAAAGGCACAGTTGTGCCTCAGTCGGGAAGGGTTAGAAGCAGCGGTGGAAACAGGAAGGTGCGTCCGGCTGCTCTGCGCTCCCCGCACGGCACAACCGCACCCGCAAATCCCGCAGCAAGTGAGGACGGGGATCCTGAGCCGCAGTAAGAAGGATAGACAGGCTTGTCTTTCTTGCTCCATACTGTAGAGCCGGCTTCACCGCTACGGCTTGCATCTTGCTGATTAGCGACCAGCAAGTAAAGCTCATCAAGGTTATTAGTAAGTGCTGCCAGAATTCCTGGGTTTTGCGGCAGCCTGCTCTGGAGCCATGCATGGGAAGACTGTGCACGGGGGACGCTTCACCACACCACGGGGACCCGCCGCCAGCCAGCACACAGGGCAACGCAGCTCCCGCGGCCCATCAACACCTCTGTGTGTGCTTCCTCCACCCCAGGATCAAGCACGCTGCAATGAAGACCAAAACCACAAAGGCAGAGTGCAGCCCTTGGGCATGGAGGGGCTGGAGGGCACGGAGGACACAGAGATGTCATTCCCGGTCCTCCCCTCCCTAGTTCAACCTGCCTTTTCCTCCAGTACCTCTCCCCCCACCATTTCCTTGCCAGGCGCTCCAGCACTGCCAGCCAACACAGGGGGTTAAACTCCATAAAGAGGATTTTGTTTTGAGCTTGCAAGACAGAAGATGAGCAAATCCCTTCCCTTGCTCTGGCAGGAATCCTGTGTCTCAGACCCACCAGCCAGGGGAGATTAAGAAAGGAGGAGAGAAAGAAAAAAACCCATCCATCACTCGCTGCCATGATCTCATCTGAATTTAAGAGCTAAGCTGGGAGGATGCTAGGTCACTGCTCGGCCTGGTGGAGCCCTGCAGACCAGCAGACACCAGAGCAGGCTGCAGAGAGTCTTAGGCTGCACTGCTCAAGGTCAGCAACAGGGCTGGGAAGCCGTGTCCACGCTCCGTGCTCGCTTTCCCTCTGATTTAATTCTGGCTTGTCTGTCTGGGGAAGCCTCTGGCTCTTGTCACATCTTTGTAGAAAGCCCCAGCTCTAGCCGGTGCCTCCCGGAGTTACCTTAACGCGTTGAATGAAGGCCCACAGAACACACCAGCGTGCAGCAACGCCCGAGTGGTGCAAGCCAGGCACAATTCTGGGCTGAGCAGCTTGGCCAGGCAGGGCTTTGCTGCAATTTTCATCTTCCACATGAGATGCAGAATTAAGAGGCTGCTAAATAAGCAGAAATTGGGAGTAACATCACCTTCGTGATACTCCAGCTCCTGCCCGACAGCCTGATCTTGCCCTGCTGGGTTACTTCTATTAAATATGATTTTCCTCCCTTTCTGCTCCAAGCAGCTGTAGCAGCGTGGTCCTGGCAGGCTAACAGACATCCCGCCCCAGAGGTAGCTGCATTTCTTGCGTAAGAGAAAGCAACCCATAGGCAGCCTGTCCACACCAGGAATGCATCAGAGGCGGCTTAAAACATTTATAAGCATTCGGAGATTGATAATATCCCTCCTACTGCACGCTGTAGGAAAGGAGCTTGCGAGAGGACCCTGGGAGAACCTACCCATTATCCAGGATTCGAAAAGACTCCACCTGGTAGGCACGTCATCTTGTATTTTCCTTTAAACCAATACAAGGGGTTTTTTGACAAGCTGGTGAGATCATCCAGGTGTCTTTGTTACCAGTCAATCATCACAAAGATCAGGCAAAGAGACTTTTCTGAGTAGGCTGTCTGAGTATTCACGACAATGCTTTTGTAATGCCAAACAGCACATGTGCACACGCACGCACACCCCCCGCGAGAAGTGGGCAATGAATTAAACATGCAATAATATTTACTTGGCAGGTGAAGACCATCAGCATGCAACGAGCTAAGCCTGGCCAGGGAAAAGGATGCTTTTTGTCCTCCATTTTCAGCAGGGCAGGAAGAGCACTGCCTCATAAAAGCAGATCCTTTCACTCTTGATAAGGGCGGCTGCAGGAAGCTTTCCAAAGCCCACGACCCCTCTGCCCGCCCAGCCAGCGAGAGCACTCCGTAATCACTTGTCCATCTTCAGAGGCACTGAGCCAAACAGGAACGGGTCCAACAACAAATCTCTCCTTCGGACACGCAGAAGCCACCATATTGCAGAAAATGCTTTTATTCTCGCTGCACCATCTGGAGTCACTGGGAAACGCAACTTTTTTGTCCCCGTCAATTACTGAAGGGAGAAATCTGCCATCCCCTGAAAGGCAAAACTTTCCACTTTCTCCCCATGCAAGAGGAGCAGTGACGGGTGAAACAGAGCTGAGCCCACCCTGCAACCCCCCAAGCCCCGACACCCTCTGCTTTGAGCTGACCCACAGCCTCCCCCATCCCAGCTCAGACCTGTCTGTACCGCTCAGGGGTTCCACCTTGCTGAAAAATGGAGTTTCTTGTGCTCAAATTTCCTAAAACCAGAGGGTATGAGAATCGCCCATCCCTCCCTTTCATCAGAAGTGGGGGGACAGTGTGGCTGGTCCGGAGGGGCGACATGGAGCATCTCCGAAGGGGAGGACATCACCGGTGCCCCACAGGAGAGGCCGTGTGGGGCTGAGCAACCAGCAGGGCCACATCCAGGCAGCGCAGGCAGCCAGGGAGCACAGCCCAGGGACGGGAACACCGTCACGGCAGGTTTTTAAGAACACCAGGCATGCATCTGCCTCAAACAACTTCCAAACACGCAATGCTGCCTTGGGCCAGCGAGAGGGACTAATTGACCTGCCAACCTCCCTTCTGCTGTTACTTTCTATCATTTTACAACCTTTCTAAATGGTTCATTTATCCTCAGCGAATTCCAGCTGCATCCCGCTCATCAGCGCGTTGTGCAGCACCTTACACCGACCACACTATGCGAGGGCAAACCCGCTGCAGGTGCACCGATGGCCCCAGCATGGGGCCCCCCCATGGGGAAGAAAATAAGGGCTGGGGAAACCCTAAAAACCTCTCGCTGAAAAAAAGTTTTAAGCAGCATCTTAAATTTCTCAACTTCAGGCCTGTTCATTGGCCTGAATTAAAGCCCAGACCCTGAAGGCGATACCCTGCAGCCAGGGTGGCTCTTGCCTTGCAGGGGTCAGTGTTTCCAGCAACAAGGACACCAATTAAAGCTTTTAACGATGCCAGCGCAGGACCTCGCTAAGCCCTGGACAGCCTTCACCCAATGCTCTCTCTGCTAATAACCTGGTGCCATGGCCGAACAATGGGTCCTGGGCTGCCTTAAATATTTATGATGATCATGGAGTGCTTCTTTCCTCTCCACAACGATCTCCCCGCACGAGTCCCCCCCATGTGAGTCCGTTAGCGCCTGTCACTGCTCAGACAGAGAGGACTGGTGTCCTCCCGGCACACCTCCAAGAGCATCGGCACGTCTCTGGAGCAGCAAGGCAGGGTGCCAGGGTGGCATTTTATTTTGTTTTTAAAGCCTCCCCCCAACCCTTTCCTCCTGTAGCCTCAGCTCGGGTTCTCTCGTTAATCTAATTGTTCTCCTAATGAAGATCTGCAATTCCTCAAACATTAATTACCAACGGCAGCGGCAGCAGCAGCTGTGGAACAAGAGCTCCCTGTTCCTAATAATACGCTTCACACTTTTGCCTGCCACAGCTCAATTTAGCTTTGCGTGATTTGGCTAGGGGGAGATAAATAATATTCCAACTACAGGGCCCCGCAGACAACCCCAGGAGGCGGCAGTGCTCTCCCCATGCCCAGGGTGCTCTGCAGACCAAAGGTCCTTGACCAGCTGCTACAAAATCCCTCTTTGATTCCACCTGCAGCTCCAGCCCCAGGCCCGGGGCTGCGCCTCCATCGCGGCACCATCTCCATCAGAGGCAGCTTTTAGCAGGTGTAAAGAGCCCTGCAAACAGCTGGACCCACGCCAGCTGGAACCAAAAGAGAGGTGCTACATCCACAGTCCCCATCCGTACCCTAAGCACTACGGTAGTGCAAATAAACCGGCAAGAAAGTGAGAGCATGGGCAGGGAGGAAAACAAACACCAGTAGGATGGGCTCAGGCGGTCGGGAATGAGTCAGGGGATGGAGGCAGAGACAAGGGGGAGAGCGGCCGGAGGGAGGGAGAAGCTCAAGCCATTATTTGTTTCACTCACAGTAAAATGGAAAAACAAATGAATGGGAAGGTTAGTGGTGATGGTGAAACTCGAGTACGACTGCAGGCCTGGAGGGAAATGCTCACGCACGCACTCTCCCTCGGTCGCAGGCAGGCTGCCAGGGCTGGTGCAGCGGGAGGGATGGTCAGGGGCTGCGGCACGGCACGCTGCCACCCAGGCAGCCCCGCACCACTGGGCTCGTGGGGACGCACGCCCCAGGACCCAGAGCACACTCCCACTGTGCCCATAAAACAGCAATGGCTCTGGCTACGGCCATGGAGACGAAGGAAAACCAAACACACAGGTCTGATCCAGCACCGACGCTGTCACTGCGTTCTGGGGGGCAGCTGATCTCCTCCACATCCCTCGTCCACCGCGATCCATAACGCAGTCGTGGAAAAACACCGTCTGCGTTCGCTAAGGTCAACCCCTTCCAATCCCAGCAGCATTGTCACCTCTGGGCCAAGGACACGTGGGGAGAAAGACGCGCCCAGCCAGAGGATTCCTGCCAGCCGAGTCCCTCCTTACAAAAGAGGCTCAAAACCATGGGTTGGGAGAAGCAGCTGGAATGGCTGGAGCCAGCAAAAGCTGTAGCAGCCCCTCTCGCCAGCACTGCGCGGCCAAAAATACACAAGGGGAACAAAACAACACACACAAAAACCCACAAGAGTTTTCAATGACAAAAGCAAACAAATAGATTTGTGAATAAATATTGATTTGACAGGAAGTCAGACAAACCCTTCCAAAAACACGCTGGCAGCGGGTGCCTCTCCCAGCACCATGAGCAGCCGTCGTCATTTTATGGGTGCCTTTGCACGGTCGGCAGTTTGAGCTGCTTTGCAGAGTTTTGGTTTCCAGGCAGTACTGGTCTCCCCCGTGCTGGGCATCGCACACCAGCATCATCTTGAGATTTCAAGAAATAAATGCACGGGCCGGATGGCCGAGGAGCCTGCGCTGGGCACAGCGTGCAGCACAACGAGCAAAGACCCACTATTTGCCCTCATCTCTCTCCAGGAGGGGAGCGGTGGCCAGCTAATGCTCTCTGGCATTACAGGCTCGGTTTGGTCTAAAGGAGTTAAATCTTTCCTTCAGCCGAAGCGCAGGGCTGAGTCAGAGACCCGGAGTCACGGGGGCGATGGGATGCTGCTTCACACTTGCTTTTTCCTGACCGCAAACACATCTGCACATACCCTGATCCTTCACGGACACACACACACAGGCCTTTCATCCCGGGAAAACCCCCACAGCACTGGTGCTTTGCAAAAATTAATTAATGTGCCCATACGGGGAATTTCAAGACTTGCTTTCCACTACAAAGCTGGCGTCTTCTCGGGGAGAGATGGGCACCGCTTCATGGACAGCAGCGCTGGGATCGCAGGGTGAAGTCCAGACCCGGTGCTCAGCGCAGACCTGCCCTCCCCCTGCCTTGCACAGTGCTTCGTATGGGGTTAGTGAACCTCCTGCTCAACCCCCCTTTGCCTCCTGCAGCCCCCCAGGAATCACACCGGTGCAGCAGAACGCACCAGGCACCAGCCTCACTCATCTCTGGTGGTTTTCCACTCAACTCCCAGCCTTGCTCTTCTTATTGGATCCAATGGAGGGATCGAGATGGCAGATTTCACCTGATTCACCCCCAGAATCATCATGTTGCGGGGGGAAAGCACGTGAGCTTTCAGGGGTTTCCAAGTCATCGCAAACTGGCTGGAGGTCAGCAGAAACACCCCGGACAAGGTCTAGGTGCTGTATCCCAGAGCTCATCAGGCAGCAATCGCGGCCGGCACTCGGCAGACACGTGATTTCAGGATGAGCATCTCAGCATGGATCCTGCACTCCTCCAAAAAAAGGTTTCCTTTGTTCAGCTTCCTCCCAGCACAGCAAAGAAATCCCAGCCCCGTGAGCACCATGAGGGGCCGGTGACGCTGATCACAGCTTTCCTGCTCATTTCTTTTTCAATGAGTGAATTAGCAGGCAGCCAGCCGACTTGAACATCCCCTTATCTCTGCACCAAGCCCGCTGCCGAGGATTTGCATAATTTTAATCTTTCCCACCAATGAGCATGAAAAAATTAGTTTTCCACTATTTTATCTTCTATTTGTGTTCAATAAACAGAGCTGGCGGCTTTGCTCCATGTATTTATACTGGGAACCGTGAGGAAGAAGGAAGGGGGGGGGCAAAATCCCATATCTCCAGCACTCGGCCAGGTGGAGGGTTAAATCCGAGGAGGGAGGTTGGGGGAAGGCTCTGCAAAACTGCTTCACAAACTGCAGCTGGAGACAGGACTTGAGATTGAAGCCCAAATTTCCTTATCCAATCCCAGTTGTTTTCTCCAGAGTCCCTTTCCCACCTCCCAGCGCCAGCAGTCAGGCTTCCTCCCATCATCAAGACCTTTGATTTTCCTCTTAAGCAAAGAGTTTGCTGGACTCGCCCCGAATATAGGCTCTACATCCCAAGAACATCAGGACTCCGGGGACTGGGAAGGAGGTGCCTGGACAATGAGGTCCCACCTGGACAAACCTCCTTGTCTCTATTAGCAGGGAACCATGCAAATGCGGGGACAGGGTTACTGCAGGTCCCTGCTCACATTTCTGCACCTAACGAAGGCTTCAGCTCTCGTCGCTGCAGGTACTCAGCTCTGCAAGACCAGTCACGCTCAGCAGCACCCGGTGGATTCACCCTTCGCCATCCTCCCGGGCGCGCGCGGCGGCAGCCCAAGCTCACACCCTTCTCTTTGTTTGCAGGATCCTCCAACCAAATTGATCGCGCTTCATGGAAGGAGGGAAGGGAGAGGGAACCATGCAGAAAATCACCGCCGCCAATGCAGAGCTTTGGGTGTTTTGTAATTTAATGCGTTCTTTAAAACGGAGCACCAAAAATTAAGCTTGTCCATATAAAACAGGCACTTAAAAGAAAAAGCTCCTGCTTTTGCCCCTTCTGCTGCAGAATAAGAGCATCATTTTTGGCAGCGCACAGCAGCGAGGGATGCACGCCAAGCCCCATACCCCACACCCATGCACTTCTGGATTACACGTCCGAAATCAGGGCTGCTCTGAAAAAAAAGAAAACTGAGTCTCTCCTTGCACATACCCCACTCCTGAGCAGGATGGAAGGCACGAGCATGAAAACACATTTTAAATTTCCTTCTTCCCTACGGAGCCAAACGCGGGTTGGGGCACACACCGGCCAGAGGCGGGGGACAGATTTCCATTAACTCCAGTAAACCTGGACTGGCCTCTGTGCCCAGGGAGGCCCCGATGAGGTACCCCCACAGGCAGGTTTGAAGGCAACGGCCCCCAGAATGCAGGGACTAATGGCAGTGGTGTGGCTCATGGGACTGGTCCTCGCCTTTATGGGGACAGGGCCCCCCAGACACCTGTTGGGTCCACCCGGAGGTCCAGGGTGCAGCCGCCCCGCAGCAGGGCAATGCCCAGCAGCCCCGAGGAGCTGGTTTCTCCCTCTCCCTCCGCCCAGCTCTTCCCTCTGATCCCGGCCTCCACGCAGCCTCTCCCTGCTACCAGCTAATCTGCACCCGGAGGTGCAATTACCTTCCATACGTTCTCTATTTACGCTCTAGGAACCATATAATTTTCTAGACCAAAAACATAATTAAAGAGTCGGAGCTCCCTGGAACAGAGCCCTCTCTCCTGCCATCGCTCTTATCTTCTCTAAAAATACCCCGGCACAGCAGCCCTGTGCCAAGGGTCAGCTCACAGCGGGGCTGCGCCACACAAGGAGGAGCAGCCCTGCTGCCATGGGTGTCCTGTAGGGGAATGCACCCAAAAGCACCCACTTTGGCCCCAGAAAGGGGCCGCCCCAATGGGAACTCTGTTCTCTACACCCAGCCCTGCTTTGCCGCAGTCGGGGCTCCAAAGGGTCGTCTATGCAAGGGAAGGTTAATTCAGATTTAACTTTTAATGCAGTTTATCTAACCAATTTTAAAGCCTTGGGCAGACAGACTAATTGAGAATTAAGGGGACTTTGATGATCATTGCTCTTCCAGCAGAACCAATCTGGGGTTGCATCCAGTTTCTTCCAGGATAAATTCAGCCTTCCAGATGAGATGCAAAGGCACATCTGCTCAGGGGAGTATCAGACCCCAAAGACACTAGCTTTTCCCTGCACCACAACTAATCAAGCCGTGGCTGCGGTCTGGCCCCAGGAGGAGCAGAGCATTTAGGACCTTTTCCAACCAGGGAGTTTCCCAGGTGCAGGAGGAGGTGCCGACACTGTGGGTCTCAGGCATGGCTTGCTGCCCCTCCAGCCACCACCACAAGCCCACGGGGCTCGCAGCACAGCTCTCCGGGGGAAAGAAACCTGGGGCGAGAGACGTGGCTGAGGAACGGGAGGAACCCCAGCTCCAGAGATGTACTCTCGGCTCCGCACACCCACACACGCCTCCGACCTCCCCACCTGCCGCTGTGTGCACCCAGCTGGAGACGACACCCGAGCACCTTTGATATCTGGCTGGAGAGGGCTCGGTTAGGCTGGCGATTAAATAAAGTGGGCAAAAGGCAGCCAGCACAGCAAGGCGCTCTCAGCCACCCATTTCAGCCCAATCAAGCTCCCCGGGAGAAGCAAAGCATTCACGATTTCTTTTGGTATTTTGTCTGTTTGCTCCAGTCCGAGCTCAAGCTCCCTGAGCAGCCGCGGCAGAGAGCAGCCCTCAGTCACCCATCCCCATGGCCGCACCACGGGGACTCGCACACTCACCCCTCACCACCTTGAAACATGGCGATAACGTCCTGCTCTGTAATGGAGCATCAAAAAGCTCAATTCACGCTCATAAAACCCAGCACAGACCACACTGTGGAGGCAGAAGCACCGCCAGCCCTCTCCATGCTCCTGCTCAGGTGGGTTAACGGCAGCCATCCCTGAAGAAAACCCAAAGTAAATCCCTTCAGACAGAGTACGTGCACCCACAAAGTGCCCGTGCAGCCCCGGGAAGCGCCATACCGATATGTGCGGGGGGCAGCCGTGTGGGCAGGAGCCAGCACCCACGGAGCAGCTGGGGCCAGGGTGCTATGGGTGAATGGCAGGGTGCACACCACGCTCTACCTTCTGCATGGATTAGCGACTTCACATCCTATACGCAGGTGAGCATGACCAAGGTCACGCAGCGGGGAAGTGGCAGAGCTGTGCATCCACCCCTCAGTATCCCCAGCCCCCTCGGATCCCACCGGCAGGAGCAGCAGAGGAGACAGAGCTGATGGCAATTTCTCCCACCCACGAAAATGTTCAGTGCTTCTTTCCACCCCCAAAAAAGCAAGTAGGATTGCAGTGGGGCACGTGGTGCCCAGCAGCACGGTGCCCATGCAGCTCGGAGCAGGACGACACGGACACGCCATGAGACCCGCTGCTCCCTGGGCCTTCCCCTGCCCTCGTTCTCCCAGGGGAGAGCCCAAGCCACCAAGGATGCGCAGGCCGACAGCCGCCGAGGCAGCACTGCCTCTACAGCAGTTAGGCGCTTTCCAAGAGGCAAACCAAAAAAGAAACCCTCTCTGCTCATTAAACACGGCACGAAGGAGCAAAGTGAGAGCTCGCAAAGCCCCGCCGGCGGCACGCACCCAGCATGCCCACCCCGCCGAGCCGTGCCATGGGCAGGGGGAGCTGGGAGCCGCTTCCCAGGCGGGCAGCGCTCCATCTGCCTGCTGGTCCTGCCCTGCTCAAGTCTGTGCAGACACGCGGGCTGAAAGCTGGGCCCGGCTCCCCCGGCCAGAGCAGCTGCGCTGGGTCTCATCCAGCCTTTCCTCTGCGATGGCTCGGGGTCGGCTGGCGGCAGACCCCACTGGCTGCTGCTCCTTTTCCAGCTCCAATTTGCTTCATCTGCTTCCTGCGTGCAAGGGCCGCATCCCCCGGCAAAACCGGACCGCTCCCACAAGGGCTCTGGGGGAAGGAGTGGGGTCCCACAGCTGCTGCGGCATCGCACGTGCGTGGGGAGGCAGAGGAATAAGAGCAATAACATGGGCAGGGAGGGGGTTAAAAAAAAAAAAAAAAGAAAGTAAAAACCAACTATGAAACAGCCCTGGGGGAGAATCGCTCGCCCGGACTTGCTGTAATTACACTCCTACTGCTGAATACAAAGCTCTTGGCTCAGTCCTCTCATAAAACTGGGAGAAGGAAGGTGAAAGAAATATATATTTTTTTTAAATATCCTGAAGGGCCAAAACAACCTTTTAACTTGTCAACTAACAAGTTCAAACAGGACTGCAAGTACTGCTTTCCATAGCTTCAAGGGAGAGACATTCAGACCAGCCATCTGAACTCGAGTCCTCCAGGCCTTTACGGTTTTTCGACAGCCAGAAAAATCAAGGTAAAGGTATTGGCAAACTACCCCAAAACCACTTCCCAGCAGAAGCACCAGCCTGGACACAGTGCTCAGGCACAAGAGACGGAGCTGCTGAGTTCCAACCCCAGCTCCATCACCCCATGTCCTTGGGCAAACGATTTTGCCTTTCAGCGCACTGGTTTCCACATCCTTCCCTGTAATTATGCCCTTCATCGCCTGCTCTCGCTCTCCGCCTGCGTGCGCTGCACACACTACCCTGCCAGCGCGAAGCCACACAGCCCTGGCCATGGAGGAAAGCTCTGCCATCCCCCCTCCCCCGTTCACGTGCACCTTTGCAAACGGTTCAGCCAAACCAATGCAAATCCCCAATAAAAACACTTACTTTGAATTAAGAAACCTGCTCCTCGCAAATTGAGGGCTGGCACAGGTTTAGCGTGAGCTTGTTAGAGCATCGCCCAGAAGCCAAAGTACATATAGAGTTCCCATGAGCTAGTCAGTGAGCGAAAAGCCAAGGGACCCCACAAGTTTTGCCTTTACTTGTTAATTCGCATGAAAATTTAAGTCTGGTCTGATATAACCTTCTCTTGAGATTGCTCAGCCCATAGACAGCCTCCAAGTAACCAGTAAACCACCTGAAGGAGAAAAAAGCAGCATCCACAGAGCCTTCGGTGCTAGCTTCAGTAGATACACAGTTTCCTCAGTTCCCCTTGGCTTTGTATTCCAGATCTGTACATCACTCATGCACCCTAGTCCTGCTGCTGCTGAAACCAGGGGCACAAAACCTTCTGAAAACTCACTTTTCTTGCTTGTAGTGCCGGCAGCCCTTTCTCCGCTGGAGCAGTCCTCATCGCCATCCCTGGAGATGCCCTGATGGGGTCCAACACAGGGAGGGGAGGTCTGAAAGTTTCTCCAGCACAGGGGAGGCCAAAGGATGCTCCTCTTCTGTCAACTGCAGGGCTATTTGAGATGCCCTTGAATACACCAAAGTAATTCTTCCCAGTCAGAGACTGGATGGCTCCAGCAGAAGAAGGACCGAAGCTCCTGGAGGCAGGACCCTCAGGCTGATGAGTCTGGAGGTGCCTCCCTTGGGAGCCCCGGCAGTGCTGAGCACCCCTGCTCTGGCAGGCCAGGCCTTTAAAGGAGTCACTAGTTTGTCTTAAAGGTGGGTCCAAGTGATAGGGTTCATGGGTCTATCCTTGGCGCACCTGCAAAGCTGTGAGGATACGCTTACAACACATCCAACAACAAATCTGATTTTCAGGTTCTGAAGTGACTAGAGGAGGGTCTAACAAGGACTCTTCCGTGTTTGTTTTCTGTGTTTTTCATTTCGGCCTCTTACACAATATTTACAAGGGAAAAAAGTGTCTGAAGAAGCAGCTTAAAAACACATGCATTTTTGTAAATCCTCCCACTTCCAAGATTGTATCAACAAAAGGAAGGAGGAGGAAGAAAAAACATAAATAGGAGTTTTGCATTGACAGGGTCCCTTTGAACAATTTTCAAAGAGCTCCACTACCAGTTCTCCTATTTGATTTTGTTTTTTCCGAATATCTACAGCGTGTTCCTCCATGTACCAAATGACTCCACCAGTTCAGGTCCCTTTTCTGAACCGTTCCTTGAAGAAAGCACCCCTGGGTCAGCAGCTACCACAACAACCGCTTCAGATGTCTGCCCAGGACTGTGGCTGTGCCGCGATCTATTTCAAGGTTTGCTCAAGAGGGACTGCACGGATGACGGATTGCACATTGATGCTGAAGATCCAGGAGCTATTCCCAGCCCAGCCGCAGATCTGCAGCGGCTGTTCCCCTTCAAGGCAGAGGTTGTCTTCCACCAAGGATATCCAGCCTGGAGAGGAGCTGAGACTTCCTTTTGGGTGGCATCATTATGAGTGAAAGCAAGCAGAAATCTTGAGCATATATCAAACTTTGCCAATTAAAGACATTTAAGGCATGAGAGCCTTTTGCTGGACGCCATAGCCTTATTTTTAAATTATCATTTCCAGGTATTGACCTACTACACCCAGTGCTTGTAAGGACAGGTAAAGCAAGAGCCCCCAAACCCCATCACTGGGGGGTTTGAAGACTGCAGAGACCAAGGAGAGATCACCCCTTACCATCAGTCATCCAGTCCTGAACCAAACAATTTCTGCATCATCAAAGTCAGGAAATCCTTAATTTATTAATCCAAATCTAAAGCCAATAATTTTACACGCAACCTTTGTGGCGCAAATTAATGCACCTGGGCACACGAGGGCTCTGCTCCCTGTTAACAGCCTCGTCCCACTGACGGCAGCTCCAGCCTCACCTCACCCAGCCAGATGCAGTCTGAGACCACTTGTAAAGAGCTGCCCTAGCACACCTGCCCCTGCTCTAAGCAACTCTCAGTCCATACCACCATCCTCCCTCTTTGCAGGAGGCAAACAGCCCATAATTCTAGCTACTATGTGGCACAGAGAGCTCTGGGCAGGGGTAACTGCAGCTAAAAAGCACCCGCTGTCTGATCTGAAGGATCCAGGTTGCCCTGGAGGTGCTATCACCCATCCTTTGCTTGGCTCCTCCAGCTCCAACAGGAAACTAAGCCTGAAAAGGTGAAGGAAAAAGGAGGTTTGTCAAGCCCAGATTTTGGGACTCTGCGGAAAATAAAAAAGGCTGGGGCAAATCACTCAGGAGCCAGACCAAGGAAAGCAAGCAAGAAAAGAGTTTGTTTTCAGGGCAGCTCACTTCCAGCATGACTGCACCAGAAGCTCCATCCCTTCTCTCTCTCCTCCTGAAGCAAATTTCAAGACGAAGGTTGATGTAATGCCTACGGCTCTTCCTCTCCAGCCTCAGAATTAAAAAAAAAAAAGAAAAAAAAAAATCAACCTGCATGAGAGAGGCAGCCCTGGGACCTGCACAGCTGAGGCTGCAAGTGGCAGAAAAGTCCAAGGGACAATCAAGTTTCTGATTATGACGGGAAAGAAGAACCACATATACATCAGCACAAACCTTAAATAAACAGAGAATAAGTCCCACAGATATAGTGACAGCAGCCCCCAGACAGATCTTTACAAATTGCCTTTTACAAGTAAATAACATTATACCAGGGTTTATGGGGTTCCCTGAGATGGTCATGGTCAGCGCTGGAAATACTGCAAGAGCATCAATTAGCCAAAAAGCAAAATCATAAGGATTTTCTTGGTGCCCACAACATGGCTCTGCTCTACAATGGCAGGATGACATAAGGAAAAGAAATATGGTCTGGCATCCCCAGGCAGTGGGAAGCGCTGCTGGACAAGGACACTTTCCATCCTACGTCACGCCAAAGGGTCACGGAAACCCACGTGAATCAGATCCTGACTTTACCCTTCCCACAGTGAATGCACTGCCCAAATCATTCTGCCTCAGTTTCCCCCCTGTGCTACATGAATAGAGAATGGTGAAGAGCTATTTAACAATACCAAGTATCTAATTCACTACAGATGTTTAAGTGCCTTGAGATTTCTGAAGGAGCTGCTATAGGGAAGGCATTAATTTAAATATCTAGTGGCATAGAACATAATGCCAGGCAGATTTTCTTCCATTCTTTTATAATAGCTTAATAATCCTCAAAATAGTTTCATTGTTAATACTCCTGTTGTGTATTTTATTAGGGCTTTTTAGACTGTAAAGTAAGGTAAACACTCCACATTTCTCTAGCACCTACCAAAGCCCTTCTCAGAAACAATTACTTAAGCTTCACAAACACCCGTGGGGGAACACCCTTCCTATTTAGACAGCAGTGCATCATCCCCCTTTGCATCCAAAGCCACCCGAGATACTCTGAGGCTGAACAGCTGCAAAATGCACTCTCCTCCCTCCTCCCCCAGACTTTTCATTACTAGTTACTGTCTCCTCTCTTTAAAGATCCACGGCTTATTACACCCAAAAGGAGCAGCCCCCCCGGGGCCCTGCTGCAGCCAGCCCCCCGCCCTGCAGACAGGGTGGCTCCAGCGCTCAGGGCAGGGGCTGCGTGGGCCCATCGGTGCGGGCAGCGCACCGACTCCTGACCCGCTCGCAGACGGCCGCACAGGAACCGGCCGCAGGCAGACAGTGACACATCTTCTGTCAGGAGAGGAAGACGACAGCAATTTATTTTTTTAAGCTATGAAACCCCTGTGGCTATTAAAGACTGTCCATACCCAAACCGAGCTCGGTATGCATCCCATTTTCCTTCTGCTCCCTGCAACTGCCAGGCTACCCATGCTCCTGTGGCTTTCCAGCTACGCATCCCCAGTATGCGCCTACTGCTGCACTTATTGCAGAGCTCCACGATGTTTTGTGCATCTGCCATTGCACTCGTTATCCCCATCCCAAAGATGCAGAACAGAAGGACCATCGGTTTCTCCAAACTCATGGAAGATCCCTGTTGGCATAAGGGGGGGCATGGAGGCTCAAATGCAAACCTGAGTTTAACCCACTATTATCCTCCTTTTGGGTCAAGTTTTAGTTGTTCTCACTTGCAAGCTGGGAGGTCCATTGTCCGATACACCACAGCCGAGATGGTGGGATCTTCCAGGGCACCAGGCTGAGCCAATAAGGACAAAAGAAAAGCTAGCGTACCATCAGTTAGCAAACCATCCCGAAAAGCACAGCGACACCAACGCTACAACAAGAGAGGAATGAGAGATGTTAAATTTGTTGGTATCTCAGCCTGAGAAAGGAGAAAAAGAAAAAAAGGAAATAGTCTTATTTGGCCCTCTTGGGGAAAGGGAAAAGAAAAATGAAAAAAAGAGAGTAAAGTCTTCCAAGGTCTACACTGAAAACCACCCTCCCCCCAAGAAAATACACAGAAAGAAAAATGCAAGATCAGCCAGAGTTACTGATGGAGAGGCTCCAGGGCATAGCCAGTCATTGAAGTTTTGCAACATAAAGCTTAAATTATTTATTATTATTTTTATTTTTCTAGAAAAAGAGAGGAACAATGCATCTCCTTCCTCAAAAGTTTACAACTGTGCGACATCATCTCTGCATTGTCTCCCTGTTTTATCGCCACAGTACAGCGCTGAGCAGATTCCACCCCAGGGCAGACACAAAACCACAGGGCCACGGTTTCTAATTATACCCTCTATTCTCAGGGAAATGGTTTATTTATTAGCTCTTTGAGCTTCCCTTTCATTCATTCTCAGTCCCAGTCCCGGCAGCAAGGGGCTCTCGACAAGAGGAAATTTATTAGGTTTTCTCTATTCTCCACCTTCCCGGCTCCACGCTCTCCCACCCAGCCTCTCCCTCCTCTCCCCATTCAGCATTACAGGCAGTCTCATCACTTTTAATTCAATAACTTGCAGTATAATTACTCCGTAATAACACTATTATCTTAACATTTACTCAGCAGCTGTGATCCCCTTACAGCAAGGCGAGGAGGGAGAGGAGACAGGATTCTCCGGGGAGAGGCGATGGGGAGAGCCGCCTTTCTGCAGGAGGAAGACCCAAAAATAAACCCCAGCCGGAGATGGAGATGCTGTGGCAAGGAATAAGAGCGCAGGGTGAGCGACGAGGCGCTGTGCCTGCAGCCTGCCCGACTCCGTCCATTTAATCTCCCTTTCATCAGAATCTGGCAGGTTTTGCAGGCAGAGGAGAGAGACCGAAGGGACGCTGCATATGCGCAGCCCCAGGTCTGCAATACCACGGAAGCCATTTAAACAAACACTGCGCCTCATAATCTCCCTAAAAACACTCTACCATTAGGTAAACAGACTGAAAATGGGGTAGGCATGAGCGAAAGACCCATTGAAGGAGACAACTGTGCTCTATGCTATAAGAAATGGGACCATCTCCTGCACAAGTCATCTATTTAAATACAAATATAAACCACTTACACATGATCCCAGCTATCGCTCACCACAGAGACCGGTTTTAATTTTTACTCCAGTAACCCCACAAAAAAAAAAAGGGGTTTCTACATTTCACAACAGCGCATTTGGTAAACAGGGTGGGAAATTCTTCTAAAGCCATACACTAAAACTCAAATAACTTGTGCAGCAAATGAGGCGGGGAACAGCCTATTAAGTATCAGAGACGACCAGCTCCAAGCTTGCCTAGAAAGGCAGAATTTCAGCCTACGAGCCTTACCGAGCCCTTACAAAGAGCTTGGGTGTTGGCACCTTTTGCCTCCTTGCTGTGGTTTTATTTTCTATGATATTTAAACAAACAAGCCCACTGCATATTTAGGCAGAAATGTTCCTACATGCACCATAGAAAGAGCAAGTTACTACAGCCCCTGCTTAAGCCAGCACAATTCTGAAACCTACAAGGTGAGGTCAGGTTCATGCAGATATCAGATCCTGAAATCACACCCGAAACTCAGTACAAATACCAGCGTTAAGGAATAATTCACACTATAACGTATCTGTTTCATGCACATGCTGCAGCAAAGGGGTAAACACAGTTTATTTTGATTGATTATCCATTGTGTAATGCAGAGCTATAATTCCATCAAGCCATCAAAGCGATTTGGCAATTATATAAATCATGGGAGGAACGTGCGAAAAGGTTTGTCGTTAGGAACTCAAAATGGAATTTCCTCATATTATACTGCTGCACATTGGCTCGTTTTTTAATAATACACAGTCAGATTATTTTGGTTTCAAATTTGTTTACATGCCTCTCTCATATACCAATTCACTGGTTACTGCCGATGACAGATCACATCAACATTAATAAGACATTTTATGCTGTCTTCCACTCTACGGGAAATTTCAAAGCAAACTAAGACTGAAATGCAGGCGGTGAGATGAAAATCACACCCCGTGCCAGATAACCCAACCCCTTCAAAACGCCTGAACCTCAATAATCCCAACTGTGTGTATTTCACACAGAAAAGGAGAATTCCCACTTTCAGCTGGGATATGAAGGATGCTACAGGGAGCCCTTGATACAGCTCAGGTTTCATTATTTATAATGTTATATAAAAGCCTTTACTACCGAATAGATCTTGTGTGCAGACGTAATTCTATGTATATGCATTATCATAATTAAATCTATAATAAAGTAAATAAGACAGTTTATGATCCATTATCCAGACATTGTTGTTGAGTTTTTACACCTATTTAGTTCAAATTTAGTAGAAACGACAACCTCAAGCTCTAGGACATTCCTGATGGAAGCCGTTGCTTTAGGAGGTTTAACGCCCTGTATATTCCTTCCCTTTTCCCCTCCTACATGACTGCAATCCCAAGCACCGGCGCAGATGAACGCCCTTGCAGAGCTCCCCAACACTCATCCTCTCCCAGTCCAGACGAGGAGTAAATCCCAAAATCTGGGCAAAAGCCACCAAACTCGCAGCCTCGCTGCTGCTGGTGTCCGTGGGCTCTGGCTCAACTGCACCTGCTACTCTCAGCTGCAGAAACCACCCCTGTCTGAGACACACCCCAGCTCCTGCGTTAAAAGAAAAATCATTACAGATTTCTACAAGTTGATGGCAAAACTCTCCTTGACTTCAGTGAAGAGCAGATTTCATCTCACTGCTCTGCTCTCCCAGCCCAGCAGGGAACTGCACGGGGAGAACACCACTGAAGTCACTGTGATTATTTGCCTTTTTTTTTTTCCCCTTTAAAGATAAAAATAAATTTCTATCTTGCTTGAATTGTGGGTCCTTTTTGAGGTTTTTGGGGGACAAAAAAGGAAAGCAAAAGCCATGCTGAGCTGTGCACTGAAAAGCCATCCAAGATAAACCGAAGCGGCACTAAACATTGTGCCATTAAGTGAGAAAAAGACTACAACTTTGATGTGACACTTGGCTGTTTGCTGGCACTATAAACTATTGCACACTAAAAAAGTTTGTTAAATGCTCCATAAACTTTTAACACATTGCTGAAACACTTCAAACCAAGAATTTTATTTGGCTATCCACAAAACTGCACTTCGTAACAGGCAAAGAAGAGCAAATGTGTATTTTTCTCTAGAAATTACAGTCATGATTTAATTTCTAGAGTTCAAAACAGTGAAATTAATACAGGTAGATTTAAGAACTCCCTGAGAAGAAAGCACCCATGCCATGTTTGCTTTAGGAGGATAGCTGAAGCCTCAAACAGTGATCAAGTCTTTGGGGTTCATCACTCCTCCGGTACCTCTGACCTTTTTGTTTTGAGAAACAACCGACTCCCGGACATCGCTCAGCACCAGGAGAGCAGAGAACCACTAGAAGGGCTCCCTGCAAAAGCAAACAGCAAGGAAGACAGCAGAGAGGAGCCCATACTTCATCTTTTCTATGTATTTGCCTAGACTTGCACTTCCAAAGCTATTCCAGGAGATCTAAACCAGGGTACCAGCCAAGAAGCAAAACCGATCTTTACAAAAAATCCCCAAATGTTTCAATATTAATGTTCATTCCTCACCACAAAGAAAACAGGACCTTTCTCATGATTTTTCTCTTTCTCCCCCAAAGCAGGAGGGAAGACAATCAACTCCCCAAAGGGGCAACAATGTGTGAAGCACCACATGAGCCATCCACAACTCTCCGTCGCCTTGATCTCCATCAGAATTTCACACCGGACCTGAGACACTTTCCAAAGGAAACTACTGTCCAATGAAACTTGCTGAAAAACCTAAAATCCACCAGCTGGCTTAAGCATCATTGGCTTTGCATAAAACCTAAAGCCACTTTTAACATGTCAGTCATCTTCCCTATTAAGCCTAATGGAAACTGTGTGCTGCACAGCTGCCCGGTTAGGAACAGACACAGATATGGACGAGTAGCCCAGAGACAGAGAGGGGGGACTGATATCAAACCTACGCCCTGCATCCCTGCCCTTGCACATCGAGACCACGGATGCAGCGGACAGAGGAGGGTACGGCCACGCATCCTCCCAGTCCAGCCCCGTACAAGCTCCCTGGTGCTGCTGCAATTTTCTACTGCTTTATAGCACGCAGTTACTCCAGCGCTGGCACAAGGGAGAAGCGGGGATAGAAATTCATTTTGAATCACAACTATACCTGGGGCTAAATCATTCGGACGGTGCGATTTACACATTCCCACCTCTCAGGGCAGTGCATAAAGCACCGTGTGGGCACATCATTCATTTCAGGATATTGCTCTGGAAGGCGCTGTCAAGCGAGTGTTTCATGGCACATGAGTAAGGCTTGCTGCGAGGAGCCAGGCACACTCGGTGCTTTGTGTGACGCTCCACCTTCGGTAAGAGAAATGGACTCCTGATAATGGACTACAATTCCTTCCCCTCCAGGAAGGCAGCGCTGCAACCATCAAACACGTCAGGCTGGAGGCAACCGTGATTCATCCAGTCCAGCACGCCATCGCCGGCAGCACCCAAAAGCAGACGCTTCAGAGGAATTACCTGTCTGGATGAAGTTTTTTCTAGCTCCCAGCCACCGCCGCTTGGCAGAGGACCTGAAGCAGGACTGGATCAGTCTGGTGCGGCAGGGACCACAGAGGAGTGCCTGCCTGTGACATCCTGCAGCACCCAAGACACCAAATCCATTAACGCTGGAGAAATGGTGGCAAATAACCAAGTTTTCACTCCTTGACACTAGGTATAAAACGCGGATGGCATGAAAGCACTCCAAGGAGAACAGGACCCATACGATGAGACTGCAGGGGTTTTTTTGTGTGTGTATGATTGGACTCGATGATCTCAAAGGTCCTTTCCAACCATGAAGATTCTTGTGATTCTATGATACTGCAATATAGGGGCTGGGGAGACCTGAGCGCTCCCGGGTACCGGGGCCCATCTCCAACAGGAGTTAACCCACCCAGGAAGCCTGTAGCAGCCTGAACTTCTGCAAGCTTTCCTCCTGCCCACCACACTTGGGGCTGCAGCCTTCAGCCCCAGTGTAAACACCAGGTCTTGGTTAGTGAGATAATCCTTTGAATTCGAGCAGCTCCCATTTCACAGAACACCACAGCTGTTCACTTCCCTGCACGCATTTTTACACTGAGTTCTTCCCTCCTCTCTCACAAATTCTTCTGCCTTTTGCTCCTAAAGTTCAAAAAATGCATTTTCAGGATGGTAATTGCAACTTTATCCCTTATTTTTTCACTTTCCTTTTTTCAGGCCAGTGTTTTAAAATTTTCCAACTTCAGAAACCTTGCAGATACTGCTGCGCTGCCATGGCCCTTAGCCACCACTTTGTCCAACACAGAGAAGAAATCAAAATCCAAAAGGCAGTTCAATAGCACTGACATTATGGCTAGAGCAACACAAGCGAAGACAGAACACCAGTCCAAACCCCCCAAAACCCCTCAGGTGTCTCTGAATTCTGCAGTACCTCTCTCATCTCAGTCCCAAAGTTTCCTTCATTACACATCAATTTCCTACTCCTCACCTCCAATTTTCTTGATTTCTGCTGGAAAAGGGGAAAAACTGACCTGTTGGGGCAGGTCCAGAGGAGAGCCACAAAAATGATCCGAGGGCTGGAGCCCCTCTGCTGTGAAGACAGGCTGAGAGAGTTGGGGGGGTTCAGCCTGGAGAAGAGAATGCTCCAGGGAGAGCTTACTGCAGCCTTTCAGTCCCTAAAGGGGGTTACAAGAAAGATGGGGACCAACTTTTCAGCAGGGCCTGTGGCAATAGGACATGGGCTTTAAACTAAAAGAGGGTAGATTTAGACTAGATATGAGGAATAAATTTTTTACAGTGAAGGTGGTAAGACACTGGCCCAGGTTGCCCAGCGAGGTGGGAGATGCCCCATCCCTGGAAACATTCCAGGTCAGGTTGGACGGGGCTCTGAGCAACCTGATCTGGTTGAAGATGTCCCTGCTCATGGCAGGGGGGTTGGACTAGATGACCTTTAAAGGTCCCTTCCAACCCAAACTATTCCATGATTCTAAAAAAATCACCCACAAGGGCTTATTTTACCACGTAAGCACGGAGCTCCCTGCCTGGCTGGGGCTGTCTCTCTGCCGCACGTTGCCCACGCCTGGCAGGAAGAAAAGGGCTGCATGCGGGGTGGCTGCACGTCCCTCCCTGCACGAAACTAATCCAGCCCTCAAAAAAAATGATGTTTATGGCACACGTGTGTGCACGTGTAGCCCCAAAACATGAATCAAAGGCCCAAAAGTGCCTCCCGGAGAGCCGACCGCAGCAGTGTTTCCAGGAGGCAAAGCCAGCAGACATTAAATCTTCTGGGCAGATTTTACACGTGGATTTGATCCTCAAACACGGTGCTGGTTGGAGATTGGATTTCACTGTGACTATTCCTCGAGGTCGCCATGTCGGCCAGTTCTTGGTGGCCCTCACCACTATGCAAAGCCTCCTGCTCTTGCAGGCAGACAAGGGACAGGGTATTTCCGCCCACACACGGACACTTGCTGGCACAGATAGCTCCAGGCAAGGATCGTGTGATGTATCCTGGCAATATCCCTGAGAGGCTGGTCCTACACCAAGAAAAATAGCAATTTTCCCCTTTCCAGGCAAGAGCGTATGGAAATATCTGTCCTTGGGGGAGGCTTTTAAAAATCAGCATTTTCTTCCTTACTCCTTCACTCCAGGAGATCAGGGGCAGGAGAGGCCACATCCCCCTCCTCCTGCTCCAGCAGCTCAAAAGCTGCCGATTCCTGGCGCAGCCCATCTGGTGACAGACAGGGACATGCAAACTACCCAGATCCTATAACAGAGCATGGGGAGAGGCTGCCGCTTGCTTCCTTAAGTAAAGGATAAAGTTTTAATTTAAGCTGATCTCTGGGGAGAGAAGGAGGTTATTGAATCCATAGGAAGCAGCAGGGAATGAACCAAGTGACCCTGAGGCCAGGCACAAGCAACCAGGATTCCCAAGGGTTACAAAGCTGGGGGGACAGACCGGCACCAGATTTGCTGTGGATTTTTTTTTCATCCCCTGCTCCGGACACACACACATTTCCCTTGTGCTGCCCTACAGAGCAAACAAATGTCATTTCTTTCGAAAAACTGGAAAGACTTTTTTTTTCCCAACCATTCCCCCTGTCCAAATCCTCCCCCGCTTTGCAGCTTGCGGAAAAGTGCCCCTAATCCCCAAATTCTCTCTTTACCTGCAGCAAGAGCTGAAACCCTACCCATCCCCTCCCCCAGCCCTCCAACCGCACTAATCCATCAAATTCCCTGGCCTTGCAGCCCACCCCCAGCCCGGACAGCAGCAATCCTGGCACCAGATGTCCACTGACAAAGGCAGCGCCAAGCATCAAAAAACAATCACCCCATCGCTCCTGTCCCGATGGGGCCCCTGGGCAAAAAGCGAGTTCAAAGCACCATAACCCGCCAGCACAGCCGAGCATCCTTCTGCTGCCGCACACCCTGGGCACCAGCGCGCCGGAGAGGGGCCGCATCCTTCACACGGTGACAAAACTCAAACTGCATCCGAGTCTGCCATGGGGTTGCAATTCCCCCTCTTGGATCAGGGATTTAAAACAGGGGTCACTGATGGAAAATAAAAGGGATTTTTGTCTTAAAAAAAATCAAAACCCAAGCAAGACATCTGTGCTCTGTCCACACGACGGCTGAAGCAGCATTAGCAGCGACTTTGTTTAAATACGACTGTTGCAAACCTCTCCCGGCATCCTCCTCACCGCTTGCCAGAAGGATTTTGCTAGCCAAACCACGCTCCAGATTAGCCATCTGGATTATCTGTATTTGCTAAACCTGACCGCAGGACTGGCCTTTATGACACACACCCATCTGCAAGGATTTGTTTGTAGAAAGAAAAGTGGAGGAGGGGGGATAACCTCCACTCCACATCCTCGGTAACTTTTCAAATGCACTGATTTTTTCCCCTTTCTTCCCCTTCCCCTGTTTGCAGGCGTTTGGTACTATTGCTTCTGGTATTAGGGCATGTTATTTACAACAGCCGCCTCTGTCAAGTCCCGCTGGGCAGTTACAGTCTCAACCCCCATCCTTATTTCACAAATGCAATTTCAAGCTTTCCCACATTTCCCGCAGAGAAACGGGAGAAGAAACGTGCCGGCAGGCACAGACCGCCCCAACACGGCGCAGGAGGAACAGGCCATGCACGCAAAAGCCTCGCCTGAAACCCATCCCGACAAAAACTGTGCTAACAGAGCCAGCCCAAGAACAAAACCCAGCACCCTGACAAATGAGAGCAACGCCCGATTTCTACAACTAATTATTTGCAACAATCTCCCCGGTCAGCTTCTGAAACAGCTCCAGCTAATGGTTTCCCTGATTTGCACGGGAAGAGCATCTCTCCTCCCTCCCACAGCCCGAGTATCCCTGGATAAATCCTCACAAGGCTTGAGGTGCCGAGGCTTGGGGGAAATTTGAACTGTCATTTTCCCTATTACACACAGGTTTAGTGCTGCTGTTACAGCATCATTTTATTTATGGTATTACTTCTGTCATTATAACGATCCTACATAAATTCCACATACCGATTCCATAACAATACTTGCTGCTATTATAATAATGATCCCATCTGAATGGCACAGTTGCCATTATCAGAAAATCTGTTTGCAATAGAGAATCAACTGTAAAAAGAAGCATTACGCCCAAATGAACTATTTAAGAATTACCATAAACAGGGGGCTGGCCTCAATTCCCTTAGCTGCAACGCGCCGCTTATCATAAAGACGTAGCAAGTCTAAATTAGCAGGTAAGTCATCCTGGGACTTGGGCGCTGATGCCGAAACCGAGCACCGGGTGGCTTCCTCACATGAATGAAACCTACCACCGCACAGGTTTTAATAAAGAATTTTTGCAACACACTTACTAAGAGCTAATGAGAGCACTAATCAGTCCAGGGAGAAACTGAAACACACTCTTACAAACCCATGAAAGAGTTACCTGTAAATAGAAAGGAAGGGCAGAACAGATTCTTTAAAAACAAAAACTTACCCAAGCACACATGAACTCATGCAAAATTAAGGCGGCAGTCACGTCGGAAATGACACAAGATGCACAGGAAAAATAAATGTGTTGTAGGGTTCAATTTGGTACATCTCCATCCCTGCATCAGTTCACAGCTGTAACATCACCCAGGTGCCTCCTGATTCAGAAGGTTTCACCTACCACAACAGTTATTACTCCTACAAAATAGTTCTGGAAGGGCAGCTACTCCTTCAAAGAGAGCTTCTAACAGATGTTTTCCCACCGTCAGCATTTGCACAAACACGGTGTCTCGCACCTTCCACGGTCCCTAATTTTACCAGTTCATTCTTCACACTCGCAAACGCAGCATGAAATAAATTCAAATGTAACAAGATTACACTTCCCCGGTACCACAGGACGCGCTGCAATCTCTGCCGAGTCCGACAGCAGAGCCTTGCACGGGAATAAAGTATACCTGAGGTTCAAAATCTCTTCAAACAGAGGGCAGGGGATGGCTTGGGGGGAGCGGTAATGGGATCGAGCGCCTTTCATCTCCAGGTGACTGGTTAAAAATTCAGCCCAGGTGAGCAGCATCTACAAAGCTGTTACTACACAAGGGCTGCCCAGAAGCCAGCATGAAATGAGTAAGTGGCTTCAATCCAGCTCTTCGCAGACCGGTGTCAGACAACTTGTCACTCCTACACCTGGCACCATGGGGCAGCCCTCAGAAAGGCACCAAGGATGGGATCGTGCAACCTCAATTTCCTCCTTTACACGTAGCCGGGTGACACTGGCACTGCTGCTCTTTTTTGGCCTGCGCCCACAAGCAGCAGACAGGGACGCTCGAGCAGAAATCAGAGATACCGCGTCTATTCCTGGCCTCGCTGCCGACCTGCCGCAGGAGCCTGGGCAAGCCTCGCTGCTGCTTCTGCCTTCGTTTTTTTTGGATAAATGATTCAACCCGTGGCACTTCAGCGCTTTTCACTGGTCGACCCTAAAACACTTTACAGAAAGGAGTTACGCATCGCTATTCCCATTTTACAGACAAGGAAGCTAGCAGATTGCCATTTCCCCAAGGCTGTTTTTCTGGCACGCTCCTCAGAGATTAAATCTAGTGAAATAGCTGCGCTGTACAAGAATCTGTACCCACAGGCCAGATTCAACAGCGAGGGTAAAGAGGGTGTTTGAGACTTGCTGTGATCAAGGTTAAGAAACATAATAAAACACCATATCCTGCTTTTCCAGCTCTGCAGGGTAATGAGGGATTTCCTCATATACCTGCTGCAACTGTCACCTTTGCAGGAATTTAGCACACAATACTAAATTCACTCTCTGTCTGCACTCTGAACCCTCAGACAGTTTATTTTGGTACCTCCACCTCCCAAAAAAATGATATGCATCTCTTCCAAGTCCGAAGCATAATTGGCCCTTCTCTGCTTCCAATGCCTTTGAAAAATCACCGTTTTGGCTTTCGGCTGCAGGAGGAGGTCGCAGAGCAGCCGGACGGCAGAGCGGGAGCCCCGACGCTCCCCCACTCCCTCGTCTCCACTCCCGACTGGAAGAAAGATTTGGAACAAGTTCACGCTTCTCCCAGAGGTGATGTACCTCTTTCGGCACTAGGGATTCAATGACATGCTCCAAGATGATAAAAGATACCAACACCTTCCCTTCTACTTGGCAGGTTCTTGGAGCAGTAACATGGAAGGATGGCGAGCGTTACGGTTTTTACTCCAGGGATGAAAAGCGAAAGAGGGAAGCGCAGCCCCGGAGCTGCCGTCCTCGATGCAGACCCCTCCTCCAGCGCTGCTCACCCCTGGTGCGGGACCACCTCATTTAGCCGGAGCTGCCCCCTGAGCCAGCCTCACTCACCGTCCTCAAGCCCACATCCCAGCACACTCCTCCGCAAGAAGTTCGAGGGCAGCTTGAGAGGCACCAATCAACTCCAGACGCTCGTTATGTTACAGAAAACGTAAATCATGAAGAAACTGTTAAAACAGTTCAATTAGCTCAAATGCAGATTTTTCACTTCCTCCTTTTTGGTGAGAAAAAAACCCCAAACAATAAACCCCAACCAACAGTGTAAGTCTGTAAATAAATATTAGCCTTGTAAAATAGCAGGGCTGAGAAGCACCTCCACAGCCAGAAACAGACCAGCGGTGGATTACAGACCCACACAGACCGACACTGCACTAGTTATGAGAGAAGAAAAATTTCTCAGTGCAGGTGGTTTGTTATTCTCAGAAAATCTCTTTTCAGCAGATGTTTCTCTGTTCCATGTGTGGCGATCTCAGTGCGCTTGAATTTGTGATTGCTCCTCCGCTAAGTGACGTTTTCAGGAAAAGGGAAATGAAAGGATAGCGAGATGCAGCTATACAAAGCACAGGCTAGAGAATCCCCCTCTTTTTTAAGAGACGAACCATAATGTTAATGTTTGAAACTGCTTTTCATATATAGTAATGATCAGCTTAATCTTTACGTTTTTTTCCTTAACTGCAGGAGAGCTGTCCGCCAACGAACGATATAAATTCAAATTTAATTTCAAGTGTTCCTTTAACTGCCTTGAGTCAGACAAGCTGCTGCGAATTCCAAGTTAGAGCCTTGACGCAAAAGTTACCTGCAACATAAAAGTATTTTGCCTTTGCCAGAGTGAGAAAGAAATCATAAAGAGATAAAATATGGCCATTCCTCAGGAAAGTTCCAGCTACGCAGTTCCCATAACAAAATGGAGCATTTTTTTCCCCTCTTATGTTTCTAAAATTACATATTTTAGACAAATCTGCATCTCAAGCTTGAGCAGTAGTATAACGGCTAGCAAGCAAGTCATATAAAACCAAGAAAGCGAGTTATATTTTAATCCTGGGAACCGAGCACAGAAGTTGGGCAATGTTTACAGTGAATAAATTTTGTAAAATGCTCAAAGCCCGTGTCCTGCCCCGAGCTGCAGAGAGCATCATGCAGACGACTCGGGTGGACCTGGGCTGCCTTTTACTCATTAACAAATAAGAGGCACTTCCAGTACAGAAAAAAACACGTAGTAAAGGGGGGAATTTGGGAAAAAGGGTGAGCTGGCCCTTTGTAAGGCAGGCGAGTGCTCCCAGCACACACACGGGGGGGGGGTGGTGGTGGTTCTGGATGCGGTTTTTACACTTTTGTCTCTTGTTTTGCAGCAAAACGCTCCCGTGAGCCACCGGTTGGAGAAAAGGGGATGAGAAGGAAAGGGGGGGTGTCCCCTTCCCAACTTCCAAACGCTCCCCCCGCCCCACCAGCGCTCCCCTCCATCCGAGCATCGCTCCCCAGCCCGCAGATAGAGCCCGGCCAAGAAAAGCCATACAGAAACGCGTATTTTAACGGTTATCCCTCGGCGGGAGCCAACAAGGCGGCAGGCAGCCGGCCTCCCGCCCGGGACCCCCAGCTGCCCCTCGCCGCCCCCTCAGGCCGCCGGCCCTCGCTGCGGCCGCGCGGGACGCTCCCCACAGCAAGCTGCTACCGGGAAAGCGGCGGGGAGTGTTCCCCCTCCTTAAAAAATGCGGAAAAAAAAAATTAAATTTTTAAATCAAACCGACTGTCTCGAGTCTCGCTTCGGCTCCGGGGAGGGTCTGAGGCGAGAGAAGCCCCTCGGCGCCCGCGGTGCCGGGTCCTGTCGGGGCGCTGGGGGAGGCACTTACCGGCAGCGGACCGGCCGTCCCACCCGCGCCGCCCTCGGCACGGCGGCCCGCGGTGCCTACGGGCCCACGGGCGCCGCGACCCCGCCGAGGAGCCCGCCGCGGCCCGGGCGGAGGGAGGCGGGGCCGGGGCGGGGCGGGGCCGGGCCGCGGGGCCCATCGCGATGGGGGGGAGCGGGGCCGGGGGAGGCTCAGGGGGGCAGCGCGGCCGGGAGGCCCGGGGCGGGGGGAGCGCAGCGGCCAGCCAGGCCTCGCCGGCGCCCCCTCAGGGCGCCCGCCCGCGGGGTGGCTCACAGCCCGGCCCCGGGATGCCACCCTGGTCCTACTCCGGTGCCGCTGCAGCTGAGCCTTGCTGTCCCCCTTGCCTGGACTTGGGGTCCGCCCTCCAGCCTGGCCCTGGGACCACCCCAGCCTCCATGCAGGGTCTCCCCGAGCCTGCCCTTGGCGTCCTGCCTGGCCCTTTGGGGTCCGTCCCCCCATACCGGTCCCTTCGGAGTCCCTTGGGGTGCCCTCACACACAGCCCTGTCCCCACAGGTCACATGGAGCTCCCCAAAATAAAAAGCAGAAGCCCCCCTCGCCCTCCCCACGGCAGGGGAGCACCACTGCTCCCCCCAGCACCCCTGGCAATGCTGCCATTAACTCATCGGGCAGCGTTTGCCCAAAGGGGAAGCTGAGGCCTGACAACCGAGTCCGACAGCTCTTCCCTTGCCAGCAGGAGCTGGGGCTCCCCCTGAGCCCCCCAAACCCTGGACACAGGGCAGCTTCAAGTGGTGCCATGCCAGCCCAGCACAGGGAGCCGAAAGGGAAGGGGTGCAGCTGGGCTGACCCCCGCCCTCAGCTTTTTGGCCACCCAAAGCCCAACACCACTCATCGGGTCCTTCCTACTTGGGGCCTGGCTCTACCATCAGATAAACTCTCACCTCCAAACACTTCAAAAAAACAAACACCAACAACCCAACAACAAAAGCCACAACCACCTTCATTTATTTTTCATGGCGCTCTGCAGACGTGCAAAGCTCTCACAGCCATCTGTAAAGAGAGAAGGTAATTCCTAGCCTGAGGACTTTATAGTTTAAATAAGACATAAACGCAGCAAGAGAGGACAGCGAAGAGAAAGGCGAGGGGGTGTGCAACAAAAGGGTTTCTTCAGAGAGGGATTAGGGTTATCATGATTGCTACGTATACATCTTTGCATTGACTCTATATAGGATTTCAGAGCAGCTCTGTTATCTCTGGGCAGGAACAAAACACTCTGTACTTGCTCATTTCCAAATCATACCAAGAAGCTGGAACTGAACAAGACTCCCAAACAAAAAAATCACAACAAAATTCCTTCCCTCCCCTCTTGATTTTGCCTATTTTTTTTCTTTTCCACACAGAGAGATATTTTGCTAATTTTTTAAATATTTTTTTTTGTCAAAGCTCGGGGTTGAAAATCCTTGGTCATTTGGGAATTCTCGGAGCCAGCGACCGTAGCAGGGCTGAGCTCAGAGAGGCTCTTGGCAGGCCCCGGTGCGGAGAGGGCTGCGCTGGAGCATGTGCCTGGGAGAAGGGGGGGGACGCGGGGGGCAAAGGAGGCCACATACATTTTTAGAAGAAAAAAAAAAATAGAAAAAAAAGGAAAAAAAAAAGCATCACCGAGGCCTGCCTGGCGCACACGCCAGCTCTGGGGGCTGGGAGCGGGGGAGCGCGGGGAGGAGAAAGGCTGGGTGGATGGAAGTGAGGATCCAGATTGAAAACAGATGGGATTTTTCTTGCCAACCTGACATCCGAGACCGCGGGAGGCGGGGTAGAACTTCCCCTTCGTAGATGCTGGCAGCCAAAAGATATGGAACGGGGGGAGGCCCCCCGAAAAATCCCAGTTTGGTTTAAAAATCCCTTCTTGCTGCCTCTCGCTGGGGCTCCCCGTTCGGCAGAGAGGAGCCCGCTGGAGCGGGGTTGTTTTTAATACTTTGAGAGGTTTGATTTTACCATTAAGTGTCTGATTCATCTGTTCCTGCCTGCTGGAGCTAAGCCCAGCCTGGCAGTTAATACTTGCCCTAGGAGGCATTTTAGGGGGCATTTTGCACCCACACAGATCCCTCTGCGTACGGACCCAAGGGAAACCCCCGTAGGGGCCCAGAAATAACCCCCCGCACAGCTGCGCCAGCACGCTGCGGCCAACATCAGCCTGCAGCTAAACACTGGCCACAACCTCCACCCAGGGACAACCTGGGATGCGGCAAACCCATGCTCGAGCGTGGCTGCAAAGATCCACACTGCCAGGTAAAGGAGGCACCATCAACCACCGGAGGACCTCAGATCTCTCCGTATGGCCCCAGGCACCTGAGCTGGAGCCTCCAGCAGCCCAAGCTGCCCAGTTTTTAAGAAGCCACAAACAAATGATGCAACAGCCTTGAAGTGATTTAGCAGTGATTCACCCAGCAGCAATTATGTGGCTGGTTTGGGGCAGGGCTGAAGCTGGGTCGCCCTTCCACCCACGCACCCCACGCTTCGGTGCGAGAGGGGCCGGCTGGTGCAAATCCCACCCGGTGGCACCCACAGGTGCAGGGGCCACACAAGTCCCCGTGCCAAGCGCCGCATTTTGGGATAAAGATTGCTGCAGGACAGCAAAAGGCTGCCCAACGTACAGCGAGTGACGGGCAAAGCTGCCCCCCCAGCAGAGTGCGAGCATCCTCCCGGCCTGGCAGGGGCGTGGGGTCTGCCCCCCCGGGATTTCACAGCTACTTTACAAACCAGAAACAAAAAGTTAATGGTGCGGGCTTGACCACATATTTTCCAGGGGCTCTGGGAGACCGGCTCTCCGCAAGCCGGCTAACACACACTCTTTTCATTCAGAGCTTTAAATACCCAATTGTGTCTGTTTTCAGCACGCTCATTTTTAGCATTTTAATGATATGGTCCTCGGCTCTCGCCTTCCCTGGATTGGCTGCAGCGTGGGTTTTTTTTTTCTTTTTTTCCTTTTTTTTCCCCCCCTCCTTCTTTTTAACATCTTGCAGAGCGAGAGGGGAAGGGGAAAAGGGGGTTAGCAAGAGGTCACACATTTCTCCCAACCCAAGTGTTTTTCCAGCAGGCAGGGGGTCCTGCCAGGGACAAAGATGAACCAGCCCCTTCAGCTGCAAGCGCGGCACCTTCCACTGCAGGTCCTCAGCGCAGGCGCGGGACAGGCACCCTGCCCTCGCCGGAGCCTTTCGGGAAGGTGCACAATCCAGGCACGCTTCCACGAGTGACAGTGGGCAGCAGCACCCGCCCCCACACCCTGGCACAGCCAAAACCTCGCTTACCACAACCAGGCCTGGAAGAAAGGGTTTGGGGTTCCCCTTTGCAATTGCTTTCCCCTCTTCCCCTGCAACCAGAGCTTTCCTCGGGCCCCGTCGACAGGATTTTGCTTGGATGCACTGCTCTGCTGACGGCCAGGCAGAAGACCCCATCCTCAAGCAGGACCTGGCATGCAGCGAGGATCCCAGCCCGGGCCACACGCGGGCACCCCAGGTACCTGCACCCACCTCTCATCCCCCCATTCATGCCCTTGGCCTGTTAGAGCAGCTCCGCTCTTTCCACTGGAGAGCTCCCAAAGAGGCTCCAGCCATGTTAGAGCACAGGTCAAAGACTCCGCTGGAACCTACAGGGAGCCCCGCGACACAAAGGCACCACGGGACCCCCAAAGTCCCACCCTTGGACATGGCAGAGCCACCCTGGACGTGGCACCACACCATGCCACCTCCCTGACACAAAGCAGACATAAAGCGATGTGGCAGCTGCCACTTTCAAATGTCCAGCTCAGCTGCAGAAAAGCCCAGCTTTGGCCACCACCACCAGAGCCCAGAGTGCCCATGGAGGGCGCTGGCTTGTCCCCGGGCACACGGGGCTCTGTTTGGCTCTGCGTCACGGGCAGTCACCACAGCACCCACACAGCAAAGCTGCTTTGGGTGCAGGGTCAGCTCAGCATCTCCACCCAGCTCTGCCCCTAAACCAGCTGGAGCACCGCGGTCACACAAACTGCTGACAGAGCCCAGGGGGCAGCGGGAGACTCACGGCTGCACTGGTGACGAACCGAAGGTGCAGGTCCTACCTCCATCCCCCAGCAAACACCCACATTTCCCCCTTCCCCAAGCACACCCAGCCCTACTTGCTTTCACAGGTGCTGCTGTGCCCCAGCTCTTGGCCCAGGCCAGCCCCAAGGAATGTCCTTTCCTCCCGTCTCCCCCACACCACCCCAATATTCAGCGTTTTCTCCATCCCCTCTCCCCCAGATCTCCAAACACATCAGGTCCCTATTAGCCATCCTTCACAAGGGTGCTTCAACGTCAGCTGCTCAGTGGATATTTCTTTTTTTATTCCACCAAGTAATATCGAAATGATATTTATTAAATTTGCTCTCTAAGTCCCTCAATCTGCTCCATAATACAGTGAATCTGCGAGGTGGTTTCACTGATCCCACCTCAATGAGACCAGATTAACGCAGATGATCCCGGCTTTGCGGCTCCCTCGTCCCAGGGAGGGTCAGAGGTTGGGCAGAAAGGCAAAACCCGCTGGCAGCGCCGCCGTGGCCGAGCCGGAGGAAATCACGTGGGCTCTGAAAACGATTTCCGAGGTTAATTCCAGGTGGGAAGGAGGGAGCACTCAGCGTGGACAGGCAGCAACTTTTAAGACTTCAGAAAAGCCGTTCGGCTGTTTATTTCAGCTTCTCTCGCTCTTATCTCCCTCCTTAAGCGCATTGATTGCACCTGCCCCCACCCCGCTCCCCAGCAAGAAGCCCATTAAATCTAAAGTTAGCTCCAGAAAGGTTCATCAGATCCATTATCTCTGCATTCAGCTAAATTATGAAAATCATTAAGATAAGGAGGCATGGAGCCTATTAGTTTCCTGGAGAGGATGCTTTACAATTTTTTTCCTTCTGCTTCCACATTTAATTACCTTAAGTTTCACAGTATTTAATTCCATTTATTAAACCTTTAATACATAAAAACAAAACAACAACAACAAAACCCACCGCTGGTCGCCTTTAGGCGCAGCGGCAGGGTAGGAGCAGCCTCTGCCTCCCCCATCCCCTTCCCCGCTCAGGTGATGGAGAGCCCCTGATCCTGCGGCCGTGCACGGACCCTCGCAGCCAAGCTGGAGCCGCACTTGTGCGGGATGCAGCCATTAATTAGAAAATTAAGAACGTGGCCTGGGGTCCATGCAAAGGGAAAGTCCCCTGTCGGCTCCCCCAGGCCAGGCTGGTCCCCAAGCTGGCTGCTGGGAGCTTTGCTACAACCCGGGGGGACGACACAAAAAGCAGCAGCGTTGTGGAAACTCTATTTAATTTTTTTCTCAAATGGCAGGAGCACAGTTTAACCTGCAATGCCGCCACACCCAGAAAGCCTCAGCGGGGACAGGTACGCACACAGGGATCCTTGCTCGGTTGTTGGAGTTATTTTTTTGGGCAGATGCTATTTTAGGACACCGATAGCAAGCCTATGGAAACAGCAAACTCCCACATGCTTCAAGCAAGGTCAATCTGAAGCATTAGCGTCTCTCTGGCTGCATTTTTGCCTTCCCAGAGATGCTATTTAGCAATCTTGGTTACTATTAGAGCAGCATCTAAAACCCCCTCATCCTGTAATGCTGAATGAGCTGTAACCCTCACGCCGGGCTGCCTCTTTGCTACCTAAACAGGATAGAAACCGAAGAGTCAAAGCAAAACCAGAGGCACAGCCGGGGAAGAGCCTGGCGCAGGGTCACCCACCACACCACACCTGGAGGGGAAGATGCCCAGCCCAAGCCCAAGCCCAAGCCCAGCAGGTCCCCAAGCCCAGCTGGCCGAAACCAGGGCACAAGGGCAGCAGAGCCACGTCGCTCTGAGCACACGGACAAGCACATTCCCACACGCAGCACCTCCAAACGCCTCCTTGCTGAAGATTTCAATGTTTTTACAATTCTTGGACCACTACAACTTTTCTCGAGAAGCTGCGCACGTTCATGGAGCCCTGTTTCATAGACCCTTTTCTCCAGCGCTTGCAAGGCAGGGTTTGCAAACGCCGCTGCCTTCGAGGCCTGTCTCATCACGCATCCAAACGGGGCCCCACGGCTCCAAGCAGCGTGCTTTCTTCCCATCGACATCTTTTGCAGGATTAAACCTCAAACTTGGCCTGCATTTTTCATTTGGTTTTTAAATCAGGAATCACTCTGGAAAAGTAGCACCAGGAAGAAAAAAACAACTTGCTAAAGTGTTCCCCAGCAGCATATCCACATACTTTAATATAAAAAAGCTGCTGCTAATTTAAAAAACAAATGTTTAAGCAATCAAACATGTTTATTTAATTTGTCCTTTCTGTGCCAGAGAAGGCTTGAGCCGCTCGCCGTGGCTGCCACACGGCGTTATCAAGAGCATTCATGGTGAGGTCCCCCTGTTGGGGTGGGAGCTCCTTGGAGCCCCAACACAACCCACCCCCGGAGGGGAGGTCGGCTCATCCTGACCCCCAAGAGGGGGTCCCTTGGGACAGTCCCGTCTCAGACCCACCACCCTCAGATGAAAATGGACATCTGGATCCTAAAGACAAGACTCAAAATTCGACCCATTGCTCACATCCAGCATGAACCAGATCTTCTCTCTGTTCCTCCAAGAACAGAGAATTTTTACCTCATTTTCCATCACTGCAGACTAGTGGTTTTTTCTCCAGAAAGACCATGTATTGCTCTGTTTGCAAAGAAGGCGCAGGATGCCCAGAGACAGGTACGAGGGAACCCACAGGCCCAAAACAAACCCAGCTGGAAAGGGGCAGCCAGTGCCTCACCACGGTGAGATGCTGCTGACCACGGGTCCTCTCCATCCACAGACTCCCAAGGGCTCAACAACAGCAGCTTAAAAATACAACTTGCACTCTGTTTAATTTAAATGCTCTGAGCACAGATAAACTCTTGGTTTAAATATTCATTGGTGCTATGACAGGACCCGTGAGCCATCTGGAAAGTGGGATGGGAGCTTCATCCACCGCCATGGAGCACACCTTCAGCTCAAGGGACACTTTGTACCACCTTACGGCCACGTTCCCCAGTCAGCACCAGCCATGGAGCCTGCGTCTCTTACAGCAACAGTAAACTCAAAAGGGACTTTCCCCCACTTTTTTCCCAAAGCCTCGCCAGCAGTGAGCTAAATCCAGATCTGCTCTTCACACCCACCCACGAGCTGGGGCAACCAGCAAAGGTTCATTAGCAGGAGGAGCTGTGCGCCTCTTGCTTTGAACATGAAAGCAGCCCGAAGGTGGGTATTTTGTGGAGGAGGAGAATATTCATCACAAAAAACCACCAAAACACGGAGCAGCAAACACTGCCTTCAGCCTCCCTGATGCCAAAAGGGCTCCTGTGGACAAGGCTAAGGATGGGGCATTACCCAAACCGGGTGGGGAGAAAGGCATTTCTTAAGTCATCTCTCAGGAGACCTCTATCCACTTGAGCTGTGGGATATAAGCATTGACCTGCTCAGCTTTCCCTCTGGCCTCCACACCGATGTATTTGGGGTTGGATCTTACACTCACAGCCATTTAACCTGCTGTTTGCATAGTTAATATTCCACCAAGGCAACGCAAGACACACACCACACTAAACCCGTAAATAAACAGCCCCGTTTCCCAGCTGGGCAAACCCTCCATCTCTCTTGACGTGAGATCCTGCACTGTTATCACACATGAAATATTCCTGACATAAGCTGGCCGGGAGGAAAGTTTCGGGGGGACCTAATGGCAGCAGCTGGATGGCAGCCCCCCCAAAACTGCAACGAGCTGTGGGATGTCCCTGCCACAAGGCTGCAGAAGTATTTTGGATGCAACTGAACACAGGGGGTGGGGAGGGGAGATATGACACCGGGTGCCCGGGGGCCTTGCTCTGCAGTGACGAGACCTGGAGGCAAGGATGCTCCTTCAGCCTTCCTACACCATTAACTCAGCAATCAAGAGATGCTGGATGCTCCCATGATGTGGTGTTTTATTCTCAGTGTCACAAGCCGAATGGTTTTTGGTTAACGTTCGGAGAGCAAACATGGAGCAGCCAATAGCCCTAAGGAGCCAGGTAATGTTGGCTGCTTCTCTGAACAAGTTAGCAGTAGCCCAAGGAAACCCTGGTCTTCTGAAGTTCATGGTTGTCATGTGAAAACCTCATGAATTCATGAGTTGAGTCCTGGTCTCCTGATGAAGGATGCCTCCACGTGTGCCCATTTTACAGATGAGAAAGTTCCAAAATGAACTGGAAAAATAATGTTCCCTTGGTCTGCAACATTGGTCTCCAACAGCCACCACCACCACATGTGGCAGTTTCCACCAGGCATACACCAGGAGCAATTTCTGCAAAACCCTGAAAAGCCTCCAAAGGCCCAAACTTACCAAGAAGTGAGCAATAACCACAGGACAGCAACTCCACGGATAATCCACATTTCTCATGGATCCCAAAACACATAAAAAGACCCAATTCTCAGAGCACAAGCGAATCCCCAGAGTGGCTGGAGAGCCTGTGCTGCTCATCCCAAGGCTGGAAAAGCTCAGACCTGGATCACGGATCAGTATCTCCTTTCCCCCCATAGCACTGTGAGGACCGGCGATGCCTTGGGGAGGGAGTGGGAGCGCAGGAGCGTGAGCAAACCCATCATAAGCAGGAACTCAATTTTGCCCATCATTATCGTTGGCTTTAACAAATAGCTTCTGGGGATGGCAGGTACTTTATTAATTTTTCCCTTGTGCAGCATGCAGGATGATTGAAGAAATCACTGGTCTGTTGATTTGTTTGCCTCCCTGGCCCAAAATAGCTAGCTATTTATTTTTAAACAGCAGGATGCATCAAATCCTTAAATTGAGGCGACGGAGCCAGGAGGACGTGCCACACGCATCCATGGCACCAGCGCCTGGGCAGAAGGTTTCAGCCCCTTTCTCCACATTGGGGAAAAAGCCAGGTCCAAGTCTCCCACTTGCACTTCAGACACGGGAAAACTGAATAAAGGGATTTTCCACCCAATTGGGTATCTTCTGGTAGCCATGTTCCTGGTGGCCCTGCTGGACTCATTGCCTGCTGCGCTCAAGCTTTGGTCTGCTTGATGCCCAGCGAGGGTTTGGGCAGCTCAGCCTCAAATATAGCCCCTGGCCTTGGACTTTGCCACGCGCCCCTGATGCTCGGCGTGGTGGGGATCTTCTAGGTGATGTTAGGACAGAAAAAGCTGCAATGTGTTCATCGGGAACCAAATAATCTTGGAAGGTGCTTCTGTCTCTACCAGTTCTCCTGCCAAAGCACAGCCGTGGGAGACCCAAGGCAGCGGTTCCCGGTGCTGCAGCACCTTGCCGAGTCCTCCAGCCCCCTTCCAAGACCTCAGCAAGATGTTTGCCACGGCCCCGAGCCCTCCTGGAGCCCCCTGAGGTCAGCAGCGAGTTGGGGCCAGCTCAGGCGCCCACATCCCCGTCGGAGCTGGGGCTCCTCTCCTGTCCCAGTGGCTGTGCTTGCTCGTGCAGGAGGATTTAGGATTCGCGTTTTGCCCTCCCGTGGGACTGCTCCAGGAGCGCAGGGAACGCCTAAAGCAGCAGCTGATGCACAAGGACTCGTGCAACCAAAAAACAGGGTTAATCAGCCCTCCCGAGGCAATGCCGCTGGGGCCGCCAGCCCGGTGTTCTCCCGGTGGGAGGGAGGGAGCATCCAGTCCAATGACATCCGCAGGATGGGACGAATCCTGCACAGCTCTGCTTCGTAAAGACATCCCTGGGGCTCAGGGGAAGGAGTTTCTCAAGTCAACCCAGCAGAAATTACGCGAGGCAGCTTCAATATCCCCATTCTGGAGGCCCCTACAGATGACCTTTTTGTGTGTTTTTTAAGCACCATCTCCATTCCTTGTGGTTACGGAGAGTGTTTTCCATATGAGCAGCATTGGAGAGTCTTCCAGAGCCTGCAGCCATCCCACGCCGGAGCCTGTTGAGCAGCCAAGCAAGACCTGCAAAACCCCAACGCAGGCTGCAAGCTGCCACGAGGACCACGTGGGCAGTGACGGATCTACCCAGGGCTTACAAAACCAGTGCCGGGGAAAGGCAAGGCTGAGACTGACGCACGGACGGAGGGAACTGCAGCAGCGAGGTGCCACGGCCGAGGGGACGCAGGGACAGCGCGAGAGCAGCCGCCCCAGCGCTGGCAGCAGCGACGGGCTGGTGCAGGGTCCCCAAAGCCCCGGGGCAGCGACGGCTGCTGCCCGTGACAGCTCGGCAGGGAGATGGGTCTCCCCACGCTCGCCCGCTTCATGGAGAGCCTTTTTTGTTTGTTTTCTTTATTTTTTTTCTTAATTTAGAAAAAAAGAAAAAGGGGAGGGAAGCAACTTTGCAATTCCCCAGGGACCCAGGACTCCTCGCGCCCATCCCCAGAGCAGGGTTAAACTGCATCAAGCCTGAGCAGAGCTCTCCAAGGAAGCCCGAAAGCAGAGGAGATGACCTCCCCCTGCACACACGCTGCCTCCCGCTCCACAGCGACGGCAGGAGGGACCGGGGGCACATCTGCCCTTCCCTGGACCCGCTCCAGCACCTCAATGTCTTTTTTGTGGTGAGGGGCCCAGAACTGGACACGGCCCTCGAGGCGGGGTGTCACCTCCGTTAGGCTGACGGCTGGACTTGATGATCTGAAAGGTCCCTTCCAACCTAGGCGATTCCATGATTCTGTGACCTCCGACCTGCCACACACACGCACTATAAATAACGCGACACGCGGCATGCTATTTAAAAGCAGGTCGTGTGCCGCTGGCCGTCTCACGGTGAGCCATGCCAGGGCAACGTGGGCCAGTGCCTGCCCCCCCCCGGCAAACGAGGTCCACGCTCTGTGCAAACACAACAGGCTCGTGCACAGGGCCGTGCACTGCCCAAACCCGCCTGGGCGAGCGGCGGTTTCTGTGGCAGAGCCATTTGCATTGATTTTGCCTCGCCACTGTAGCGTGCTGGGGTAAATCAGCGTACGGTAGCATCATGTCGTTGATGGAGGTAGGTAAAGACGCTACTTTCCTGGCTTGGGAAAGAGAAACGGCAACTGCCACCTCGACCAGGCTGGGTTGCAGCAGGTCCCGTGCCTGATGCAAAGACCCATCTCTTCCGAAAAGACCTCCAGAAACGCACTGCTGAAGATGCAGCAAATATTACACACTGCTGCGTAACACCACTCCCTCCTCCTCCTCCTCCTCCCTGCATCCCAGCCCCGCTTTCCCCCGCCTTCCCACCCTGTCCCACCAGCCGCTGGCCACGGAGGGGCCCTGCCAGCTGACAGATGAGGCTCCAGGTTACCAAATCCAATTTGCCGGACACAAAAAAGCCAAAGCATTTCATTTCTGCTGGCTTTTTCTTTTTGAAATTGCTCAGACATTCAAGACGTGAAATGTCACCGTGTCACTTGGTGGCAGCTGAGGGCACGAAGCTGGAAAGGTCGGGAGAAGCTCTCCAAGAGCTACCCCTGCTCAGTTTGAAGGGAAGGGGGATGGGGCAGACGTGGCCACTGTCACCGCTGGGGACAAGGGGGCCATCAGCCCACGCCTGCCCCAGCTGCAAGCCCAGTGCTCCCAGTCCCACGGGCTCTCAGCAGAGCGCAGGAGGATGTTAAGGACCAGTGCGAGAGCACAAGCACCCACTCGTGATTGTGAACAAGCCCCTTTTGCTCTCCTTGGCCCCAAAACGCCCACCGGGGCCACCTGGGACCATCGCATTTCCCCGAGCTTCCCCAGCTCGCTCTGACCACCCTGGGGAACAGAGGGCTCGTTCTGCTCTTGCGCTCACCCGCGGTGAAAAAACACAGCCAGGACGCTTAGCCAAGCCCTTGCATGCAGAAAGAATAAATAATCAACATGCACGATGGCAGATCTGCCCCAAGAGCTCAGAAAAAGCCGTGGCACCAGCTGCCCCACAACAGGGTGGAAAATCCTCTGCAAATCCCTCCCCAGCGAAGGGTGGGAGTTTGCACCCCTACGGGGTTTGGTCGTGGGACAACACTCGCTGACAGCCTGCCAGCAGCGTCCCGAGCAGCTCCCTCGGCCCCGGGGAGACAGAGAACGGTCCTCGGGTGCCCCGTAGCCCCCGGGACACTGCTCCATTTTAAAAGCAACAATGAACAAAGCAAAAGGGTTTTTCCTAGAGCCACTCAGGGCACCTGCCACTTGGGTAGGACACAGCGTCGGAAGCACGGCAGAGCCCGCGTGTATCCCACCAGGAGCAGGGAAACGTGACGGCGAACCACGCAACGGTGCTTCGCCACAACCTCTGCCACTGCGAGCTGGGATGCCTGGAGAGTTTTCCCTGCATTATCCCACAAGCAGTGCTCTGGGCACCCTGCCTCCAAACCGGAGGGACCCAAAAGCTGCGTCAGCACAGCAGGAGCCGGTGGCAGAGGCCACGGGCAGACGGGGCTGCGTTCCCCGCCAGGTCATGCCACGGGGCAGGGAGCGAGTGTTGCCGCTCCCGGGCACCCCTCCAGCCGGGAGGGAACCTGAGACCTCCCCTCGCGGTGAATTTACTGCTGGAACATAGAGTTACGGACCGGCCGATGCTGGAGGCGAGGCAGAACAGGACACCCTGCGGCGCGAGGCCCAGCTACGTGAGTTATGAAAGTGCCTGAAAACCAAAACGGTTGGTGTCTGTTCGTCCCAGAGCCATCGAGCCACCATCAGCAGCTTCGCCGCAGACACCGCTCCAGTTGCGTGTTTAATTGCAGGAGGCTGGGGAGAAGACGAGCAGCTGCAGGTTTCTGTGCGTCAGCCCCAGCCTTATCTCAGGGCTGGAGCCTCCCCTACGGCGCGAGGCTGATGCTGGTCCAAAAGGCATTTCTGCTCACACACAGAGCTGTGACCCGCAGGGGGTCAGCAGCCAAGGTCAGCTGCAGCATCTCCCATCCCTCCTGCCAGCCCACGCACAGGACCTTAGAGGGATGTCACCCTGTTGGTCAAAGTCTCAGGGTCTGTGCACGATGACACAACGCAACGTGGCAGCCCAGGCTGGGATTTCACAGTCCTGTCCCAAAATGCCAAACCCCCAACCCAGAGCAGAGCAGGGACCAGGTGGGAGAGCAAAAGCTGCTTCCCACGCCGGCCTGCCACGTTCTCCGGGCGATTCCTGGTCCCAGCAGCAGGAAGAGGGGCCGGCTTCTCTGCCCAAGAAGATGCAGAGCAGGGATGCTGCTCCAGTTTGCCTCCGCGGCACAGGGAAAACAGAAACCAAGGGAAGTGCTGCCAGGAGGGCTGGATCCAGGCAGCAGCGGGTGGCCAGAGCCCAGGAGCTGAGAACAGAGACACGTCTTTGGTCAACCTTGGCTGAGCAGTGGCTGCTTGCCCTGTGCTGCAGCAGCACCCATGGGACACATTCCCCGGGCATCCGCAGGGGCGAGACGGAGCCCGGACTCTCACGCGGCAGCGGGGAGCTCCCACTCCCACGGCACGGGGCTCTGCCGAAGCTTTCACGCATCCTCCTGGGAGGGGGCGGCCATGGCACGGAGCCCCGTTGGGAAGAGCTGGCACCCAGCTGAGCAGCGGGGCTGCACGTCCCCTCCGCCGCCGAGCGCACGGGCTGTTCCCGCACCCGGTGTCCCTTCCACCGCCTCCTCCCGGCGGTGTCCCCCGCACACCCGTCTGCTGCCGCCTGCTCCATCCTCCCCCAGGCACCAAGCGCTCCCAGCTCATCCCATCCCACCTGCCCCAAAGCTTTCCCAAGAGCCCCAAAACCTTCCCCAGAATGGGGCTGCTCGGCAGCGACGTGGGTTTTCCCGACTCTCGCCCAGTTGTGCCAAAGCACGCTTCAAGAGACTCAATGGCAAGCAAGCGTGCGCTCACGGCATCAGCCAACGCCCAGCGCAAGCGTGCCAAAGGGGACCCGTCCCGCACTCCCTGCTCCCGCTATCCATATCCAGAGGCTGCGACTGCAAGAGGAGCCAAGAGATCCACGTACAGACAGCAAGGGACGGACAGAAGGACTCTGTTGGGCGCCTCCGCTTTCAGCGCTGCCTTGGCAGAGGGCACTGCGAAAGCAGCACAGCCATCTTGCAACTTCAAAAAAGCCCAAGCCCAGCAGTTATTTAAATAGGCAAGATGTCAGGATATGGGTTTTTTTCCCCTCCTAAAAGACTAATCAGAAAAAAAAGTGTTTTTAAAATAAAGTGACTTCCAAAGAAAAATCCAAGTTGAAAGCCTTGCTTTAATTTTATTCTGAAGATTAAAGCAGGCCGCAGAGCGTTCTGGGGGCCTGACAAGAGTCCAGCATCACAAACTCCTCTGATACTCCCTAGCAAAGCCTGCAATCAAGTCACCTGTAAATGCTCCTGATGAGCAGGTTTAGAGGGCTCGGAGGAGAGCAAGGCTCTCCGGGACAAGCACCGCCTGAGACAGTGCCAGACAGCCCCTGCCTCGAGAGCGTCTGTTCTGCAGGAGTCAGGGTGGAGGATGAAAAATTGAGGCACAGAGAAAGGATACGACTCGCGCAAAGACCTCGGAAAAAGTCAAGGGTAAGCCAAGAACAAAGCATCGGGCTGGGAGATCCAGTTACGAGACAACGCAGCCTAATTACAGCCTGGCTCTGGGTGGTTTTTAGGAGCGAAATATAAGCCTCCGTGCTGCGCAGGCCGAACCGGCCGGGCCAGCGCTGGGGACGGTGGCTCCGGGGCACAGACCCCTCCAAGGACAGCCCTGTGCAAGGCGCTTTGCAGAAAGGCTCTGGGCAAGAGCTGAAGCACTTCTCCCCCGGCTCCCCATCCCAGCAGTGCGCACTCGGCAGCGTGAGTCGCTCGAGCATGCAGCAAGCTCACCCCTTCGAGGGGGCACCCGAAGCCAGCGCAGACGTGACCTGCCTGTGTCCCCCCCCGGCTTCACCAGTGCTGTCCCCCAGCTCCCCTAGACGCAGAGCAGGGACCCAAACCACATCAGCCACCCTCGATGAGGGGGACAGCCCAGTAAGCCAAGCACAGGACGAGGTAGGACACTGGGGACAATGTCCCAGCTGCATCCTCGCGCGCAGCTCTGCGCACACCTAGAGCGGGAGGACCCCTGCCAGCCCCAAACACACCTCCAGGCATGAAAACTGCATCTCCTCTCTTCATCCCCTCCTCGCTACTCCTCACCCAGCCTGAAATCCAGCTCCTTGCCAGGCTGGGTGCACACTGGAGGCCCATGGCACCCATCTGGGCACCCACCTGAGCCCCCCCAACCCACGGGGCACCCTCCCCAAGGCAGCCGGGATGAGAAGCTTTAGCTGTGACGACCACTAAATATTTTATTTACCTTTCTTGTTTCTAAGAAACTCTTTTGTTCCTCCCCACCTCCCTACTTTTCCTCTTTTGAAAGCAACCTTACACCTATTTTCAGGTCAGCACATCTTGGAGCCGCTGGATGGGTGCTGTTGCCCATGTCACCTCCGGCAGGAGAAGCAAAGGGACGCTGGCGCCCCCCACACCCCTAGGGCAGCTGCTCAGCCCCAGGGATTTTCAAGCTGCTTTGCGGAGGGAGGAACGGATAAAGCACCAAAGCTGTCGTCCTGCTGCCTGCAGGTCGGGAGCAGATGCCGAGAGGTCTGTGGTGGCTCTCAAAACCCAAACGGCCTCACCGGGACCCCCTTACGGGGACCAGCAGGAAAGCCTTTAGGGCACGTAGTCTGTGAGCAGCCCTGGGGCCAGGAACGCCACCGGTGCTCCCAGCCCTCAGCCCCGGACAGGCTTCCACAGGTCAGACTGCTAAAACTGAGGCGCTGAAGGGTGATAGGGGCTGCCGGAGCTTCCTCCTCATCTCTCCCTGCGGAAGCAGGATAACGTTGGAAGGACATGCAGCAATGGTGGCTCGTCCTCGGACCTCACCGCCGCCTCCTGCCCACACCCAGCTCCACTCAGAGCCTGACAGCGGGTTCATCCTCTGCCTTGGAGAGTGCCAAGGTGTGCTTTGGGCTCCTGGAGAAAATAAACCTTCTTATCAGCACCGTGCAACAAGTCCTTCCAGGAAGGAGTTAGCAGGGACCTTGCTCAGCTGCCCTCCTAGGGCTCCAGGCAGAGCCTGGGCTTGCACAGTCAAGCAGCAGCTGGGCATTGCGGACGGATGGTGTCCAGTGACTCCATCCAATGGACTCCATCCATTCCACCTCCTGAGAAGTTTTGCAACAGGACAGAAACAGGCTGTGAGTTTTGCGGCCTGGATGCTGGAGAGGAACAGAAGTGACAGGAAATCCCAAACCAGAGGAAAATTCAGCGTGTTCTGGGTCAAATGCGGAGGAGGAAGCGGAGGCACAAGCCAAGGCACAGGGAGAGGAAAGCCCTTTCCAGAAGAGCAGCCCAGGAGGTCAAGGCTGTACAAGGCTTCTGGGGGCTCACAACGCTTCGATTCTGATGCTGAAGGTCAAAACCCCAGAGATGATCAGGAACTGGTTCCCCAAAACCTCCGGGGTCTTCCCCAAAAGGCGCTGAGAGGACGAGTAGACCACAACTCTCCTTGCCAAAGCGGGGCAGTCCCCATGGCACGTGGGACCAGCAGCCGCCATCTCCCACTGCCGCACAGGTGAAAAAAATCCATCCCAGGCACATCAGACATCACCTTGGCTTTGGGGCAGGTGGCCGAAGCCGGGGCACACCGACCCCCCGCCATGCCCCGTGGGGAGGGCAGATGCTGAGCTCCTGCCGTCAGAGCTCTCTGTAGAACAGCAGCCCTTCCTCAGCGGTAAAACCAATTAAGAGAGGAACGAGACGAGCGGCACTTTGATGGCGACTCCCCGGCTGTCGGCAGCACAGGGATGCAGAGGCCACCGTGGCGGGTGGGGAGCTGGGGCCATCGTGGCTGTGCCGCGTGCCCCGCATCAGCCGCCCTCCCCGGCACAGCGCCGAGGGTGGGACCGCTCCCAGGACTGGTGCTGGACTTGCTCGGGACACATGGGGAGAAGGTAAAATGGCTCATCTGAACCGCACGTGGCACGTGCCCTGTCACACGCGGGGCCACCACCACCCCGTGAGAGCTGGCATAAAGCTGCACCCTCCTGCCAAAATCCAGCCCAGATGGTGGCAGGGATTCGCCCCGCGTGGGGCGGGAGAGGCTGCCCAGCCGCCCAGCATGGGGGGGGGGTTGAGCTGCCTCGGGGTCCTGCCCTAAACCCCAGACCCAGGCAGGACAAGGGTCCCTTCAGGAATCCCTGGGAAAAAAACCCACTGTACCAACAGGGACACCGGGTTACACCCGAACCGCCACCATCCTGGAGCCCTGAACAGAAACAGCCACATACAAATACCACCAATATACCTGGGAAGGACAGATTTGCGTCTTGCTTTATTTATCAGCCGGGCAAGTGATTCTCCGCACAGACAGGGGTGGGAGAGCAGGAACACATCCCCGAGACACCCTCTCCCAGCTTCAAAAACGTATTCATTATCCCCAGGCGGCTTCTGGCAGGGCAGAGAGATCACTCTCCGATTAGAGATGTTTATCAGGAAGCTATAATGAAGGTGGGACAGTGACACCATGATGAATATTATATTTCAGGAAAATTTAAATGAAATGATCCATCATGCCCAGCAGAAGATCAGCAGCACCTTCTGCCAGGCACCCGCGCCGAGCTGAGCGGCTTCTCGGCCGAGGCTCCGCTCCGGAGACCCGCAGTCACCTTGGCTCGCTGCTCCGGAGGAAAACCAGCGGAGAGAGATAGAGAGAAGCACTTTGTATTTCCAAGCGCACATAGCGAAGCAGCAAAGCTAACGGGCTGGCTTGCAAGCGAGCCGCAGCCTTCCCCAGCACGGCAGGAGATGTCCCCCCTCACACAGGCTCCACCAAGCATCGGCACGACCCCGGTTTCATCTGCTCGAGCGAGTCCGGGTCCCGGCGCTCCGCACACCCAGAAATAGAGCGCCCTCGGAAACAGGACGTTGCTCGTGCAGGATGCGGAGGGGAAGGGTTACGGAGCGGCTTTTCCCTTAAGTGAAATATTGCCGCCGGCTCAATGGAAGCAGGAGGCTGGTCCCTCCTGGGAGGAAGCTATCAGAAACCACTCTCCCTCGCAGCACGGCTGAGCCCGCGTTTTGCTACCTGTTGCATTTTGTAATCAGGCAAAACGCTGGAAGAACGCAAGAAGAGATTAAAACGCAGGAGCGGGTGCAGCAGCACGCAGGGCAGGGACACCAGAAACGCTACCAGCTGCTGCAATCCAGACACGAAGGCATTACACATTCATCTGAATTTTAAATACAGAGCATTATGACTGGCATCCTCACAACTGCCACAGCAGCCTCGGCACTACAGCTTTTATGGTAATTCACAGGGAGTTACCCACAAGGCACTGCAGAGATTTTCTTGGCAGCCATCCTAAACTAATTTTTATAGGTTAGTGTACGGTTATACATAAACGTTTAAGAAAAATAAAATGGCGACTCGGAGGGAAGGAGCCGACCGGGAGGTCCCTGCGCGGCTCCACTCGCGGCGTGTGATTGTCCAGCACAAAATGCCACGGGGCCAAGGCCCGTGCCGCCACCAGTGACCCCATCCCAGGGACCAAGGGACAGAAATACCAGTTAATTCATGAACTGGTTTGCACTGGGGAAACCCCATGCACCAGCCTTTGCATCGCTCCTGCACCGGTGCCTCTGGGTTTCCCAAGCATCCCTC